>NC_034599.1:37295526-37301390 GCF_900095145.1 Mus pahari | reverse complement strand
CTCGCATTCATTCCTTCTGCCTGGGCAAAAGCGGGTGGGGTGGGGGTAGGGGTGGGGGTGGGGGGGTGGAGGCAGACAGAACCAAAGGTGTGAGCCAACCGTTATTCAGAGGTGGGAGAAGAGACTCAGCTGAGCCTCAAAGAGTGGCAAAGCTTATTAGAAATGACCTCTAAGCTGTTTTCAAGGACAAATGAAAGTTTGGGGGTGGAGGGGAGGCAAAGACTATGGAAGGGGTTTCCTAGCAAAGGGTCTGAGATAAGGGGAGACATAGGTCAGCGTGTGATTGACACACAGTGAAATTTTTCCCCCTTGTCTATCGATCCCGGTCCTCCCTGGCTTCACACCCTCACAGCCTCCTGCTTCTATGGATCCCGTGTACTCTTACATGGTCTGTCAGCAGTCTCTTCTTGTCTGGCTGTTCAGAGTAGCCCCAGCCCTGCATCCCACCCTCCTGCATTTTCACAGGATCTTGCCACAGCTCCTCTGCACCTCAGAGTCTGAGGAGTGCTTCATTATTGCACCAATGTTAGAGGGAAGGCCAGTAACCTTTCCAGGCCCCTGTGGCCCTTTTAATGGTAAATTTCACAAGCTGTGAATTTGCAAAAAGGCACGTGCTCTGCACGGACCCTTTGAGCTGTTATCTCATACAGCTCTTCTTCACGGCATGTCTTAGGGAGCTTAATTAGGTTGTGGTGTGGGGCTGTTTCTTTGACTCATTTCTATTGAGCACCTAGGAGCAGAATCTTTCCCCCAGCACCCTGTAACCTAGTATAGGGTTGAAGGCTTACCAGGAACAACCGACTGAAGGTTTCAAACCTCACTTTGCTTCTGGCTAAGTTGAATGTGTGTGGTGTGGCAGGGGAAGGGGCAGCAGAGGGGGCATCCCTGAGCTTCAGTGTTCTCATTACAAAATGAGATTGAAGGTCCATTGTTAAGGATTAGAGACCACAGGTGTAGCAGGTGTGCTACGGGGACAAAGCCAGCACTATACAGTAGGCACTACTTAAGGAATGACACAGAACCGCCCTGATGGTTCAGAAAAGGGGAGGTGTATGTGAGGCGATCAGAACAGACTGTGTTCAGACAGAGCTAGCACTGGAAAAGGCAGCTGAGCATGAAACAGAAACTATGCACAGAGCTTTGTAGGCAAAGGGAGTTAAATACATAAACAAATTCTCATAGACAAGTTTGCATATGGCATATTTGGGAGACCAAGGACTCATCTGTCCCCCCTACACACACACACACACACACACACACACACACACACACACACACACGCACACACACACACACCCCTACACCGCCATCCAATTTGTGAATTTTAGAGGGTGGGGTGGGAACATTCTTTTTTAAAAAAAAAAAAATAGGGCTCTCAAAAATATTTACACTTTTTTTTTTTTTTTTTTTTTTTTACATTGACTAGTTTGCCTTTGCTGTAAAGATGAAAATGATGAGAAATAAAGTCTTCCAGAAGATCCGGTCCATATGCTGCTGCCCGCCATGGCTGGAGTCTCGGATTCAACCATTGTGTTGGCTGCCTGCTGCCCAGACTGAATGGGGTGAACTCAGGACAGAACCTTGCTTTGGCATGAATCCCTCTGCCTTCTCTTGCTGACACATTCCCTCCACCACTCAAGAATGCACAGAGCCCTTGCCAGGTTGAGAATGCCTGACTGTGACAGCAGCGTTTGCAAAGTAAAGAGCCTATTTATGAAGATAATGGCAGTGCCCAGACCAGGCCCACCGTGGGAGAATCTTGGCTCGTAATTAGCAAGAACAGTGCATTTTAATGAGGATGCCTGGTAGGCAGTCGGCTCCTGCCTGGACTGCCAACGAATCTGGGCCAGAGGGAGTGTTGGCAGCAAGGACAAGGAGCAGGTGAGGGGAGAAACACAGAAGAAAATGTGCTCATCTTTCGGAAACTTGAAAGCTTTAAGATGGTTTCATTTCCCCATTACCCTGGCTGTTGTCCCTTGGGCTGTTTCTCTGGAAGCAAACAGCTTGGAGAAGATATATCAGATCTGGTAACTAGCAATCCCAAACATTGCTGGAGTGAGCAGCAAAGGCCTAAGGGCCTTGGGGTGGAGGCTCAGAAATGTGGGCATTTTATTTTTCCTGAAAGGCAATTAGGCCATTGCTATGAAGCCTGTGGAGAAACTGGAATCTCAAAGCTTTCTGAAGAGAATAGCTATGGCTTTTGAAGCTGTGAACCCTGGTGGAGGTGATCCATTATTACCAAGGTTAGCTTAAGCCAGAGCCTTTGAGCTTTGCTGATGGAGGCTGACAAACTACCGCTGAGGGGTATGACCTAAGGAATATGGAACTTCTCAGCCTCTCTGTTGTTTCAGAGTTCTGGCTCAGGGAGAATGGGTTTCCCATTGAACAGGGTGAATGTTCATGCATAGGTGAGTATAGCAATTCCAAGATGGGTGAAGGAACTGTGATGTGCTGAATCCTGGGCACCACGAGTGTCTTAGTCAGTGTTCTATTGCTGTAAAGAGACGCCATGACCATGGCAGCTCTTATACAAGAAAACATTTCATGAAGGCTGGCTAATAGTTTCAGAGGTTTAGTTCATTGTTGTCACGATGGGGAGCATGGAGGCATGCAGGTAGACATGGTGCTGCAGAAGCAGCTGAAAATTCTACATCTGGACCCACAGGAAACAGGAAGAGAGAGACAGGAAACAGGAAAAGAGAGACAGGAAACAGGAAGAGAGAGACAGGAAACAGGAAGAGAGACACACACTAGGCCTTGCTTGAGTTTTGAAACCTCAAAAGCCACCCCTAGTAACATACTTCCTCCAACAAGGCCACACCTCCTAAACCTTCGCAAGTAGTGCCACTTCCTGATGATTAAGCGTTCAAATACATGAGCCTGTAGGAGTCATTCTTTTTTTTTTTTTCTTTTTTATTATTATTTTCTTTATTTACATTTCAAATGCTATCCCGAAAGTTTCCCATACCCCTCCCCCCACCTCTGTTCCCCTACCCACCCACTCCCACTACTTGGCCCAGGCCTTGCCTTGTGCTAGGTCATATAGAGTTTGGAAGACCAAGGAGCCTCTATTGTAGGAGTCATTCTTATTCAAACCACCACAGCAAGAATTCTCAGGTCAGATGGATGAAGGCTATCTTGTTATATCTGATATATAAGGGACAATCATAGAAGCCCTTAACAAAAAAATGAAAGGGATACTTATAATTACAGGTATTGAGTTGGGTGGTGAACTCAATTCAGATAGACTGCGGCAGCAGGTTCAGTTCAATGTTTGCAGGCAATTTGAAAAAGCAGAGGTGATCTTTAGAAGTATTAATAAAAATCACTATCAAAGTAAATAAATGAAACATGGCAGATGCTGAAGAAATGACTCAGGAGTTAAAAGCACTGGCTGCACCTTCAGAGGACCTGGGTTCAAGTCTCAGCACTCACATGGTGACTCACAACCATCGGTAGCTCTGGGGAATCATCTCACATTGTCTTCTGGCCTCTGTGGGCCCGAGGCATGGACATGGTACACGGACACATATTCAGGCATAAATATTCATCTGTACATATTTAATAATAGTAGCAGTAATAATTTTAAAACATAGGGAATGCTAGTTATCTCATGCCTATTGTGTTCAGTTTTCATAGCAGCAGAATAACAAAAGCAATAACAAATCAGAATAAATGTATTTGTTACCTGCTGCTGCTGTGACAAACCACATGAAGGTAGTGTCTCAAATCAACACAATTTACTGCTTTATAGTTTGAGAAGCTGGAAATAAACAAGGGTCTTCTGGAGGCTAGAGGAGACCCTCTGTAATCTTGCTTTGTCTAGAGGCCACCTTCTTCTTTGGCTACTTTCCCTTCCCCCATCTTCAAAACCCGTAACAGAGCATCTTCAACCATTCTCTCACCATCATGGCAGAAAGCATGGCAGTGTCCAGGCAGACATGGTGCTGGAGATGGAGCTGAGTGTTCTACATCTTGATGCAAAGGCAGCCAGAGGAAACTCTCTTCTACAGACAGCTAGGAGGAGCCTCTCTTTCCACACTGGGTGGGGCTTGAGCATAGAGATCTCAAAGACCTCCCTACCCCCGCAGACACACTCTAATCACGCAAAACCCACTCCAATAATGCCACACCTCCTAATAGTGCCACTTCCCATGAGTCAACCACATTCAAACCACTGTAAGACTCTGGCCAGACTTAGCTTAGGGGACCCCCTGAATGAACCACGCTGAATCGATGCAAAAAGCAAGAGGAATTTATTGTTCCAGTGCACTGGGGTCATCCCAGACCGGAAGGAGTGGCTGCCACCCCCAGCGGCCTGTTCAGAGAGTTTTTATTTGTTTTCCAGGGGTGGAATAGAGCATCAGCAACTAGGCACAATATGATTGGCCAAAAAGTGTGCCCTTTAAACTGATTGGTCTTTAGAGAATGAGGAAGTAGGGGCTTACTCAGCCTCTCCTTTCTGGCCTACGTGCTCTCTACCTATCTCTTCCAGGAGGGGACAAGTGGAATTTTGGAAAATCGCAAAGCTCTGAGCTGACCCCTTCACTACCACAGTAGTCTAGGGCATTTCTTTTTCCTTCCACAAGTATGCACAGGGCTTGCTAACCCAAGCGGATTCTCACTGTTCTACTGTTTCCAAGCACACCCTTGCCCTGGGGCCTCTTTATGATGGCATGACTATTTCCCTTCTTAGTCCTGTTCTTAGAGGAAGTGCTTGCTGTCTTGGAGAAGAGGAACCATGAGCCTTTGGAACCTGGCAGCTGAGGCCAGTTCTTGGGAGTTGCTCAACAACAGAAGTGTGTGCCTTTATAATTCTTGGGGTAATGCCAGCTACCAACTTAGACTTCTCTTAGACTTCTGTTCAAGGAAAGAACCAACTTCCAACTTCCATCTACCTCACTCTGTAGGCAGAGTTTTTAACTCACCAAAGAGCTCATTCTGTGCTCAGGAAATAGAATTGACATCTCTTTCTGTGTGTGTGTGTCTCTCTCTCTGTTTCTCTCGTTCATTGGTGTGTATTTTGCTTTCAAGTATGTCTCTGTGAGGGTGTTAGATCCCCAGAGTTATAGGCAGTTGCACACTACCATGTAGGAGCTGGGAATTGAACCCAGATCCTCTAGAAGAGCAGCCAGTGCTCTTAACCACTAAGCCATCTCTCCAGCTCATGACAGAAACTCTCGGACAAGAAGTGTCTAACAAAAACTCTTATATCTGTGTGTTTAAAATAGAGAAACAAGGGGTAAAGCCAAGGAAAACTGGGTAACTTTATAAGTGCTAAGTGACCATAGAGTAGCATTAACCTTTATGAAACACTTTTAACCCGATAGTCCAGGGTCTGGATTGGTCAGATCACAACTGAAATATTTCATTTGCTTCCATGCATTCAGATTGGAAAGGGATATAGACATAAAAAAAAAAAAAAAAAAAAAAAAAAAAGTCAGGGCTTTCAGTGGAAGGATGAAGGGACTTGAAACTACCTCAGACCTAGGACCGCAAAGGCACCAAGGGCATCAGAGGGCCTGCGGATACTTATGGAGAAACCACCAGGTGTAATGCCCACTGAGATCTAAAGGAGAGAAAATCCTTGCCCTCAAAGGAAATAAGTAGCAGGAAGCATGTATATACATGTAAATTTACGTTAATTTATGTAAATGTATACAAGGTAACTCCCAGACAGCTTCCAGAGTGGCCCATTAAGAATCCATTTGGGGGGGGAGGGGTTGCAGGGGGAGGGGCTGGGGATATGGCTCAATAGGCAAAGGGCTGGCTGTGCAAGCTTGAGGAGCTGAGCTTATCCTCAGCACCCAGACAAAGAGCCAGGCTGGGCAGCATGCACAGGCAACCCCAATGCTAGGGCCAGA
>NC_034599.1:37265186-37295260 GCF_900095145.1 Mus pahari | reverse complement strand
AGAGAGAGAGAGAGAGAGAGAGAGAGAGAGAGAGAGAGAGAGAGAGAGAGAGAGAGACAGGGACAGAGAGGGTGGGGGAAGATCTGTGTGTCATTTGTAGAGGGCTTCCTTTTCTTTGTCTTGAGGCTCTTGTTACATGACCCAAATTGCCCTTGAGCTTGCGATCCTCCTCCCTCCTCCTCCTGAGTGCCGTGTTTACATGTGTCGACACCACTCCTGGCTCATGGATGTTACCTAATTTTGCTTCCATTGCTTTTGTTTCCATGTTCTCTTATCCTTTTGACCATCTACCCAGCCTCCACTAATACAACAAATCCGATATAATCAGCTCTCAAAGCTGCAAGATTCCCTTAGCTTACGGTTTCAGAACTGGCCATCCTTGAGCTGTATTGGCCCCACTGCTTTGAGCTGATAGAGTCTACAGGCTATGGTGGTGGGAACAGGTGGCTGAACAAAGCCACATCATGCCCGGGATATGGTGACTTATGAGAAAGAGCTGTGTCTTAGGGTTTTATTGCAGTGAATAGACACCATGACCAAGGCAACTGTCATAAGGACAACATTTAATTGGGACTTGCTTACAGGTTCAGAGGGTCAGTTCATTATCCTCAAGGTGGGGAACATGGCAGCATCCAGACAGGCACGGTGCAGGAGGAGCTGAGAGTTCTACATCTTCATCTGAATGCTGCTAGCAGAATACTGACTTCCAGGCAGCTAGGATGAGGATCTTAAAGCCTACACCCATAGTGACACACCTACTCCAACAAGGTCACAATTCCTAATAGTGTCACTCCCTGGGCCAAGCATATTCAAACTACCACAGGCTGGAAACATTTGCCTCTGGTAAGAAGTCAGCTTGTATTTTAGGGGAATATATCCTACCTACTTCCACATGAAGGCAAACAAATCTGATGGTGTTAGTTCAAATTTCCCAAGCAACCAATGCATACCTCTTGGACATCAAATCAAAAAGGGTATCGGATCCCTTTTAGGGTTAAACGTTCCTGTTCCACCCCCAAATGAATTAGAAGAAAAAGGGATTTTAAGAATGAGGCCCAAACAGCATAGGTAGGAAGGAGAGACCTACACAGGATAGAAAGGATCTGAGCCCATGGGGCATCTTCCTGAGATTCGTATCAATGGGTAGGAGTGACTGGTTTGAAAGATAGGTCATTAGTTGGGTGTAGTAGCGTATACCTGTGATCCCAGATTTTGGGAGGCTGGGGCAGGAACACTGATTCAAGGCCAACCTGAACTCCATAGTGAAACTTTGTTTTAAAAAGGATAGGGAAGGGGCACAGCAAAGCAAAGAGAGGGAAGAAGGGAGGAAGAAGAGTGAAGAAACAGGGAGGGAGGGAGAGAGGGAGGGAGAACAGATGTAAGGAAGGACCTAAGAAAGAGGTGTTCTGAGCTGCAGAATAGTTTGGTTCAGGGCAAACATCAACGGAAAACAATACAAACCCTTCCCAGGCAGAAAGAACCCCGCCCCTTCTCGGATTGAACTCTGGGAAATGTTCACCGGTATCGATGGAACTCTGGGGAAGGGACAGCAAAAGGAGACTGACTTGTCACTGGCTGCTCAGAGGCCCTCCAGGAATCAGGTCTGGGTCTTCAAGTTGCTCGGGGTCGAGAGCTCCGAACAGACAGTGTTAGAAGATGGGTGCTTGCCCACGAAAGCCAATTCTCCAGCAATCTGGGCCTTCACCTGTCTACAGGTCCTACACCGTGGTCAAGGTGCCTCACAACTTCAGCAGTTCCTGTTGACATGTAAATCCAGTTATCATCTTAACAGGGAAGAAGGGACGACGTATTCTGGAGCTAAATATGTGTGACCAAGTAGGAGGCCCATGTCCCGGTGTCAGGAAACCAGCAGAGGTGCAGGAGGCCCCGAAGCTGAAGAGATTTTGAAGACTCACAAATTCACTTTTAGTCAAGGCACTAGGTTGACAGATACCAGCCGGTACCTGTGGTCCCATGTTCTGCCTCTCTGTCAGAACTCTGCCCACTGGGGTATGGGAAAGCCACTTGGGCAGGTGCAATGGGAGACACTAGACTGTATTTACCCTCTGCCTGCTATCAGGTGATGGGCCAGCTGGAAATCAATTCACAGCGCAGGTGGTAGGAGAATGCATCTGGGGCTGGGGACTCAACCTGAGTGAGAAACAACACAGAATGAGTCCGAAGCTGGGGTTCCCAAGCTCATGGGCATCCAGTTGCCACTGGAAACTGCATGGGAGTCCAAAAAGAGGGGGGGCTCTTGGGCTGAGAATGATGAGCCTGGGGCTGGGGGAGGGGGGACAGGAAACTCCAGCTTAGCTCATCATGAATTGTCCTTAGCTTAACTATGATGGAGGACCCTTCTGCAGGAAACTTCGCAACTCTGTAGATGAAGGCTTCCTCCATGCTCCCAACTTCGATGGTTCTTGATGAGAGAGACATTCCTTGGTTCCAAACTGTCTGTTGATTATTCCTCATGAAAAATGGGTGTATACCACCCCCTCAGAGTGGACCAGAGATTAGACACCTTTTGCAGGAAGAAATATCCGGGAAGCTTATTGGCTAAACTCTCATGGCCCACCTAGATACCTCATTAGCATGAATCACTTTGTGCTGATCTACGTGACCAGAGGTCATGTTCCTATGTAGGGAGTGAGATTGTGTAACAGGGACCTAACTGGAAGCAGGTGAAGCTCCTACCATTCTCTCAAAGGTTCTGGGGATTCAAACCTGTTCAACCTTACCAAGTTTTCCTGCCACAGTCCATTGCCCCGCAGGTACCCAGGCACACATGGACACACATGGGGCCACCACAAAGTCACAGAGGCCTACAGGTGAACACACACAGGCCAATGACAGGAAAAGCCTCAGACTCTCACTAAGGCTCAGGCAAAGGCCTGGTCTTTGACCTCATAGCCATATTTATATAGACTCACACAAAAGCGACTTTCAGCCAAAAACTAGTTATGTAGCATATCAAATCCCTATGTGCCGTGGTACATCCCAGGACATCTGGTGGCAGCCATCTTGTGCTAGCTCATATGGAATACCCATATTAGCACCATGTTGTCTAAACATAAACTGTCCCTCATGGTCTTCTGTTCCTAGCACCATAGTCTAGCAGCACAGATTCAGGTTAGACAAACACCATGTTCCAAGTGGTAAGAGTTTCATGAAGTTTTTATAGTACAAGAATAAGAAGAAAGTCGTGAATCAAGGTACTTTTAAAGTATGTTGGTGGGACTATCACATATACCCATAATAGCAAAATGGGAACGTTTTTGCTACAGGACTCAGATGCTGGCTGTCTGGTGATATTCTCAGTTTTCAGGTTAGCAGAAGATGTCTAAAAAGATTTACCTAATGGTCACGAGGATGTTTGCTCAAATATAAAGCTGGCAATAGATGGCTATTAAAAGAGCTGAAGCCAGCCCAAGTTAATTTGGCTCCAGACCTGCAACATTCCAACTCTGAATAATCACTAAAGTTCTAATCAGTCAGCCAATCAATCAATCATTCATCAATCAATCAATCAGTCTTTCGGAATCTTTAACTCAGGTGTGGCTTTTCTCTAGGTGCTCAAGCTCATACTTCCTGTGCGACTGCTGTAACTCAGACATACAGCTTCTGTGGGTTAAGATGGGAAGCAGGGGTTTAAACTTGTCTGGTTCCAAAGCAGGTCTTCTCTTGCCCCCAAAGTTTCCTTAGTATCAAGATAATACAGAACAAAAAGAATGCCTCTTTTAAAGCAGCCACTTTATATTCTCTACATCAGCCACTATACTACTGTCCACAGAAGCATTTGACCCCGACCACTGCCCCCTTTCTGTGACACCTGGGAGAGGTTTTCAGTCAGCTCCCAGCCTTCTCCATCATAAACGGGGACCTCAAAAGATCCCAAGGATGCACGTTAGCATTCGTGCACCCAGTACTTTAAGCCAAGCCCAACCTCTCCCACACAAACACAAGCTTTGCTTTGAACAAAGGAGAGTATTCTATGGACAATTGCTCATTATTCTACAAAGCTGCTGTCTCCCTCCTCTGGGGCTGGAGGGTATGTAATCCTGGCCACCTTACCTCAGTCTTTCCTTGGCACAGGGAATATTTGGATTAACTACACAGGATCACTGGGCCAGGTCCTACAAGAGCCCCTGTAATCTCTTTCTTAAAATGAGAAGTAAGACTTATTCAATCCACACTCACAACAGGAGCAAGTCAGGGTTTGCTGACTGAAGGAATATGCAAATTAGGCAGCTATAGCAGGCAGCACAAAGGACAGGATGCTGGCTTGGGGATGTCCTGAGTCCTGATCCAAAGACCTCAAAAGGATGAGGTCATGGTATCTCGGGATTGCTGATGTCATTCTAGTCTTCCTCATGATCTCAGTTTACCTGGGTGCCAAGAAGGGGTAGTTGGGTGACCTCTAATAAGATAGACAGACTGACAGTCTGATACACACACACACACACACACACACACACACACACACACACACACACACACACTCTGAACTGAAACAATTTAGGGAATTAAATTTTAACTTCTCATTGAAATTCCAGGCTGTTAAAAAAAAAAAAAAAAAGCAAATTGGCAGAAATGATATATTTTTTTTTTAAAAAATCCAGAACAAAAAATTAAATCATTTTGTAAAATTAGAGCCTGATTCTGAGTGACACATTAGTGATGGAACAAGGGTACTGAATAAATTGCATTAGCTCTGTCATTTCATAACAATAGGACACCAGAGGGTGATGTGCAATTTATCTTCCTGACACAGTGATAACTGCATACCAACGGCAGTATTATATTGTGAGGAGAAAAAAAAAAAAAGAGCTCTCTTCCCCTCTCCTGTTTTAAAATATTAGACAATGACATCTGAGAAGGAATTAATAGATTCTGAAACGGGGACTTACAGAGAAGAGCAGATAACTGAGTTTCTAAGTTAGTGTTTAGTTCTACAAAGCCGTAAGTGTGCTTAACTAAAAAGGACAACCAAATGGTATGGAAAAGGCACACAAAGCAGCCACTGCCTTTGACTCCTGTCTGTAGGGCCACTCCCACAGGCTGAAGAGATGTCTTCACAGTCAAGAGCATGCACTGCTCTTCCAGAGGACCTGGGTTTGATTCCCGGCACCCACATGGCAGCCCACCTCTGTCTGTAACTCCTGTCTGTAAAGCCATTCCAGAAGAATCTGCTTTTGTTCTTTCTTTCTTCTAGCACCAGTGCTTATATTTACAAATGATTTGTCTATGCTGTCCAATATTGGTTCATCAGTATTAGATGTTATCCATTGTGCTAGTTTTGAAAGAGATTTTTGTAATATTTTATCTCCTTCTTTTATTAGCATTGGTCTCCATCTTTATCCATTTGTAGTTAATGTTTTTCATAGGTAGCATTCATTGCCATTAGTTAAAATAGCATACTGCTATTGAATGAAGGGTTATATCTTAGTTAAGAATAAAGTCACTTACTAGCTTTAAGTCCAAGTATCTATAATATAGCAATGAGTCCTGTGGTGTGAAGAAACTTAAGAAAGGGATTGCATTACTGTTTCTTTTATTGGACAGGTTCTTAGATTAGGTCATGGTGCCTGCTATCACCCTAGAACCAATGGCAGCAAGTTGTAAGATTAAAAAGGATAAAGGGAAACATATCCATGTGGAACTCAACACGATGAAATCAGTTGTATGGCTGCCCAGTGGAGGCCTAACCCAAAGGAGAACTATACTTTCCCAGTCTCAAACTCCATAGGATCAAGTGATAGACAGACAGCCATTAGTAGGGTAGCCGAGCACCAACCATGCTCTTGACTATGGATATGATATGGCCAACTCCCACCTTGACTTTTCTGCTATGATGGGCTGTAATCTGAACAGTTACTGATGGCATGGGAATCATGGCAGGAGGGACGTGGCAGAGGGCACTCTCCATGGTGATGAGCACATGTGGTGAGGGAGAAAGATTTATTTTGTCCCATAGATTGAGGGGAGACAGTCCATTGTGACAGAAAGCCATGGTGGCAGGTGGCTTCATGGTGATGGGAGCATGTAGCAGCTGCGTGCTTGCATCTTAGCACACCAAGTTACCAAGCAGATAAGCTGGAACTGGGGGTCCATGCTATCCTATAGGCCCATAAACAGAAATTCCTTCCTTTGAAAGGATGTTGTGGTTTGAAGGTGAAATATGCCCCACAGGCTTGTGCATTTGAACATGGGTGTCCAGATGTTAGTGCCAATCCAGGGGCTCTGGATTCTTTGGAGGAGGAAGCCTGCTGTACTGCACATTATTGCTGCCACGACGTTCTGTCTGACCACAGGCCTGACCGCGATGACTCCGCCTGACCATGGATTGAGCCCTATGAAGAGATGAGTCGATATACATCTTTCTCTAGAACTGAAGCTGTCTGTGGAGAGCAAAGGGAAACTGAGAGGGACAAGGAGTTGAAGGGATAAAGAGGAGATGAGAGGACACGTTGAGCAACAACATACATTTATATGAGAATGTCTTTATGGAACACAATACCATGTACAGTGAATATTCATAATGGAATCTTAAAAATGCATAAGCTATAGAAGAAAAAACCATGTTATTAGAATTCATATATATATCATATATATATATGATATATATGATATGTGATATATATATATATATATATATATATATATATATATATATATAAAAGAATCTTTCCTTCCCTTAAAAAACAAATTAAAGGACTCTCAGGCATTCGTCACGACTGCAAAACCCTGATGAGCACAGCCTGATCGGGGTGCTTCCAACACGCATAGCAAGCCCTGTATTTCACCGTGAGAGATGGAAGGCTTTTCACAAGCCTGGAAACAGAGAAAGCAGCTGCTGCTATGCTTCATTTCCTACTAATCAGCGAAGTAAGACGAAGAAAAAGAGGCTTACAGATCGAAAAGGTGGGAAGGTGCCCTCATCCAAGGCCAGTGTGGTAATGTATGTGGGAAATGGTTTCTTGACGTCAATCCCAAAGCTCGCCTTGCTGGAAGTAAGTGAATTGGACTCAGCAAGGTCACAAGATACAGTGTTAACATCCACAAAAATCAATTCTATTTCTATATACCAATCAACAGTTTGACATAATTTTTGAAGCCATTTATAGCAGAGTTGTACTGGCTAGGGTTTTGTCATCTTGACACAAGTCAGTGTCCTCTGGGAAGAGGAACCTCAATTAGGAAAATACCACCACCATCAGACTGGTCTATAAGCAAGTCTGTGGAGTATTGTCTTGAATGATGACTGATAGAGAGCCCAGACCACCTTGGTGGTCCTGGGTTGTATGAGAAAGCAGCTTGAGTCCACCATTAGGGGAAAGCCAGTAAGCAGCGTTCCTCCACGGCCTCTCCGGCTCGAGTTCCTGTCCTGACTTCCTTCTATGCTGGACTGGGGCTGGGACACCTGTGATGGCCATTCTTGGCTGTCAGCTTTATATCTAGAAAAAAAAAACTGAAGCAACTGGGCACATCTGTGTTGGGGATTGGTTCTAATGCTTTGTCTTAATTCCGCTCCCAAAAGTCACACTGGAATTTTCATGTCCAGACGCTGAGGGTCCCTGGCACCAATGGCTGGAAAGGGTGAAAGAGGCAGAACTTTTTGATTCAGGGAACCCGAATCGCCACGACAGGGAAGCAGAAAGATCAGAATTAAAGGCCCACTGACAAGTAAGAATTTGGGAAAGTGGCCCCAGGGGCCACTCCCCTGATTGGGTCTGGGGTAGCAGAGATAACATATAGATTTAGCAAGTATTTATTTAAGAATACTGAAGGGGAGTATGTGATAGCAGCAGGAAGGTTTGGAAGTGCCCAACCATCGAGCTAATCAAGGCATATCAAAATATAAAGTGTGTGTGTGTGTGTGTGTGTGTGTGTGTGCTTCAATGGTAAATACAGAGCTCTTGGGTGGGTGCAGCGCACACTTAACCCACTCTCTGGGAGCTCAGAGCAGATTAACTATTCACTGCTACATACCTGGAAGGGACTATTCCTTAATTATATCATTTGAGGTGGGAAGATCTAATCTGCATTTTCTGAGGTGGGAAGATTCAGCTTTAATTTGGACCGCACCTCCTGGCAACCTATATAAAGGACATGGGAGAAGAAAGCTTTGGCTTCTGCCTGCCTGCCTGTTCTTGCTCTCACTGGCAAGACCATTCCTTCACTGCAGAGCCTACTTCTTTGGGATTTGGCTAACACTGAATACTAGCTGAGACACCCAGCTTTGTGGACTGAACAACTACTAGATTCTTGGACCTTTCATTAATAGATGGCCATTGTTTATATATATATATATATATATATATATATATATATATATATATATATACATACATACATATATACAAACACACACATATATTTTATACATTCATTCTATCAATTCTGTCTGTCCAGTGAACCCTGACTAACAGACATGTGTTTATTGACTCTTTTCCTCCTCAAGATACTTATGGTCATGGCCTTTTATCACAAACACGGAGAGTAAACCAGGCAAGGGTGAAGAAAATTCCATTGGAATCAAGTTAGTGAATGGCGCGTAATGCCTCCACTTGGGAAGTTCCAGAAGGCCTAAACACCAGAAATGCACCATGAGAGTCAAAAGGGACTGTTTCAGAGAGGCTCCCGGGACAGGACATGCCACACGTGGCTACCGGCTACTTTTTCTAAATTAAGAACTGGTATGCAAATTACTACGCAACAATAATAATATGACAGCGATAACAGCTGTCGCTTGTTAGCGTTGTGACTTCGATTCTTAAAGGGCAGTTTGTCTCTTTGCTCTCCTCTGTTCCAAATGGCTTCTTGTTCCCAGCTCAGGAACAGACCCTTCTCACATTCTCCACGCCCCCTACTGGTTCCAAGCTCCAGTTCGCACCGATCTCCGGAGTCTCCTCCCCCCAGGAACCTGACACTCCAGGCACACTGGACTCCCTTCCTTCAGTGACTCTGCACCCAGTCTCACCACAATGCTCAGCTGAAACCCTGCTGCCAGTGTCTTCCAGTAATTTCCGCAGTGTGGTGTACTTAACAGATGTTCTTCACATATCCCCAAGTAGCTGCTGGGTAAATCTGAAGGGAGAAGCGCTTCAATGACACGGATCTCAAAGGAGAGGGTAAATGGACACATCTGGCAGTTGAGGGCAGAATGGATGTTTAACTCGTACAGGCTGGTTTCCTGTTTACAAGAGGAAAAGAGATTGTTGAGCTGAGCTAAGGCCACCAAAGTGCAATTTTGAAGGATTCCAAGAAACTTTAGATTATTAAGCATTTATTTATGCTCTGAATTATTTACTAACACAAGAGCAAACGTTCAGTCTGTAAATGGTCTACAAAGCTTTGGGTTTATTTATTTATTTATTTATTTATTGACTTAATTAATTTTGTGGTACTAGGACCCTTGCAGGCTAGGCAGGTAATCAAGCTCTGAACTCTGCTTCTAGTTCTGAGGCAGCTCCCGTGACAACCAAAATAAAGCTTTAAAAAGAGACCCAGATACTCAGGCTACTTGTGGTTTAGTTTTGTGCCTCCCCTCCCCCACCCCACCTCCTCTGTGGAAAATCAAAGAGGCCTCTGCATGATAAGCACATACTATACCACTGACCTACATTCTCAGAGTGAACCTGCCATTTTAAATAGGTCCAACGGAGGACACTATTTTGCCATCTATCCAAGGCTGGCTCTGAGTGTCCAACCTGTGCAGTTGCTCAGAGCCTTGCTCAGAGAAGGACAGGCTTGGTCTCATGTTACAGTGTTAATGTGTTGAAATTATTGATAATTTTGAAGGTGGATATGTATATTTTCATTTTGCCCTAAACTGCACAGATCTCTACAGAATTCATGGTCTCCTCCTTTGAACCTCTCCTGCCCTGAGTTAATTCTGTTGGCTGGAAACAGCTGGAAAGTCCTGTGGAAGTCTGGGAATTGTGGTTTTTAATCTTCTCAGCATGAGAATGCCTTCTGTGACTTACCATGATTCCAATTAGGAAAATCTAGAAGTTTTTAAGACCATCTGTTCCTAAATTATTTGTCATAGAAGAAAACCATGATTCAGTGAAGTACATTCCTCTAGTTGCTACATCAGTAACTGTCTTAGTTAGGGTTTTACTGCTGTGCACAGACACCATGACCAAGGCAACTCTTATAAGGACAACATTCAATTGGGGCTGGCTTACAGGTTCAGAGGGTCAGTCAATTATCATCAAAGCAGGAACATGGCAGCATCCAGGCAGGCATAGTACAGGAGGAGCTGAGAGTTCTACATCTTCATCTGAAGGTTGCTAGCAGAATACTGGCTCCCAGGCAGCTAAGACAAGGGTAATAAAGCCCACACCCACAAGGCTACACCTCCAGACAGTGCCACTCCCTGGGCCAAGCATATACAAACCATCACAGTAAATCATGTATTATTTTCCAATTACCTCTTCTATTGTAGCAAATGAAATTCATACAGAGAATTAGAGAAATTCATGAAACCTCGGAAGTAGAACCTGGATGGCAGCAGATAGGCCATACCTCCTAACATACACAAACTATTACAGGAGGTATCCCAACACCTAATTTCAAATTATACTGCAAAGCCATAGTGATATGGGTGTAAAACACAGATCTATAGTCCAGTGCAAGGGAGTAGAGGTCCCAGGATCCAAAAGTAACCCTGTGCTTCTAAGGCCGTTGGATATGGACCAAAGTACAAAAATGTATACTCAAAAACTAGATATTCTTCAACAATAAAAGCTGGGAGAATCATGATGTCCACATGTAGAAGAATGAAACCAGATCCCTGTTTCTCACTCTTTACAAAAATCAGTTAATACAGACCAAAGACAAACATAAGACTTAAAACTACTAGAAAAGAAACAAGGTAAACATTTCAAAGTAGAAGCCTAGGAAAGGAATTTTTGAACAAGGCTCCAACAGCTCAAGAGGATTGGGTTTTAGGACACTAAAAACTTCTGCACCACAAAAGAAACAGCAGAGTGGAGAGGCACTGTATAGAATGTTAGACAAATCTTTATTTATCAGTTGGTCACTGAACAGGGGATTAATATCCAGAACATATACAAAGCTTTAAAGAAAACCTCAAGCAACAAAAGAACAAATGACATAACCAATAAATGGGAAATTTCCCAAACAGAAGTTTCCTATGTTAGTGTGAATGAGATACCTCATAGGCTCATATGCTTAAATGCTTGGTCCCCAGTTAGTGGAACTGTTTGGGAAGGATTAGGAGACCTGGTGTTCTCAAAGTGGGTGTGGCCTTGTTGGAGGAGGTGTGCCACTGGGGATGTGCTTGAGGTTTCAAATGCCCATGGAAGGCCCAGTGTCTTTTTCGTTCTGCCTGCAGATGAGGATATAAAGCTCTTAACTCCTGCTCTAGTTCCATGCCTGTCTGCTTCCAGCCATGGTGATAATGGACTAAGCCTCTAAAACTGTAAGCAAGTCCCCACTTAAATGCTTTTTTAATACAAGAGATATATTAGGTATGGTGTCTCTTGAGATAGTAACTAAGACACTTCCTAAAAAGTGAGGTACAAGTGGCCAATATATCCCTGAAAATATATTCAACATATTTAACCATCAGGGAAATGCAAATCAAAACTATATTGAGATTCCATTTTAGCTTGGGCAGAATATCTATCATAACAAAATAAGAAAAGTAAATGGAAATGGTATAGGATAATTTATACATACACACACATACACATATGCATTAATAAAACCCTGGAAATAGAACACTGATGTGATTTAGTTACCAATGTTGTCTATTCAACAGTAACCAACGATGAATAAGTCTGCCTACCTATATTTATTGCAGCTCTACTTATAACAGCTAAGATGTAGAGTCAGCCTAGGTGCTTACCAACAAATGAGCAGACAAAAAGTATATTATATATATACAATGAAGTTTTATTCAGCCACAGAGAAGATTAAAATCACACCTTTTGCAGAAAACTGGGTATTAAGCAAAATGAGCCAGATTCATAGAGACGAATATCAAATATCTTCTCTATATGAAGACTCTAGAATTTTTTTAAGTGTATGCCTATAATGCTAACACTTGGATGGCTGAGCATGGCTGTGATTAGGTTAGACTGATGAGGTGGGACTTGCCCACTGTGGGTAGCACCATTCCCTGTGCTAGGGTCCTAGAATGAATGAAGAGGGAAAGTGGAGTCTGATCACAAACTCAAAGCTAGCCTGAGCTATACAGAGAGAATCCATCTAAATAAATAATAAGTTAACAAACACAGATGTTACATAAGAATGAAGGTGGGAGCCAGGCAGTGGTGGTGCATGCCTTTAATCCCAGCACTTGGGAGGCAGAGGCAGGCAGATTTCTGAGTTCGAGGCCAGTCTGGTCTACAAAGTGAGTTCCAGGACAGCCAGGACTATACAGAGAAACCCTGCCTCGAAAAACAAAAACAAAAAACAAAACAAACAAACAAACAAAAAAAAAAAGAATGAAGGTGGGACTATTTGGGAAAGCAAAAGGAGCCAGTGGGGGTTGGGAAGTGAAAAATTTTTGTTGTATGTGATAAGCACTACTCATATCATTTGGTGGTGGTGGCACAAATTCCTTGCTAGCCTCCCCAGTGTTCTGGATCCCCTAATGAAAGACACCCATGCAGCCTTATATTTAATATGCATTAATCAGCTCAATGGCTGGGCCACTCCCTAAGTTCCATGTTGCTAATGCTTCCTCTCCAATACTACCGAGTTATTACTTACTAAAATCTATATTCCATTTTTGCTACCCTAGACCCAGTAGGGGTCCTCCTAGGGTGCTGATCTTCCCTGGCTCTCACGTGATTGGTCCTCTGTCTTCTGCAGCTCTCAAGCCTGCATCTTATTCCTTTTCTGGCCTGGTGATTCTTCTCTTGGTTCCCCTTTCCTGCAAATCCTAAAGTCCTGCCTCTGTCTCTCTGCCCAGCCACTGGCTGCAGCTACTTTATTTACCAATAAGAACCCAACAGGGACCCTCAGCACCTTACATAAGGGTTCTTGTGCAATTTTGGGAACCCAAAGTAACACAATGCAGGCCTTAGACAAAATCCTCAACAAGAAAAAGGTAATGGAGAAAAACATGATCAAATTAAGTTACATATACATATGAAAATGTTCTAATGAATTCTACTATTCTGAACAGCAAATATGTGCTATAATAAAAAGATAACCTATAAAATTTCTACATTCTTACTTCATTTTTGTTACATCTCAGCTGTCAGGAAATATTTCCTTTTATTAAGAATAAAAAATCTGCCTTGTAACAGCACACTTGAAGCAGGAGAACAAATGCCCCTCCTGGTGATAAGTAACAGCTGCATTTCTCTATCCAGCTTTTCAGATAACTGCAAATAACTTTAAACCTACTACCCTTTACCCTGGGATGGTCTAATTTGTTTTTTTAATATATATTTTCATAGTTTTGCTTAGTATTCCTTTTCTCATTAATAATATATCTGACACAAAGCAAGGCAGGAGATTATTTTTTGACTCACAGACCCAGGGTACAGTCCATGATGGTGAGGAAGTCATTGAGGGAGCTGGCCACATTGCATCCACAGACAGCAGTGAAAGGTGCTTTTCAGGTCCCCTTTTCCTCTTTATTCAGCCCAGGACTCCAGCCTATGGCATGATGCTACCCACAGTGGGCAGATCTTCCTGCCTCATTAATCTAATCTCGATAAACCCTCACATCCAGAGAGTGATTTTAACTCCATAAAGTTGAGCCCCAGTTGTCTTCATATTCTGCAGTGTTTCATTTTCTAAGCTCTGTTGTAGGTTCATCTGTGTCTCCAGTAACCATTGGAGTGAGCTAAATAAATAAATAAATAAATCTCCTGGTGGTTGCTGCTGTTGTTGTTGATGATGATGGTAGTAGCAGCAGCAGCAGCAGCAGCAATAGCAGCAGCAGCAGCACTAGTAGTAGTAGTAATCATTGTTTCGATGGTTTTGATAAAATTTCATGCAATCTAAGCTAGCCTCTTGTTAGCTATATAGCAAAGGGTGACTTCAAACTCTAATCCTCCTGCCTCCACCTCCCAAGAACTGGAATTACAGGTGCAGACCACTTGTCCACCTAAGTCGTTTTTAAAAAAGGAAAAAAAGAGTTCAAAACAAAACATACCACTTTGAAGATTTGTTTATATGTATGTATGAGTGTAATGATAGACGTGTGTGTGTGTGTATGTGTGTGTGTGTGCGTGTTTGTGTGTGCATGTGTACGCACACATACACAAAGGCAGAGGCCATCAGTGGGTATCATGTGACCTCACCTATCACTCCCACCTGTCTTTGAGGCAGGGTCTCTCTTTGAATCCAGGGATTAGGTTTTCTCAGCAAGCTGCTGCTATCCTTCTTCCCCCCCCATCCCCCCCCTACACTTGGAGCTAGGATTACAGGTTTTGTGTGGATGCCTGGCATGTTATATGATGCCAGGATCCAAAACACTAGTCTTTACGATGGTGTGACAAGCACCCTTTACCACCGAATCATCTCTCTAGCTCCATACCATGTTTTAATTTTTTTTCCAATTAAAAAGTCAGCAATCAATTTCCAAAATCAGAAAAAAACAAAAAACAAACAAACAAAAAACCCTGGACAGAATAACGGTGGTAGGGGCGAGGGTGGCACTGGCTAAGTACAGAAACCAAGGCTTAGGGCCACAATTGAAAAAAGCCATCTGAGACTTGCTTAAGTAAGAGGATGTTTTCACCAGAAAGCAAAGAACCCCATTCTCTCTCTGTTGTGTTGGAAAAGTACAGAAAAGGCCTCTGATTGGCCAATTGGATCATTGCCTGTCCCTGGGTAAGAAAAAGAAAAGTGCCCTTGGAGTACAGAGCTGCAGGAGAGAAGCATTTACCTCCCAGAAGGACAGAATGCTGTACAAAATAAAAATGCCCTGCAGAGGGGACAGGTCAAACCTTGGAGAAAAATGAAGGAGATTACTGTAGAAAAGGAAAGAAAAGTAGAGATCAGTACATGACAACAGAGCTGACTGACTGGACAGCAGTAATTCCAGGAGAAGTGTAACCGCCTAACAGGACAGTCCCCCATGGTCCCCTTCCTCCAAAGACAGACTACCCAAGACCCCCAACAGACACCTGACACTGTAGACATTACCCAGCCTTACACATACTGTCCCCCCCACAAGCCTACAGTAAAGCTTGATCCATAAACTAAGCACAATTCACAGCAATAAGCCATCAACAGGAACATGTGGTGGTGATGGTGATCCAGCAACACCTTATTGACAAAGGAATGATGTCCACCCTGGGAGAGTAGAGCAGCCCAGCGTAAGATGTCAGCGTGCCACACACAATGGCAGACCATTCAGAACCTATGAATTTTTTATTTCTGGAATTTTCCATTTAGTATTTCAGACAGGAGCAGATAACAAGAAACCAAAGCAGAGGAACGGGGCGGCGCTGAGGATAAGCAAAGGTTGTTGGTTTGTTTGGAATGTTAAAAAACATTTATCGTCTCTTGTTTATGGTTTTCTGTAGGGTAAGCTGGCTTCAAACTCCTCACTCGCTTCCTGTGTGCTGCGAGTATAGGTGGACACTCAGACTGTGGAGATCGTTTTTGTTATGATTGCGTTTTTTTCTGATGTTTTGGGTTTTTGTTTGCTTGTTTGTTTCTCTCTCTTGTGTGTGCACACAGTGTATGTGCACATGTGTGTGCACACAGATTATGTGCATGTGCCCATGTGCACACCTGTACATAGACTCACAGAGAACAGAGAAGAGGTAAGGTGTCCTACTGGGTCATCTTCCCTGGCATGCCCTGGAGACGGGAGCTCTCACTGAACCTTGAGTTAGGCTGGCAGCCACCCCAGCAACTCTCCTGTCCCTAGCCCCCACAGCACTGTGGGTACAGACTCCTGTGCAGCTGTATTTCCATGGGTCCCGTGATCAGATCTTTACACTTGTGCAGATCTACATACTAGGCAGTCTCTTCAGCTTGTGTTTTCCTTTCTTCTAAGGAAGACAATTGAGTAACAAGGAAACGTTAATGTGCTGAGTATGTTTTTAAATTGATACCTCCTAAGATGTTTAATAGTTTGTGGATAATTATTTAAATCTTGTTTGTTTGTTTATAGAGAGGGCCCTGATTGGTAACCCTTACTGGTCTGGAATTCACCATGAAGACCAAGCTAATCTCAAATCCACTGTGCTCCTGCTGCCTCGGCCTCCTGAGTCCTGAGATTACAGCCATGCACCACCACATTCCTTAGTCTAGTCTATAATACAGTTGAGAGTCAGAATTCCTGATAGATGAACATATGCATGAGAACATATGTTCTGAAAATTAAAATAGAAAGCACTTTGACCATTGTGATAGTATTAACTGTCAAGTTGACAGAATCTAGAATCATGTGGGCAACAGGCCCCTGTTCACGTCTCTGTGGTTTAATCTTGATTGATGTGGGGAGGCCCACTCACTGTGGGTGGTGTCATTGGTTGGCTGGACTGACCAGTATTGTACAATCTGATTGTGGATCTGATGTGATCTGCTGGTACAAGCTCTTACAGCCTGGATTTTGCCACCATGGTTACTGTATCTTTAAACTGTGAGCCACAGAAAGTCCTTCCTCCCTTAGGTTGCCTTTGGCAATGGTATATCATGGGAATAGGAAAATAAACTAAGGTTAGGTCCTGTGTGTCTCTGGCCTTGGCAGCCAGACCTCAGAGCAGGTACCACAGGCAGCCATGTAAGATGCCTGTCTAATCCACTGTCTTCTTGAGCCCTGGGAAAACTCAAAGGAAGATATTCATTTGTCCAATTAGAGAGGGGCTTTCATTGCAAGCCACCTCGGTGCCCACAGACCACAGGCAAGGAAACATTAGCAGCATCCAGGACCCAATATGGTGGCTAACTTGTCCGTAGAAAGGCCACAGAGAGAGTTGGATTTCCGTGTGGTTGGAGTCTGTGAGGTTAACAGCCCAAATGTAACCACACCAGCTTGGAACAGAGTGCAGAGACGTGGCTGAGATGAAGTTAGCCTGTGTTGGATGCAGGCCAATCTACCTTGTAGGGAAATGTCCCTGCAAGGCTCTGATGCTTGCCAGGAGAGACTTGCCTCCCCTGTGTGTTCGAAAGGTCTGCTCTCAGTCCACCAAACAAACACAAACACCCTCCCCAACTCAAGCCCTCAAGCAACTGCTTCCACCGAGGCCTCTGAGCCAAGGAAGATCAATAAGCCTGCCCAACAAGCAAGTGTACCTTGGGGCCCTCTCAGGCTGGTGTGTTGTGTTTTGTCAGAGGGTTTAACTGTTTACACAAAAGGGAGAGCTACTGTTAAACATGGAATCTTCTGCTATCCTACTTTCCAAATATGAACCTTGATGGGCATTTTTTTTAAGAATCAATCGGCAAATGTTTATCAGGCCAGCGAATGACCTGCAAGGTGTTATACCAAACAGTTGTAGGTTCCAGGATGCCGTAATCAAACTGTACACGGGAGATTCTCCATCTTATAACCAGTCAGCCTAAGTGTATTCGTGTAGTGAGCTTTGTCCTCTCACTGCAAGTGTAACAGGAGGTCATGCTCTTTGCCTAATGGTGGTATTAGTGGAAAGTCATTTTATAAAGTATTTTCTTTGGGCTGCACCTCCAGGGTCTGTGGTCCGTTCTTTTGATATTGCCAAGATGTGGTAAAAATAGGTAAGAAAAGCTTGGGGGTGGGCTGGTGAGATGGCTCAGCAGGTAAGAGCACCCGACTGCTCTTCTGAAGGTCCTGAGTTCAAATCCCAGCAACCACATGGTGACTCACAACCACCCGTAACAAGATCTGGCGCCCTCTTCTGGAGTGTCTGAAGACAGCTACAGTGTACTTACATATAATAAATAAATAAATCNAGATCTGGCGCCCTCTTCTGGAGTGTCTGAAGACAGCTACAGTGTACTTACATATAATAAATAAATAAATCTAAAAAAAAAAAAAAAAAAAAAAAGCCGTAATTCCCTGGTTTAAGAAAAGGAGAGGGGAGAGATGGAGAAATGGCTTGGTGGTTAAGAATGCATTCTCCTTTTGCAGAGGACCTGAGCTCTGTTCCTAGAACCCACTTCTGGTGGCTCAGAACCACCTATGACTCCAGTTCCAAGTGAGCTGATGCCATCTTCCAGCCTCTACGCTCACTGACTTCATGTGACCATACCCACATGTCCACAGTTGGTAGTGGTGATTGAAATAAAAGCAAAGCTTTTTACAAGAAAGAAAGAAAGAAAGAAAGAAAGAAAGAAAGAAAGAAAGAAAGAAAGAAAGAAAGAAAGAAAGAAAGGAAGGAAGGAAGGAAGAAAGAAAGAGAAAGAACGAAAGAGAGTCTATTCACTCACAAGAAAAGTTATGTGTGACCATCTGGAGCAACTATTATAGCTTTAGCTATATAGTAGTCTCAACTTGGAACGTCCCCAGAGCACATCAACTGACAAAGGAACACCAGCCTGTGCTACATCCACCTAGTAGACTATTACCGGACCATGTGAAGGAGTGATGTAGTGATAATCATTTTCCCATGGAGGAGTGTTCAAACTGTGTGCTGAATGAAAGACACAACCGTCAAGAGACCATCTAACCGAGGATTTCATTTTCAAGGAATATCTCTAAGAGGCAGGGATGAAGTGAATGAGCAGTGTCTCCCACGCTGAGGGAGAAGACAAGGAATGGACATGTTCTAAAACTGGCTTGGGGTGTTACAAAATGCCATCTGTGCCTTGCTCAGAGTCACTGACTTGTATATTTAAAATGGAAATTTTTTTTTTAGTAGTTAAGTATACTTCAGTTACACTTTTAAAAGAAAGAAAGATGAATATGGATAAAACGCTTGCTGAACAACTGTGAGGACATGGAATCAAATTCCCATCACCAAGTCAGAGCCAGGAGTGTACACATCTGTAATCCCGGCATTCCTGCAGACAGTTGGGAAGCAGAGGCAGTGGAACCGGTGGAGGCTTGCAGGTCTGATACCCTGATTTAGTCAGTGGAAAAAGCCAGGAGCCCTGTCACAAACAAGGACCAATCCTTTCGACTGTCCTCTGACATCGCCATGCGTGGTGTGGCTTGTGTTGTGCGCATTAACATACATGTGTGCGTGAACACACACACACAGATTAAAAAATACATGAGGAAGTGTGCTATTAAGTAACCAAATTTAACTTGGGATGAGTTGTGAACCAGTTGTAAAGTAAATACAGTAAACAGGTTTATATTTTTGTTTTTTAAACCTAACCCTAAAACCAGAGACATGGTGGCAGCACCTTGGGAACCAGCATATAATCTCTGCAGCGACAGACAGCTATTATTTGCAGTCTGATGGTCACTCTTCTGAGGATTCCGACCCCATCCCAGGCCCTTCTCCATACTTACATCCCACTGAGGAGGTAGGATATAGAAAGAAGTATTTATTTTCATCATTAAGTACAATAAATTAATACCTACCAAGTTAAAGTGCTTTTTCTTTTCTCAAAGTTTAAGCTGATAGAAAAAGAGAAAAGAATTTCCCTTATTCTTCACAGGGGCGATAAGTGTAGACCCGACCTTCATCAGGACACTTCCCTTTGCAACAGAGTCAGAGACTGTTCCAGAAAACTACATCCAATCAAAATGTAGAGATGCCAATTGCAATGGAAAAATCTAGAATGTAACTCCTGCATATAAGACTTGAGGTCCTTATGAAAGAGAGGCAGAAAGATCATAAGAGGCCGGAAGACTTGGGAACTTGCTGGAGTAGGGTCAGAGGCCACACCTCCCAAAGCTGAACAAGGACAACAACCATAGACTGATAGGGAAGGGGAGGAGGGTAATGGGGTCTCAGCACAAGGAGCTGCAGGCAACTGGAGAATGCTGGGGATGGGAAAGACAGTCTCCCCAGGCGGGGCACACCAACTGGTTCTTCCATACCAAGTGATCATCCCTGAAAATATACATGTAAGTATTGCTATGGAGACTGGACAGATTGTACCTATGTGCTTAGGAATATACGTTTAAATATATGCATATACATATGTGTGTATGTAACAACTAATGAGAAAAGGAGGCTGTGGATTTGAAAGAGAGGAAGGAGAGGGGATGAGATACGGTATGTAAGGGTTTTGTGGAGGAGGAGAATGGGGGACTGATGTCATTATGTAATCTCAAAGAATAGAAAAAAAAATTGAAAAACCTTACATGCGCAATTTTTGTTTTGATTTTGAGTTTTTAGTGAGTCCTGTGTGTGGCCGGCGAGTGTTAGGCTGAGTAGCAGCCACAACCCACAGATCTTTTAAAAAAGCAGTTAAGAGACAAGAGAAAGCCTTTCATGTGGGAGCAAGCTGCTGTCTCTCACCTCCCTCTCTCAAATTCTTTTGATCCCAAGTTGAGGACAAATAACACAGTCTGATGCTGCGATTTTAAGGTTGCAGATACACAGGGCCAACTTCCACACCTGCCCGACGGCATGCCCATGTTTTAGAGTTCTACGGTACAGGGTTGAAAGCCTGCTCTCATTGCTTCCGGTTCCTATTTCCCTCTACAGCTGATGTTGACAGCCTGTGGCTTTTCTTTTAGTGGATGTACCAATGACACTCTCTCAACTCCCTCCTTTTCTGGCCTTGCAATGCCACCTCTGAAATGGAGAATGATTTCCCCCTTGCACTCTGAAAGGAAAATTCACGCAGTGAGACCTACACCACCGAGTGCCAGCAGCCGTGCCAGTGGGGCTGGAGAGATGGCTCAGCCCTGAGCCGTGAGAAGCACTGGCTGTTCATCCAGAAGACATAAGTTCAATTCCCAGCATCCAAAGGTGGCTTACAACGGCTTGGAACTCCAGTTTCAGGAGATCTGACACTTCCCCAGGAACACCTATACAACTAATATGTACATGTATACATATACAAATACATATACATCATATACATATACATTCTATTCCAGGGGTAAAAGCAGGATTTGGAATCTGTAGCTATTGCTTTAAATAAACTGAATTGGAGATGAACAGGCTGAGAGAATCCAGGAGTTGCTCAGTTGCTCAGTCTGTGAGGTGATCTGCTGGAATCCTGAAGAAGTTGGTTTTAATACTGGGGGACGGAATGCCTCAGTAATCATTAAGAGGACACATACATTTGCCAGCAAGATTGAAGGCAAGCAGACGAAGGGCTTCGGCATAGCAGGGAACTAGGTTTGCTAATACTCTGAGAAATGCTAGTTGACCTAGAAAAGACAAGCCTGAATTGTTAAAACCCACTCCCATGGGCAGTACAGAAAGGTGGAGAGATCGGTCAGTGGTTGCTGCTCTGAGGGATGGACGGAAAGACCCAAACCAGATCGCCTCTCTGTGCCACGGGAAGAGCTTCTTTGGGAAGTCTGAAGACTAGGAGTGGGCTCAGTGGATCTATGTTGTGAGAACGTGCCTTCCCTGAGTAGAGAATAGCCAGGCTAGAGCCTAATGTGGAACACAAACCCCTGTCTGTCAGTCCCTATGGGAGGACTTCAGAGTGAAACCCGTTGGAAAAGACAATGAGGAGAAGTCGCCAATGTTGTCTTGTTAGAGGGGCCAGTGGCTTAAGGAGCACCTGGCCACTCCAGCAGGTTGGCTCTCAGGAGAGGAAGAGAGAAGCTTAGTTTGAAAACATTAGCTGGGGGAAAACGTGAATCAATGACAACTGTGCTTGTATTTCACGTATTGTATTTAGGTGCTCTTTAGCCTTTGTGACTTTTGGATATAAATATTCAGAGGTTACCTATTGCAAACACTTGAACTCCATTGCTGGTGACTGTCCTAGATTCTGCAAAGATACTTAAACAATATTAGAAGGGTTTCCAGAGTTTATCCAGGTCAGTGAGCTTGTCTAAAGTATTAGGGAAAACGCCACCTCTCACTTCAATAAAATAGATTGTGCTAGCCAACAGAGCCTCCTAGATTTGTCATATAAGTTAGCACTTTAAAAAATATAACTCATGAAGGGAGCTGCAACCCTATAGGTGGAACAACAATATGAACTAACCAGTACCCCCCTGAGCTCGTGTCTCTAGCTGCATATGTAGCAGAAGATGGCGGCCATCATTGGGGAAGAGAGGCCCCTTGGTCTTGCAAACTTTATATGACCCAGCACAGGGGAATGCCAGGACCAAGAAGTGGGAGTGGGTGGATAGGGGAGCAGGGGCAGAGGGAGGGTATAGGGAACTTTTGGGATAGCATTTGAAATATAAATAAAGAAAATATCTAATAAAAAAATATAACTCATAACAAGTAAGCCAGACAATGAAATTCCCGTGTTGGTCACACCTATAAGTTAGCAGTTTAAAAAATATAACTTGTAACAAGTAAGCCAGACAATCAAATCCCTATGTCGGTCACCCCCTTTCTAATTATCACTAAAACCTGACTTAGGCGGAAGGAACATTAAGTCTCAAACACCAACTATGATAACTAGAATGGAACTGGATATAACAGAACTGGATCTCTGAGATGGGGCAATGGCCTGAAGCTATTCCAGTTTTTCATACAAGATTATTGGGCAGGGGGTCAGGAGAATTGAGGCAGTGCCAAAGGCAAAGGGAGGGGCCTTCTGCTGGGTAGTGATGGTATCACAGGGGAAGGAACCTGAAGTAGAGCCACCCACAGCCATTGTTAAGTCCCGAAGGCTTGGGAAAGCAGAGACCAATAGTAGAGACCAATAGCAGAGGGAGCCTATTTCAGACAAAGGAAAGAAGAGTGGGCAATAAACAACAGGAAAGGAGAAAACGTTTACTTCAGAGTAGGGAGAAAGGACAAGAGAGCATTCTAAGGTGTGTCTTCTCCATCTGTCTGTATTCATGATACCTAGGATGTTGTCATGCTTGTAGTTTGGGGACCAGAGGAATGAATGGCTCAGCAGGTAAGAACTTATACTGCTTCTACAGGGCCCAAGGTCATTCCCTAGAACCCAGAGTGAGCAGCTTGCAAGCAGCTCCAGCACCAATAGATTGGGCCCTATTTTGGCCTCCGCAGGCACCTGCTCTTATGTGCACCCCCCCCAAACACACACACACACACACACACACACACACACACACACACACACACACAAGCATACACGTGCATGTTACCCCCCACCCCCAGACATACACATTTGGTTTTTCGAGACAGGGTTTCTCTGTGCCCCCCTGACTGTCCTGAAACTTGCTCTGTAATCCAGGCTGGCCTTGAACTCACAGATCCACTGCCTCTGCCCTCCTGAGAGCTAAGATTAAAAGCATGTGCCACCACCACCCAGAACTATAGTTTAAGTTGATGACAGATGGAAAAAAGATATTTGGTGATAGGAATGCTTTGGAAGAACTGTAAGCTTTCCCTCACTTTCCTACAATTAAACACCCTCCCCATCCCCACAAGAACGAAATTGCCAACTAAGATATCCTGTCCGAGGCTGCTTTGGGTAACGGAATCTTGACTTGGGTAAGGCCGCTGGAGCTTTGAAACTCTCAAGAACCCATGATTATTTTGTTCCTGATCTGAGTCCTTTCCCTGAATCACATAGTCTTGGAAATCTTGTTAGGAGACTCTCAGTTTGGGGAAGACAGTTACAAATAATAAGGGTTTTTTTTTTGGGGGGGGGGGATTCGAGACAGAGTTTCTTTGTATAGCCCTGGCTGTCCTGGAACTCACTCTGTAGACCAGGCTGGCCTCAAACTCAGAAATCCGCCTGCCTCTACCTCCTGAGTGCTGGGATTAAAGGCGTGCGCCACCTTGCCCGGCTCATAATAAGGGTTTGTATTGTAGTAAAATATCCCCAACAAAACTTTCTACTTAAGTACTTCCCAACATGCTGTGAGCAGAGAGTTCATCTACATCGCTGTGCAACCCGTTTCAAGAACTTGCCCAACTTTTGAAACAAACCCTATTGGTATGACAATCCCCTCCTCCCCCACCCCCAATCTCTAGCAAGGCACCCACCAGTCTGCTTTCTGTCTCCATGAACTTGACAACTTTTATGTAACACACGTATGTGGAATCACCAAATCCTGAGATTTTGTGACTGGCTTATTGCATTTACCATAACAACCTTAAGGTTAGTCCAGTTGGTAGCTTGCCAATGGATTCCCTCATTTTTAAAAGTCAAATACTCCACTACTTGTTATTTATTTAATTATACATCAATAGATATTTGGTATTGTTTCTACCTCTGCCTACTTGGAGGGGCAGTACTAGGGATATGGGTGTACACATATTTCTCCAAGGTCTTGCCTTCAATACTTTTGGAACACACATCTTGAAATACGCATCTAAGTTATGTTGTAATTAAAACCAAAGGTGTTTTCTTTTTAAAACCCCGTAAGAGTCTTCCTGATGACTGTGAGGTATTGATCTATTTATGCTTCACTGTAGACCAGTTAGAGATAAAAATCTCCTCTCCTTTAATAAGAACGAGGGGAGGAGGGTATAAATGGGACTCTTCAAATTGAGACTCTCAAAGAAAGGCAGACAACCCAGTAGTTCCTAGCCTTACAGTCAGACCCAAATTCCCTCCCACAGAGCCCTAAGAAATGTGGTCCCCAGCATGTCTCAAACATCCCCCCCCCCCACCGTATTTCCCAGCGCTATGATGGTTAGTGTTGATTATGAGTTTGACAGAATCTGGGGGCACTTGTGAGTGGTTATTTAGATTAGGTTAGCCTCTGGGGGTGCCGATGAGGGATTATGTTCATTGGGTGATTGAGGTGGGAAGACCCACCTGGAAGGAGGGCAGCTGCTTGCTTGCATGGCTCTTGGACTTTGAAAAAAGGAGAAAGAGCCGAGGGTGGACTTTAGACATCAGGTGGCCACCTTCCTCAAGCTTCTGCTGTCTGCTTCAGCCTTGAAGTGTGAGTGAATGTCTTCTCCCCTAAGTTGCTTCTGTCAGGGTTTTGGTTTGCTTCTTACAACTGCAGAAAAAAAAAAAAAAAAAAAAACAATCCCCGGATGATGGACACTGGTCTGTGTACAGCTCCTGGGATACAACCGATGGGAGTATGCTATCCTTTCTAAAAGTCCTTCAGTGGCTGCACATGGTCTGTATTTTAGGCTCTAGAGCTCTGGTCAATCATTCTCCCCCATCCCTTTCAACTCCTTTGTCAGTCTTGTCTTGCCCCTGTGTTCTAGCCCGATTAGTGTGCATATAACATTTTAGAGCCCTGAGTTCATTCTGGCCTGAAACTTTCCTACCTGCTTGCCCCTTCCTCTCTTTGTAGACCACTGTTTGGATTCTGGCCCAAATGCCACCTTATTATAAAGGCATCTGTGGTGGTGTAAGTGAGAATGGCCCTCATAGGCTCCTAAGTCTGAATGCTTGGGGGTTCCCAATTAGTGGAACTGATTGAGAAGGATTAGGAGGGGTGACCTTCTTAATGAAGAGCTTTTCCACCAGCACCCCCTGTTACTGAATTAGCGAGTCTGGAATGTATTATTTATGAATAAATGCCTAGGCCATCCATACACTTAAGCATGTTCCCCGACTAGCTCATAACTTACTTAACCTGATTATTCTATTCTTTGAGTGACACAGGCCTGGTTTCCTCTTCTCAGTTTCAAGCACTTGTCTCCTCGGAGTTTGGGGAGAGTCTCTTCTCCTGCCTGAGTCTATCCCAGAGTTCCTCTCTCCCTAATAGAACTCTTACCTCCTATTTTCTGCCTTAGCTAGCAAGCCATCAGCTTTTATTGACAGATGATGCCTCCATACAGTACACGAGAGATTCTATAGCCTTGCTGAAGTAGGTGTGTTCTTGTTGGAGGAGTTGTGTCACTGGCCATGTATTGTGAGGTTCAAAAGCCCATATCAGGCTTAGTCTCTCCCTCCCCTTCCCCTTCCCCTCCCTCTCCCTCTCTCTCTTCCTCCGCCCACCTTTCTCTCTCTGTCTTTGTCTGTCTGTCTAAATCTTATGGATCAGATGTGAGCTCTCAGCTACTGCTCCAGTGTCATGCCAGCCTTCCGTCATGCCACCACCATTGATAGTCATGGAGTAACCCTCCACAACTCTAAACAGGCCCCTAGCTACGTGTTTTCCTTTATAGTTAGTTGCCTTGCTCATGGTGTCTCTTCACAGCAATAGAACAGTAGCTAAGACAGCATCAGTTAAGGTCTGAAAATAAAACATTTCTGTTAAACCTCGTGGTGGTTTGAGTATGCTTGGTCCAGGGGTTGGCACTATTTGGAGGTGTGGGCCTTGTTGGAATAGGTGTGGACTTGTTAGAGGAAGTGTGTCACTGTGGGCATGGGCTTTAAGACCCTCAACCTAGCTGCCTGGAAGCCAATCCTTTCTTCGCTGCCTTCAGACAAAGATGTAGAACTCTTAGCTCCTCCTGTACCATGCCTGCTTGGATGCTGCCATGTTCCCACCTTGATGATGATGGACTGACTGAGCCTTTGAATCTGTAAGCCAGCCCCAGTTAAAGGCTGTCCTTCTAAGAGTTTTATAAGAATTGCCTTAGTCATGCCATCTCTTCACAGCAATGGAAATCCTAGCTAAGACAAGCTTTAAATATGAAATGCTTCCTACAGCCTCACAGGCCCCAGATGGTGACACTCCTTTCAGGAGATCTAGAAATTGCTGGAAGACATGGATCGCTGAGGGAATGCCTTTGAAGGTTATCCCTGGCTCCAGTCCTTCCTCCTTTGCTCTCCATCTGCATGAAGTGAAGACGGTCTTCTGTGCCACCTCCTTGCTGCTGGGATGTTCTGCATAAGAACATGGGGACAACCAGCCAGGGACTGAATCCTCTCCCTGCCCACTCTAAGTTGTCTGCACTGGGTACTTGTCATTGTGACAGAAAAGCTAAGAGAGGCATTGCCTCACCTCCAGGGCAGTTTAGCTCACTATGCATTCCCCTCCCTCCCTTCTTTCTTTCCTTCCTTCCTTCCTCCCTTCCTCCCTCCATCCCTTCTTCCCTCCCTCTCTTTTTCTCCATGGAATGTTTTCCATCCTTCTTTCTGTATTTTTCTTTCCTTTATTTTTTTTTATCAAAATATATTTAATATTTGGTCATTGGGCATTTTTCTTTTTATTAAATTTAAATGATGTCTCATACAGCATCTATAAGTGCCTCTTACTCTAGTATGAATATTTTCCTACAGTAGCCCTAGAGAGAGAATTGCAAGTAGAGATAACACATTTTCATGGCTTTCAGGAGTTGTCCTTAAGTTACATCTGTTTTCTCTTGTTTCCATCCACGCTGCTGTGCGTCTGGGCTTTGGCGTTATTCAGCACAGGTGAAGAAGCCAGGGGTCCCCCACTGAACCCCACTCACAGCCACTCATGTACAACCTAGAATTCAGAGGTTCTCCAGGCAGTCTTTAGCATCCACCTCTCAATGGATACTTTCATACGGAATCCAGATGGAACCAGTCCCTTGGCTATTAGCTGAGAGTCCGTTCTGGTTCAAGGTCTATTTGATTTTTAAACTTCTGGAAAATTGGATTTTCCCTAGGTTCATGTTTTATCCTCCTTAAGTGTCCTTGCTTACCCTAATCTCAGAATCCCCCTCCTTTTCCCCTCAGGTATCATCCTCTTTCCATTTCTAATACAGCTTCACATGCAGGAGAGAACGGAATGGGATGGTCCACATCACCCCGCTGTGCCCAAGCCAGCCTATGTCCTGAGCCAGCTGGCCTCTGATGAATCTTACTAGATAATGTGCCGTGTGGTGTCTCTGCTCTGAGCAGACTCAGACCACAGAGACATAAGACCAGACTTAAACTGGGCATGCGTGGAATCTTGTTTCTAGGAGAAAAAGTAGCTTTTGTTTTTATTAATGAGGCAGGAGGGGTCCTCCTGCAAGATTTGGGTGTAGCCTTGTGGTGAGCAGTTTCTACAAGGCAGCAGGAAGCATCCTGCCACCTGGTCCTCAGGCTGGGTCCTCACAAACCACATCCCTGGGTAGTATGTTTACTTTTACCTGGCTATGCTTGCTGCTCGACCACCTCTCTGGGAACTACCACTAATCCAGAACCCTCTGCCCAGAGTTCCACATTGCAAAGGCTATTCTGGGTGTGCTAGGACACCACCTAGATACCACCATTCATGTCTGTCCCCATGTCATTTTCTACCCTACCGCCCTGTTTGTTTCTCTAGAAACTTCACAGAAAGATTAGCTTATTATTTACCGACTTGTCTACTGCCTGCTTCCACAATTAATCTGTAGACCCCTAAAGTGGTATTTATATCTCATTGTTTGTTGCTGTAGCCTAGCGTCATAGATATCACTCATATTTATATATTTATAGACAGTAAGAATGAAGACAGACAGATTGATTGATAGATCAATGAGTGGAGAATTATTTGTGTATATGCAGTCAATTCTATGTTTATCTTGGTATGTGATGAGTATTTCTTATTCAAAACACTTAGAAGCCTGGCAGTGGTGGCGCTGCATGCCTTTAATCCCAGGATTTGGGAGGCAGAAGCAGGTGGATTTCTGAGTTCAAGACCAGCCTGGTCTACAGAATAAGTTCCAGTAAACCCTGTCTCAAAAAGCCAACAAAACAAAACAAAAATAAAAACAAAAATAACCCACTTAGGACCATCATATTTGAGATTTTAGATTTTTTTTTTTACATAATGTGATTATTTGGGACACAAATCTAAACATAAAATTCATATGTAACTTGTACATATACCCAGCAGGTAATTTTACATAATATTTTTAGTAATTTTTTTTGTAACCTGTGCCACCGGCTGCTGAACCTGATCAGAATTTGGTGACAACAAAGGCTGGATAGAATTATTGCTATCTAAAGCTGTATGCCATTCCCCCACCCCCTATGGAGCCCATGCACCCAGAATCTCCAGGAAAGCATAGAATCAGCAGGGGCTTTAAAGTGTATCTGTAGCTGCTCAGGTTCTGTCTTTTGGTCAGAATAGAAAATCAAGTCAAATCATAGGATGAGCAAAACATTGACAGACACAGCTAATTTATAGGGAAGTCATAACTGTACTATAAGGATTTTCCCTAACCAGTGCATACCTAAATGAATTTGACATGACATCGTTGTGTTTAACAATAACTCCCTGGACAGGATTTTCTGTGTGGTAAAGGTAGAACCAAAACAACGAGGCTCACAGTTTTAGTCTGTGTAATCCCCACACAGAGCAGGCTGCACTCCACGTCCCCTGTGCCTGAGAAATTTTCATGCAGCCCTCAATATGCAGGTGTACAAAATAGGTATGCAAATTAAACATTTGCTGATCATCATGCTAATAAATCATAAGGAAGAGTATTTTAAAACGACTCTTTGGTATGAGTTTGTCCTTAAAATCAAAATAATGAGAAGTATATGCTTGTTTGTTTACACACACAAAAAATGAAATCTTAGCTGAAGATTTGATGTTGGGGATGCAGGGTATCATCAGCCGACAGAGTTGATCAATACTGTGATATAAGTATTTATTGTCCGTGATGAGAACACCACTTTGAAAAAAAATCCCTAGTACAAGACAGCAGAAGTATGTTTAGGGCCACTTCAGAAATTGTTAGAAATTCCATTGTAATCTTAAACCAAAATTCATTTCATAATTTTTCTTGTGAGATATATGTCACCAATTTTTTTTTTAATACCAACCAATCTAACACAAAACCATCCTGAGATGTACCAACGTGACGCACCTGAGAAATGATGGTAGGAAAATATTAAAAGTCTTTGTTTTTGGTAGTTAAGCCATTAGGTTTCTATGACAACAGAAAACCTGGCTTGTATGGTAAAAAAAAAAAAAATGTCGTTCATAACAGAAAATAATCTTGGATCTGAGCTTAGGTGTTCAGACATCGTTCTTTGGCATATGCCTCGTGAGGGCCGGTGCAGTGCAGAATGAACAGGTTGTGTGAGAAACCAAAACCACAACGACATCGTGAACTGGAGCACCGCCAATGTATTACCTGGGAACATTATATATTTGATTTTGAATTCTTTCTTTCTTTCTTTCTTTCTTTCTTTCTTTCTTTCTTTCTTTCTTTCTTTCTTTCTTTCTTTCCTTCTTTCCTCCCTTCCTCCCTCCCTCCCTCCCTCCCTCCCTCCCTCCCTCCCTTCCTTCCTTCCTTCCTTCCTTCCTTCCTTCCTTCCTT
>NC_034599.1:37256803-37265156 GCF_900095145.1 Mus pahari | reverse complement strand
TTCCTTCCTTCCTTCCTTCCTTCCTTCCTTCCTTCCTTCTTTCTTTCCAAAGTTTTATAACCACCCCTCTCAGTTAAGTTCTCTCATATGGGGTAAAGGACCCACAGCTTAAGAAGAGGGGATCTGTTGGATCAGCACATAAGAAGGAAAGTGCTCAGGAATTCCCACTGGGTTCCTCTTGGGAAACCCGCTGTGGGTTCTCAATCCAGAAGAGGGAGGCTAAGTGGGAAAAGGGAGTATGATGCCAAGATGCTAGCTAGGGTCTTGGAAGATCTTGGACACAGCTCTAGCTCCTGCTTTCCTTTCAATGTTAGGGGATGCACAGATGTTGGGAGAGGCAGATGGACTTAACCAAGAAATGAAGACATCAAATTCCTGACTGGATGAAGAAGCATGCCCATGGGGCAGTAATTTCCCTTGAGACTGTGGGAGAAAGAGTGCCTCTGTTGTAATGGCGATATCTCAGGGAAATATCAGGCTAGGAAGTTTGTATCTTTTCCTCCACAGCCAGCAGTAATTGCTTCTTGCTTCTTTCTCTTCCTCTAATCCTTCAGTCTTATACTTCAATCAAACCTTGTTCTTTGGAGGCAAAAAAGTCAATGTTAGTCTGGCCATGGTGATGGAAGCCTATAATCCCAGCACTCAAGAGGTTGAGGCAGGGGAATCATTGTGAGTTAAAGGCTAGCTTAGGCTATTATGTAGTGGGCATTAGGCCAGTCAGTGGTGGATATCAAGATCCTGTCTCATAAAACAAAACAAAACAAAACAAAAACTCACAAAAACAAAATAAAGAAAACAAGGAAAGGAAGGAAGGAAGGAAGGAAGGAAGGAAGGAAGGAAGGAAGGAAGGAAGGAAGGAAACATCTGTCCTAGCACAGACAGAAGGAAACATCTGTCCCAGCACAGACAGAACAAAAAGGACTTTGTGTCACCTCTCATACCCCAATTAATTTTCATTGTGCCTAGAGCCCCGTGTGGACAGTTCTGAGGCACACCACAGACTGAGTGGGGATGACCAATTAACATTGTCAATCATGGGGAAGGGATGCCTAGTTAGCACTGTCAATCATAGGTAACAGCAAGAGCTGAGACAAAATGCCGCACCAAGTATCTACCCTGCGAGGCAGAGTGAATATATTTAACTCCTACAGTACTTGCTTCAGTATCATTTTTTAGCTTCAGTTTTATTTCTAATTTAGAACAGCAGGCTCCATTTTCTGGACAATTTCCGATGTCAACAGAACGAGGAAGATATTTCACGGACTCAGAAGCTTCTGTGATTGAGGCCACTCAACAAACCAATACACTTCAGAGGCTCGGCTAGCAGCCTTCAGAGTTCTGAACACGTCTTCCTCTTCCTTCCATCTTCTCTTTTTGTTTTGTTCTGTGGGTGTCTTTTTTAAAACAGTGTTTTGCCAGGCATGGTGGCCCACACCTTTCATCCCAGGACTTGGGAGACAAAGGCAGGTAGATCTTTGGGAATTCAAGGCCAGCCTGGTCTAGACAGCGACACCCAGGACAGCCAGGGCTATACAGAGAGGCCCTGTCTCAAAAACCAACCAACCAACCAATCCAACAAACAAACAAACAAACAAGAGTCTTGTCATATACACTAGGATGGTCAGGATCATATACACTCAGGACTTCGTGCCTCCACTTCTCAGTGCTGGGATAACCAGTGTGCATTACCACATCTGTGCACAGGACATCTGTGGTGCTGACAGTCAAGGCCACAGTGTAGCACATGCCAGGCAAGTGCTCATCATTGAGAAACATTCCCCAGCCGACCTCTGTCCTTTCTTTTGAGACAGAAGGAACCTTTGACACAGCAAGCAGTCAAGGATGCAGGCACAGGTCCCTATCCTAAGACTCAGACACCTTCAGTCGCTGTTGTTATCAGCCCCTGAGTCCGGTCGGTTTGTGAACCCGAGTCCGGGCAGTTTGTAAACCTGATGGGAACTGTATCCACAGCTCTTGTCCATATCAAAATCAGATTTATGGATGATTGGTCAAGAAAGAGCTCCGGAAAGGAATAATTCTAAATTAGGTTCCTGAAAGATCCAACAGGAGTGGGGGGAACGGCTCTGAGAGTAGGAGACAGGGACTTTCATTTACAAGTGCATTTATTCTAGCTTTTCAGATGAGCTGAGTATGTAAATGTCTTTGAACCGGAGAAGCCATATAAAGAAATCACTTTTCTTGAGAAAATTCTATTATGTTCTGTTTAAATGACCAAAACTCCAGGGGGCTTGCAAAGATTATTAAAGAGAAATTGGTCATTAAATTGAGGCTATCTTGTAGATTGAATTTTAAAAATCAAGCTGTCAAGCCCCTCACTGGAAAGTGAAGGGGTTGTCATCGGATTATCACGGAGGAATTCTAGGCAGCACAGTGTGGCTTCTTTTTAGTCTGTCCTTGTGGTTTTACCCCAGAACAGATTGGGGAACTGAGAGCGTAAGCAAATGCATGTAGCAAAAGTTATGGCGTGACTTTGTGTAAATGCATGTAGCAAAAGTTACGGCGTGACTTGTGGGGGAACATTTTCTCCCTCCCGGGTGTGTTGTTAGCCACTGACTGAGGAGGCAGAAAGGCAAGTTGGTGAAGTGGGGTGTGATTGAGTCACCCACTTGAAAAATAATTTTCATTTATTCTTTGAAAAAAATAATAACATATTTTAATCACATACAACCCCCCCCCAGCTCTCCCACGGACTTCAAGTCTATGATTACTACTGTTGCTATTAACTGGAGTGCAGTTAGTTTATTTAGACCACTCGTGCATGGGCATAGAACCTGCTAGCAGGCACACTCCCAAAGAACAGTGACCCTCTCTTCCCCCACAGCTATCAGCCACCAAGAGCTCCTCTAATAGTGGTGAGACCTTGGGACCTCCTTCTCCATACATACTGGGATTTTGATTGACTTGATTTTGTGCAAGTCTTGTGCGGACAATTACAGCGGCTGTGCATTTGTGTGTTCACCAGTCGTGTCACACCCAGAAGACAGCATCTCACAGCTCTGTTCCCATTCCTTCATCTCTTCTATTCTTTCTATCCACTCCCGCCCCCGTGTTTCCTGAGCTTTGGCTGAGGGAGGAGATTGATACAGAAGATGCATCTGTGGCTGACCACTCACGGTCACCCACTCTTAGGGTTTTGACCAGGTATAATTTATCTGCATGAACCATTACTCTCTGACCAATGTTGAGATCAGACAAATCTTTGAATATAAATATAAATATGGAGAATGTAGTTTGACAGTATGACTATTAGTGAAACATCAGGAAGTTTCTACCTGGTACCTATGAGTCTTTAAGTCATGTCATGGTTTTACAGTACCTGTAATAAATCCTTCCGTTCGGAGCAGATCTCAAATCCAATCAGAAAGCCCATGGTTATCCTCATAGCCTTTATGCCACGAATACTCCAGTAGGCACATCTTTCCTGGCAGGTTGTTAAGGGTAAGATCATCTTTCCTGGCAGGTTGCTAAGGGTAAGATCACTAACGGTTTCCTCCCTCAGCAGCCTGTGTAGCATCTTCCAGCACCGTGAACGCTAGACATCTGGGAGAGAACTTCCTTGTCAGTTTGAGATTCCACCATGACATATTTAAATCCAGATTGCAGCATCTAGGTGGATCATCATCAACCACCGTGAAGGGCAGAGAGTTCTGAAAGGACGATTGCCAACCTGTCCACGATGCCCATGATGATACCCAACTCCTTTCTCAAACAGAACCTATACCAGACTCTGTAGATGGGAAAACAATTGAGTTGTAGAGTTTAGAAAACTGTTCTATTAAGACAGCTGTTTGTAAGTCGTCCGGTTGAAAAATGGCTTCTGGCTATATCCCATGGCCTGAGCACATGTCTCCAATTGAACCCCTGGAACCCCTGGTTCCCTGGAACCAGAAAGATGGACATGCAGCCCCAGAAGAATCTTATCAGGGTCTGATAAGTAGGACAGTCACTGAGGAAAGACAGATCTCTGTCGCTCTATTTCTTTATGAGTGCCACAAGCTGGGGATAACCAGCGATCATCCATGATGTCAGATGGAAACAAAAAACCAAACCAAACCAAACCCTCCTGTCAAACAAATAGAATTGGGAGTTTATGTAACCAAGAGGGACCGTTTTCTGTTACGCTTTGAACGCCTGCATCTGGCCAAGCCCCAAGTCAGTTAACTTCTTAGGTGTCTTGATGACTTGAGCCGGAAAATTCCCTTTATCACTGAAGCTAGTCTGAGTTTTAGTTTTTGTATCTGGAGGACCAATACAGAAGGAAGGGAATGGGAGAAACCAAACATCGTGCCTGTTCAGGATCATGTGTATCTGAGAACTGGCTAAACACAGCTGGTCTGAATGCTGAGGCGTTCGAAGGCCATCGCTTGATGGCCACGCACTCCCTTGTTTCTAGCCTCCTGTCGTTCACCTCGGTTTTGTTAGCCTTCTGTTAACCTTGCTTTCTGCAGTGTCCCCATCCAATTTTTTTATCTCTTGGAATCCACTGTCATCTTCAGACAAATTATCCAATTTCAGGCCTCCATTTTCTCCTATATAGTGTCTCATTGTCAGTCTTCACATGATATCAGAGCGATTGTCTGTATACCCTGAATGCTTCTCTGCAGCCACCACGAAGGCCCTAGTGTCAGGCAGGCTCTCTTGACCCTGCAGGATAGGAGACATTTTAAGTATCTCTTCTAAGGACAGGGAAGGGATGGGTAAATGAGAAATGTCTCACTTTGTACCACAGAGGCCTTCTGTTCTGTAACCAGCTATAGGCCTCAAAAATCAAAGATTAATTCAGTCATGAAAACATTTATCTGATCTAAATAAGAAATTCATATTCTCCATTATCGTGAATTTGACACCAGAGAACAGTAATTCTGACTCATTTTTAAAAGAAAACATTTATGCCTTCGCTGTCCTGAGTTATGGTCCAATCAAACGGACATAAATCTCTAAATTAACAGAGAATCAAGAGCTCCAGGCTTGCTTCTGTTTTCTGTCAGTGAGGTGGGGCTGAGGGAAGAGACTGGCTTAGGAAATACCACTTCAGCCAGCCTTCCACTGTGCTCAAAAGATAGAGATGCTCCTGTGTAAGATGTAAGAAATAAAATATTTAGGAAAAGTTACTAAAAATAGCTTTTGCCCATAAGCTGACCTGATGCTAAAAATCAGAAACTAAACCAGGCATGTACTCAGGAAGGTCGTCCAATGAAAGTACTTTGAGAAAAGGCTAAGAATCAGTTTTTAATCGGGTAGGAAGGGATCAAATTGTTTACTTATACTTAAATATTACTTGTATATTAACTGACACTCATGTAGCTCTTTTTTTTTTTTTTTTTTTTTTCCGAGACAGGGTTTCTCTGTATAGCCCTGGCTGTCCTGGAACTCACTTTGTAGACCAGACTGGCCTCGAACTCAGAAATCCACCTGTCTCTGCCTCCCAAATGCTGGGATTAAAGGCGTGCGCCACCACACCCGGCTCACGTAGCTCTTAACCATGTGCCAACAACTGTTCTAAATCCTTTAAAACATTAGACCACTAAATCCAGGAGTAATTCAGCATGTACTGTTATTTTAACAGTGCTTTGCTAATAGTAGCATCATCAAGCATGAGATGCTGGACCAAAGGGTAGCTAGGGGCACGTTATATGCAAATAACATATCTGATAAGTATGGTTGCCCAAGCACTGCAAAGAATCCACAGACTCAATGATAAGATGTGAAGAGCCCAACTAATAAATGGACAAAGGATCTGAACAGACACCTCGCCATCACTAATAGGCAGATGGCAGATACGCTTGAAAAGGCGCCTGTGTTACTGGGAGGCTGTAAATGAAAACTAACAGCAGCAATGGCAGGTAACACTTTTCAACGCTTACTGTATTCATGCCGTATGAATCTCATTTAGCCTCCACAACACACATAACAAACGGGTGCTATTGATGGATCAGCTAAACAATCTGTGTCTCAGATGTATTCAGCTCAAGAATTTGTTCCTGGATGTTTATACTAAAACCCAAAGTCAAGACATCGTTATTAGTTATTATACATGTGTGAAGCTGACAAGAAACAAACAAATATGGGGGAGGGAGTTGAGAGCCTTGTTTCCAAATCAATTGCACTAATAAACCCAGGCAAATGTGAGCTCAGCACATCTCACGGCCTCCCATTCAGATCTTGAAGTCTGTTTTACCTTTGTTTCAATAAGACTTGATGCTTGGGGAATTGCAAGCTAGGATCATCACAGTTAACACAAGCATGTTGTAAATTAAAAAGAGGAATGTTATCAGTCATTAGCTGGAAGGACAAACTGTTCATTGCAAAGAAGCCACCAAAGTATGGACAGATAGAATGCTAACAATTTCTAAATGATCAATAGCTGCTTGATGGTTAGAATACATGATCCCATAACAACGTACTTCCCTCCTGGAAGAATAACATCAGTCATCCTTGATTTTGTAAGAGTGCCCTGAACCACCATTCTGTATTCTGTGCAAAGCAATGCTTGAGCATCGTACGATGGGAATTATAGATACCACTCACAGTAGGGCCTGAATCGTGGTGGCAATAGTTATCGCTTCCCTGTGACTTCTGAAGTCTGTAAGAACAAAAGACGAAAGAATCAATAGCAGGGACAAACTGTTCAGTTGATCCCAGTTACATGACAATTTTATGGCAAAGAAAAACCAAGACTTGAAGAGATTAAGTAACTTCCCAGGGCACAGAGTTAAAAGATTTGTGTCTCCATGTGTCTGAGCTAAAAGCCTGTGCTCTGAATTACTGCACTCAGATCTATTAATATTTAGTTACTTTCAATAATTCACTATTTCAATACAGCTTTAGTTTTACATTCTTACACAATTGAGAGAAAAAGCAAGTGTATCTAATACCCATGCATATTTAACAAGGGTACTACCCAGGTACCACCGTCCATCTCAGGGAGCTTACTCCCGTTGGAGACAGAACCCAAGAACAATAGAGAAGCTGGGGAAAGTTCCCTTTGCAACAATTCACACTGATGGATTGTAGGGCGAGGTCACAGTCAGGATAGAAACTTGTTTTTAGGTACAGTTATTCAGATCTTAATTTTAATGCTGTCCATTTGGCAGTTGATTGTCATTGAAGCATTTTGAGAGCTGGGGATGTAGCTCAGTTGGTAGAGTGCTTATCTATCATGCACAAAGTCCGTAGGTTCAATTCCCAGGTACCGACATAACACTGGGTAGGTATAGTGGCACATTCCTGGAGTCTCAGCAAGGAGGTGGAGGCAAGAAGATCAGAGAAGTTCATGGTCATTCTTGGCTACATGGCAGTTTGGGGCTATATGAAATACATTGTTACATGAAATACCACCTCAGAAAGTGTTCCTCAATGGCACCTGTGATCAGATACCTCAGGAAGAATTTGATGGGCAAGGTGGTGCCCACTTGAAGTCTCAGCATTTAAGAGGTAGAACTAGCAAGATCATTACCTCACGGCTAGTTTTGGCTACCTATGAAGTTTAAGGCCAGCTTGGGTTGCACAATACTCTGCATCAAAAGGGCATGGGAAAGATGCAAGGACTGGGCACTGTGCTGGACAGGTCACTGGAGCCAAGAGGGGGTGTCTGTCTGTAGGAGCACAACCCAAAAGGATCTGGGGTCATCTGAAGAGGAACTGGGGTAATCCCTGGCTATCCAGATGCAGGAAACTGGGGAACCGCCCTGATCTCCTTGGTGCACTATGGTCTCCCTTACCAGTGCCTCCAATTGGTCATAGCCAACTGGAAGTCAGAGCTCCTGGGACCCCAGTGATACAGCAATACCCTCAGCCTCCTGAAACACAGACAGCGATGAAAAGAGTGAAGACTGTGTTGTGGGTGAGTGAACGATGTTCAGGACACTGATGGTGGCTCAGATTGTGCAGACCCTTGATCTAGCTCATGGTTTTGGCAAGCCCCTCAGAGTGCAGTCTAGTACTAGCGAGAATCTTGCGGTTCTCTCTCAACCTCTCTCTGTCCGCTGTATTTATGAAGGACTCTCACACAAACAGGCCAGCCCACATGTTTGGTCTCTTGGATGCTCTTGCTTTGAAGGCCTCTCCCAATTCAAGCTCAAGTCCAGCATTCGTACCTGGCTTTGACTTCTAGGCTTTTCCTGCTGTTTAAGCTAAATGGAAAGCTTACCTTTGCCTTATTTTTTTTCTATTTCTCTCTCGGTCTCTGTGTCTCTCTGTCTAAGTCTCTGTTTTTGTCTGTCTGCCACTGTCTGTCTCTGTCTGCCTCTCTGTCTCTGCCTCTCTGTCTCTGTCTCTCTATTTCTGTCTCTCTCTCTCTCTCTCTCTCTCTCTCTCTCTCTCTCTCTCTCTC
>NC_034599.1:37250666-37256798 GCF_900095145.1 Mus pahari | reverse complement strand
ACACACACACACACACACACACACACACATACACACACACACACAGACACACACAGACACACACACACTACCATATAATCACTAGACCTCCATTTTGAGGTAGGCTCATCAAAGTGATGTGTGTAAGCAATGTTGGTGCCCAGCTATGGTTCCTGTTTCTGGGCTTTTGAAAGCTCAGGTGACTGTTGTGTAGGAAGTCACATGTTTATTCAGAGCATCAGGTGCAGAGCAGGAAATGACAAGCATAGTGGCCCAGTTCACAGTTCTCTTTAATTACTTCTAAAGCCCTCGACACTTAAATTAGGCACAGTGCCTTCACCTGCATGGAGTCTCATGCGTCTCACCTTGACTAAAGCACACTACTGCAATGCTTGCCGCATCTCTGCTCTTTCAGAAAACAGCCCATGAACTGTTTCTTGACTCTACAAAACAAACTTCTCTCCATTTCTTCTTCTGTATTGCCTTATAGGACAATCACTACATTCAAAAGCAGAAACATGAAAACCCACAACACAGGCCCTTCTTGCACAAGAGCCTGACCCTCATCTTCAGAAAAGAAAGAAAGGGGAAATGAGTTCCGAGCAAGTGCTCATTGTACTAGATGTAGTTTTAGACTTTGTTAAAATCCAAAATGACCAAAAGTTGAACACTATTCTGAAATTTCAGCATGACATTGCTAATACTTCCAGCTCCTACTTCTCCTGTCTTTCTGATTTGTCCCTTGGGCTTTCCTTGGCTAGACCGCAGCTTCATGTAACTAACTGTATGCCTTTTTGTCTACTGTGATGGCACCTTAATGAGTATAATGAACCACTGCTTCCTAGACCATCCTACACCCTCATTAATATCCCTCCAGACTATAGGCTATAGAGACCTGACTGACCTTGGATGACCAGAAGATGCACTGGAATGTGTCCAATTTGTATGCAGCACTCGGCACCCTCCTTCTGTCACTGAAATCGTTGAGTATCGAGGCTGATGCTCACCATACGAGAGTAAGCTGTGGGATTAGGTAGGAAGAATATCCTTGCTAAAGATGTTAGAGACACTGGAAGGTTACTGCAAGGGCTAAGGAAAGGTGCATCGGAGCTTGGGTTGCTTGACTAACCTCTAACCAAGCAATAGACACAGTGTGTGCTAATTCCTTTCCAAGACCCAGGACAGCCTAGTGATTAATTGTGTGTAGTTTGGAGTTAAACAGACCTGGAAATGGGACTCAGTTCTATCTATCATTCACTAGCTAGGAAATATTGAGCATTCTAGTTAACTTCTCTCCGGAGTTCTGATGTGGATTAAGTAAGATTAATGGATACAAAATATGTGGTGAATGATACGACATAAGAAGCCCTCAGTAAACGCATGCCTCTGCAGTTAGGCCTGAGTTCTATTCATTTGATTCTTTCAAGTTCATGTCCATGAAATCCACACAGCTCCATTCTCCGGCAATGACTGACTCAGTTCCTGCCCATCCAGCTCCTGCAAGACTCCAACTCTACACAAGTTTGACAGTCACAACTCTGTCCTATGTCTGCTGAAAATGAGACTTTCAGCCTTATTCTAAGTAATACAATTCCCACAGGAAAATAATACAAGTCTACTCCGTCATTAGGTGCAACTTAATTAGAAGTAGATGGTGGCTTGGATGTTCATCTACATTCTTCAAGCCCAAGATCACATGTTCAAAGAGCTAGCTAGCATCTTTGGACTTGAGGGTCTCTTAGCATCTTTTAACCCAGGATCAATGCTGTGACACAGGCCAACCTAGTGTGCTGGCTAATCTTATGCCAACTTGACACACAAACTAGAGTTATTTTAAAGAAAAGAAAACTCAATTGAGAATATGCCTCCATAAGATCTAACTGTAGGGCATTTTCTTAATTAGTGATTGAAAGGGGAGGGCCCAGGCCACTGTGGATGGTGCCATCCCTGGGCTGGTGGTCTTGGAGTTTATAAGAGAACAGGCTGAGCAAGTCGGGGAAAGCAAGCTAGTAAGCAGTACAAATCCAGCCTCTGCATCAGTTCTTGACTCCAGGTTCCTGCCCTGTGTGAGTTCCTGTCCTGACTTCCTTTGGCGATGAACAGCAATGTGAAAGTGTAAGCTGAATATACCCTTTCCTCCCCAATTTGCTTTTTGGTCATGATGTTTCACCACAGCAATAGAAACCCTAATTAAGACAGTTGGTACCAGGAGTGGGGTATTGATGTAACAGACCTGACCCATGTTTGGGGAGGATTGTGGGGAGACTTCAGAACTTTAGGCTAGAAAAGTCATTGAGTGTTGCAAGCCCAGTGAGGTGTTCTTGAGGAGCTTAGAAGATAAGAATGTTGAGAGCAATGCAGAAGATGGAGGCCTCGCTTGTGAAGTTGCAGAGGGAAATTTAAAGACACTATCAGGGACATTTGTTATTTGAATTGAGATTCTGTCATTCTGGTCAACTGGGGCTGAAGAGTTAGCTGTGATTAACAAAAGACCAACAGAATTGAAGTGAAATCTTTGCATTATCAGAACAATTGATACTGCTCAGCTGGACCTAAGAAATTAATGGTAATTAAGAAGAGACCAGCATTACTGAAATGAAATCTTCTGAGATGTATTTCCTGAGAGTACAGAGAAGCTGTATTCCAAAGATGGCCAAGGTTGTACCTTGTGTTGGCAGCCGGACTTGGTAATATGTGAGAGTCACCCAGTTGGTACTTGTTTTGAAGGCATGAAAGGGACATGGAGAGCAGCTGAGGATTGGCTCTACGAGAGGGTAGGAAAGGCCTTTGGTGAAGGTGCAGCCTCAGTGGCAGATGAAGACTCAGGATTGAAGGGGTCATGGAGAGAAGTTGAGGTTTGTAACCATAAAGGGAGTTATGAAGAGCTATTGGTGAAAGCACAGCCTAGTTGCAGCAAGGGGAACTAGCAGTTTTGGAGATCCTAGTATCATGGGACAGCAGTAAGAATAGCTCCTGCAGAGGAGTGGATTCAGCCAGAGCCTAGAAGACAAGCTGTGTGTGCTGCAGAGGGCAGACCTGGAGAAGTGGCCCAAGCTCGTTGAGGGAGCCCAGAAGATCATGAGTGAGCACAAGATAATTGGACATTGTGCTGTTTATACTGTTGAGATTTGCTTGGCTCAGATGGACTGTGCCCTGTTCTTCCCTTTTGAAGAAGGTATTTAATTTAGTTTTGATCGTTTTACAGGAGCCCACAGCTGAAAGACTTTGAACTTTAGAAAAGAGATTTTTGAATATTTATATTTTAAAGAGACTGAAAATTAAATGTGTTAGAAATTGTAAAGATTGTGAGACTCTTAAAGTTATTTTTGTTTTTAATGTGAGATCTTGGGAATGAATAAGAAAGGTGTGGCTGGATAGTGATTGTGTGTCAAGTTGACAAAGTTATGCTGGCTGGTCTTATGCCAACTTGACACATAAGCTAGAGTTGTCTTAAAGGAAGGAACCTCAGTTGAGAATATGCTACCCGCAACTTGCTTCTTTGGTTATGGTGTTTCAACGCAGCAGTATAAACCTTGACTAAGACATGCAGCATGGGGTCGAATGCCTTTCTAACCAGAGGAGTATATAGGGAACCTATAGGTGCTTGTGGCTTCTGCTTAGGACCTTCAGGGAGTGGGAGGAACTGGTGGGATGTGAGAGGATGCTGACAAAGGAAATGTGTAAATACCACATGTTTTAAAGATATGGAAACACAGAAGGCTTGGTTTTCAAAAGAGGAAATAATGTAATTTTCAGTAAGAAAGCTTCAGATGGTGCCAGAGGGAAGGCTCAGTGGTTAAGAGTATGCGTTGCCCTCTCAATGAGACAGATTTTGGTTCCTGCCACCCACATCAGATGACTCACAGCCACCTGTATCTCCAACTCCAGAAGATCCAACCTCTCTGGCTCTAGGAACTTCTGCACATATCTCTACAGCAGACACACATATTTAAAAATAGCAAAAACAAAAGCAAGAAACCAAAAAACAAACCAAAACAAAACCTGACCCCTCTCTGTGAAAAAGAAAGCATCAGAAAAGAAATATATCTTAAATAGTTATGTGTGTGTATGTATATGTGTGCATACGTGCTTATGTATGAATGTGTTTTAGATGGGCACATACATGTTTGCGTTGCTTTGTTAGTTCAGGATCCTATAGATTTAAAAACTGCAAGTTTAAAGTCCAAGTCTGAGCTGGGCCTGGTGGCGCACGCCTTTAATCCCAGCACTCGGGAGGCAGAGGCAGGCAGATTTCTGAGTTCGAGGCCAGCCTGGTCTACCAAGTGATTTCCAGGACAGTCAGGGCTATACAGAGAAACTCTATCTCCAAAAACCAAAAAAAAAAAAAAAAAAGTCCAAGTCTGGTTTGTTTGTTTTGTTTTGTTTTTAGTTACTTAATTTGAACCTTTGATCTAAACCTCTCAACAATATCTCTGACAAGCCCTAATTTAGCCTAGAAACATACCTGCTCAGGAACAGGATAATGGAGAGCCCATTCCTTTTATTCTTTTATTTATTTTAAATTAATTTCTAGCCAAAATATAATTGAACACAGGGTAATACACTGATGTGTGGTATATAATCCAATAAGTCAAATGGATATACTTGCATATCCAGGAATGATCACAAAGTAGAAATCTGGGTTGGCGAAAAGGCTAGGTAGGTAGAGGTGCTTGTCACCAAGCCTGAAGAGCTGAGTCTGATCTCCAAAACCCATATGGCTGAAGGAGAGAAGCAATTCTTGCGATCTGTCTTTAAATGTTTACATGCTTACAATTCTGCTCCCATATACATACTAGATAGATAGGTAGATAGATAGGTAGATAGATAGATAGATAGATAGATAGATAGATGGATCATAGCTAGATGGACCATAGATAGATTGATAGATCATAGATATCATAGATAGATAGATAGATAGATAGATAGATGATAGATAGATGATAGATAGGGTCATAGATAGATGGATCATAGATAGATGGATCATAGATCATAGATAGATCATAGATATCATAGATAGATGATAGATAGATTGATCATAGATAGATAACATTCTCTAGTTGGAGTCCTCCTCCCTCCCTCTGACAGGTAGTTCCTATTCCCACATTTCATTTCCATAGATGAGCACTGCATTTTGGATTTCACACAAATTAAGTAAAGGGTACACTTTCTCTTGTGTGTCTAGCTTTAAAAAAAAAAAAAGTAAACACTTAACATAGTGTCTCTGAGATTCACCCATGCCACATTTTTAAATACTTTGTTGCTTATGTGGTTGGACACTGACTCTCTGTATTAAAAGTACCTCAGTTTGTTTTTCCATTCTCCTCTTGTGAATGGACATTTGTCTTGTTTCCAAAGTTGAACGCTGAGAAAGAAAGTGACTGTGGACAGTCTCATACAGACTTTTGAATTGACTATGATTTTATTTACCTTATAAATCCTGGATCATGAAGTAGACAAATCATATTTATGTGAAAACTCCGCTTTGGGCCTGGAGGTGTAGTTCCTTTGGTGGAGCGCTTGCTTAATGCACTCACATTCACAAGCCCTGGGTTTGATCCCCAGCAGTGTATAAATCAGGCATGGTGGCACAGGTCATCCTTGGCTACAAGAGACCATGTCTCAAACAAACAAACAAACAAACCCCCAAGCCAAGCCAAACCAAAACAAACCAAAACAAAAAGAAAGAAAGAAAAGCAGAAAATTTGAACCTTCCAAATGGCTGAACAATTATGTATTTTTTTCACCAACACCATATGAAGTCTCAGCTGCTCCACAGGTAGTCCAGCATTTGGTGTTGGGAGTTTCTAGGTTCTATTGTTATCAGTCCAGTGGATGTGTAGCAATAGTCACTGTGCTCTTAATTTGAATTTCCCTGATAACCAACAGTGCTGGGCGTCATTTTCATGCATGGATTGGCTGTGCCTCCCTTCTCTTCTGTGAGGGGTTTGCTCGTTCCTTTTGCCTATTTAAAAAGTGTTTTGTTGTTTACTTAAACATTCTGTTTGTGAGTATGTTGGCACAGTGGAGAACGTTTCCAGCTTGGAATCAAACATGTAGGTGTTCGCATATTGACTCTGAGAGTCTTCTTCATATGTGTGCACTGTGTGTGTGTGTGTGTGTGTGTGTGTGTGTGTGTGTGTGTGTGTGTGT
>NC_034599.1:37249260-37250655 GCF_900095145.1 Mus pahari | reverse complement strand
TGTGTGTGTGTGTGTGTGTGTGTGTGTGTGTGTGTGTGTGTGTGTGTTTGTGTGTGTGTGTGCAGGCCAGAGGTCAATGTAGGATATTTTCTTCTGTCAGTCATTTTTTGAGACTGTGTTTTCCACTTACTCCAGAGCTCACTTATTGGTTAGACTGGCTGGCTGCTGAGGTTCAGAGATCCACCTGTCTCTACCGCTCCAGTTTTAGGATGCCAACACACCTGTCTGGACTCTCGTGCTGGGGGGGGGGGGTGATGATAGAATTGATATTCTCATGCTTGATTGGCAAGGTCTTCCCAGACCTATCCATGTCTCTTTTACAACAGCCCAGTGTCTCTGATTTTTAACCGCTTTGTGTGCACAGTAAAAACAATTCCCAGCTCACAGGCTTGCTTTGAGAGTCTTAAACAGCGGTTCTCAACCAATGTGGAGGCCAATGGCCCTTTTCCAAGGGTCATATAAGACCACCCTGCATATCAAATATTTAAGTTATGATTCCAAACAGGAGCAAAATTACAGTTACAAAGTAGCAACATGAATAACTGTATGGCTGGGGAGGTCACCACAACGTGAGAACTGTATTAAAGGGCCACAGCACTAGGAAGGCCAAAACCCACTGTTCTAAGAGATCATATGTGGAGCTCCAAGCCCAATTCAAGTCTCAGCATATTGTCGCTATTTCAAAGAATGTTTTAAAAAGGCAATGCGTACTGTAAATGTTTAAATGTACAGTGGAGTTGCTTCTACCGCTTCTGCTCTAGGTTATAAATGTATCCTTCAAGAGGGCCATATATTCCTATTTCTAGATATTGTTGCCATCTTTCAAGTAAAACATTTAAAAAATAAGTAAGTCAAAGGCACTGACAAATCAGTCCGAGGGGTCCAAGGTCGGGACTGGGTCAGAGTGAAAGAGACCCTTGGTGAGCCAGGCATTAAACATCCAAACTATCCTAGAAGAGGGGTTGGGTAGCTGGGGCTTAAATAGCGGTGGTGTTGCTCAGGGGTTTGAGCCGTGACAATTTACCACTGAGTATTTAAATAACAGTCACTGTGACTTGCCTCCCAGCTATCAGCCCTACTCACTCTTACTTCCTGATGATTTCCAAAGCAACCAATCAGTGACTGCTTTTCTGTATTGATTGCCCACTCCTAACAGGAAGAGAAACTCTCTCTGACTTGTAGGCAAGTACGGGGCTACTCAGAGTTAGCCTCTGTCTCCCAACATCCCTTGCAGGTAAGTAGTCAAGGACTAGCTTCTGACCATCAGGATGCTAGAGGAAGTGATGCATACACATTGATTTGTGTCGCATTCCCTCCCCCCCCCGCCCCCCCGTCCCACCCCCCACCCCCGGCTTCTGAGGAAGAGCTGGTGAGCCACTGCGGACCACAAGACAG
>NC_034599.1:37244863-37249249 GCF_900095145.1 Mus pahari | reverse complement strand
CTGCGGACCACAAGACAGTGCAGACAACCAGCATGGCAGAGCAACGGGGTAGAAGGAACCTGATTGCAGAGAGACTGACGTGGGAGGGAAAGAAAGTGATGCATACACATTGATTTGTGTCGCATTCCCTCCCCCCCCCGCCCCCCCGCCCCACCCCCCACCCCCGGCTTCTGAGGAAGAGCTGGTGAGCCACTGCGGACCACAAGACAGTGCAGACAACCAGCATGGCAGAGCAACGGGGTAGAAGGAACCTGATTGCAGAGAGACTGACGTGGGAGGGAAAGAAACATACTTCCGGTAGAAGCATTAGCAACATGTGGCTGAAGCTTTCTCCCAGATTATACAACGATCCTGAAAACCCTTTCCCCACTACCCTAACCCTACCCTAGTTTTCCAACAGGATCGCTCAATGACACACATTGAAGTTGACCTAGATGAAGTTCGTCATGCCTGTTCTTGACAGGTAAGGAAGCAAATGGGTTAGTTAGAATAGCCAGGGTTAATGGCTGTCTGAGACCCTTACTGAAACATCTGGACGGTAGCAACCTCACACCGGATCCCGATACACATGTGGATGTTAATTAAACAGTTAATAGCAACAGGGTGGCTGAAGCCCCAGCTCTGTCTCAGGTATTTTCATCACACCTTGCTTGAATGTGTTTTATCTGATGCAGAAAGAACATTCTAGAGTTGGCATGCACTTGTAATTACAGCTTGTAGCAGGCTGCCAGGATCCTTAGCCCCAAGGAAGCAGAGTAGGTTAGAAGATAAGATGTAGCCAACTCACCCCTTTTCTCTCCCTCACTCTGTCTCTCCCATACCTTTTCTTTTGTGGGTATGTATATACGTATGTGAACATTTGTACGGGAGTGTGTGTGCATTCGTATGTGGAAGACAGCCCAGTGCAGGACAGCATCGGGGATCATCCCTTGACAAGGAGACTGATGGCCAGGGAGCACCAGAGACCTGCTTGTCTCTACCTCCTCAGCACTGCCATCACAGAGACATGCTACCATGCCAAGCTTTTGTACGGGTTCTGGGGATCAAATGTAGATCCTTATGTTTATAAGGTAGACTCACTGTGACCTACTGAGCTACTTTTCCAGCCTGATTTTTCTTTCATTGTGACAAGGTCTTATTCTAGGCTGGCTAAGAGCTAACTGTGTAGTCCAGGCTGGTCTCAAACTCATTATAATCTTCCTGCCTCCGCCTCTCAAGTGCAGGGACTACAGGCAGAAGCCAGCATGTCCAGTTTGGTTCCTATCTCTGAGACTAGAGGGCTTGTGCTTGTGTGTATGGCCCTGCAAAGGAACAGTGTGTCTTCACTGACATTTTGTCAGGCAGAATGCCTTGGATACTTCCGAATTTACTGAGAGCAGGTTTCTAACGCTCACCCGGCCAATTAGCTAGCCACTAATGAAGGCCATTCTCTATATTGTTATGCCAATTGTGAAAAAAGTCACATGTATTGACTGAGATTAGGATACCCAAAGCACTTGTAATAGCTACTTGTGAGTGTGGCCTGTCTTATCCAGCTGACCTCTGTGGAGGCATAAGTTCTTTTATTTGAGAAAATGGCTCTTTTAGGGTATGGTCTAAATTAACACAGTGTTATCTGGCTGGCTGTGTTAAAGCATGCTACATAGATGCTGGGCACTAGAGAACTGAAGCACAAAATTCCATCCCAGGAATCCATACTTTCTCATCTCTATTCCAGTTTCAGTGATGTCGGAAGCCTTTCCTTGTTCACAGTTGCTCTACTGTCTGTGATTGACTTGACCTGTACAGGCTTTTCTAGAAACAACACTGTGCAGAACCCACCCCGAGGGCACACAGTTAACCTGTAAAGGCCCTCATTAGGAATGCGTGTCTTTAGGTGTGATTAGCATTGAAGCATCCTGGACTAGAATCCATGCTAGACAAGCGAACATCAGCTATCCCAAAACTGAACCTGAATCATGATAAATTAATTAGTTTAAAGGATAGTAGAAATATTTTCTTCCATTGATGAGATGTATGCTGTTTAAGAAGTGTGCCTACCTAAGTGGGTTTGCATGCATGACCCACAATAATCCAGTCAGGGGGCCTAGAGGGGTGGCTCAGCAGTTAAAAGCACTGGTCACTTTCTTAGGGGACGAAGATTTGATTCCCAACACCACATGGCAACTCGCAAACATCTGTAACTCCTGTTATAGGGAGTCTAAAGCCCTCTTCTAGCCTCTTGAAGATATCAGAAACGGATGTGGCACACATACATACAGGCAAAAATGCCCATTCATGTAAAGTAAAATCAATCAATCAATCAATCAATCAATAAACAATTCAGCAGGTCTGGCATGCTCAGTCCTCCAGAGCATACTCACAGAGTAGAATGCTTATGGGTTTTACCCCTATACTTAATAGGAAATTAAAGCTGGTTTTTCTAGAGTTCCAGGAACCCTGTCCTTGGAACAGTATTACATCTGTGTGTAACCCAGGCAGAAACACGAAAAAGAGAGCAAGACCTGAGAGTTGGATCTGTCCCACCCAGGCTATGTGATCTCCATGCTTGTGTCTGTTTGCTGGTGTATGTGTGTGTGTGAGATTAAAGAAAATGCTGGGAATTGAGCTTAGGGCCCTATGAGTGCTAAGTATGGCTTGTACCATTGAATTATACATCTCTGCACCATTAGTTTTTTTTTTTTAAACAAACAAACAATAACCCATTGCCTGGTGTTGAGACAGAAGAAAGCACCAACAAACCTGAATAAACCCCTGCCAACTGCTGAATGGCCACATTGACGTAACAACTTTATCTAAGCTGAACTTTCAAACAATGGGTATTATTTGATGAACACATCTTCTATGCCAGGCTTAGATTTAAACCTCAAGACATCTAATTTCACATGCTTTTTAAAACCCTCAGAGGTAGGTAATTCATTTTCCAGATGAAGGAAATTAGGGTGCTGGGATGTGGCAGCTGGCCCAGAAGGAATTGGGATAAAATCCAGGTGAGCCATCTCCTGATGCCAGGCCTCTCAGACCCTATAATACTTTTGCCTGTGCAGGCTGAGTCCCTCTCAACCTCTTGTTCTGTTTTTAGTGAGGAAACGATCCTGGGGAGATGAAATCATAAGGAGGAAGAGAAGAGGGTGTGTGGATTAGATCTGACTGACGTTAGTGGGCAAGGGGAAAAAAATGAGGACACAGTGGGTGTCCCCCTGCTGGGAGTCTCACAAGGCAGATGGGGAGCAGGAGCCACACTCTGTGCTTGGCAGACTGTGAAGTGTTCCATGGCGTCATTATCACAGAATAGCAGCCTTTTCGAATTAAGAATAGTCCTAATTTGCACTTCGTTGGGGTTTTTCATTTACATAATGTTAGAATGCAAAGAAAATTCATACACAAAACCCACTGCTAATTTAGCACTGAAGTTCTTGTTTAAATACACACACTGAAAAAGGATGCAGTTTCCACTTGCCCATCAATGGAGGAGGTTGGGCAGTTTGCTAGTCCGGGCGTGGCAGTCAAATCCCAAATGAGATTATATGTGCCTCTGAGCAGGCTCTGTTGGTACGATCCAAACCCTAATCGCTGTTTCAATAATTTATTTGGCATGGAGGACTTAATGTCATTTATTTAAGGGCTCTGAGGAAATGTATTCTTTTCTGCAGGTCCTCATTAAGGGCGCTTGCAGCTTTGAGTCTAGTGGGAATGGTGGCTTTAAACAGGTGTTAATTCAGCTGATGACATCGTGTAAAATTGTCAGGGTGATGGACTTAGACATGGCAGATGTCTGTTCAGTCTGCTGCACCCTCTGCATGGATTAGACGCCAGGCAAACAGGTTACTGTGTTCTACCTGGGGGTGGACCAAGGAGGTATCATGGGAGGGGTGGTTATACCTCTTGCGGTGTGCACAACCCTAGTTAATTGCTTTAATATAATCCCTCACCTCTTAAAAACTATTTTTCCCTCTTTCAGACACCAAAAAAATAACTGTTTTTCTCTTGAAGTACTCTAGTGTCCCCCCACCTAACTCCCTCCTGTGATACCTATATCTATATCTGTTCTGTACCTATATCTATACCTATCTATATCTATATCTGTACCTATACCTGTCTCTATCTCTGTCTCTGTCTATATCTATATCTATAGATATATCTGAAATCCCCAGTCTAAGGTCTGTCCCATCAGTGGTAGGTGTTGAACTCTGGGCTTTGCAAACTCAAGACAAGTACCATTTGCCAATGAGATTCCACCTCAGCCCGTTGAATATCTTTTATTTTGACCTGACCTTGACCCTGAATTTGTTTAGTCTTTCTTTCTTTCTTTCTTTCTTTCTTTCTTTCTTTCTTTCTTTCTTTCTTTCTTTCTTTCTTTCTCTCTCTCTCTCTCTTTTTTTTTTT
>NC_034599.1:37239741-37244838 GCF_900095145.1 Mus pahari | reverse complement strand
CTCTGTATAGCTCTGGCTGTCCTGGAACTCACTTTGCAGACCAGGCTGGCCTCGAACTCAGAAATCCGCCTGCCTCTGCCTCCCGAGTGCTTGGGATTAAAGGCGTGCACCACCACACCTGGCTGACCTTGAATTTGTAATCTAAGATCTTAGAGCTCTAGAGCCTGGGAACATAGCTCTGTTAGCTGAGAGCACTTACCCAGCATGTACCAGACCTAATACTCAACACCTCAAGACTCACAGTAGAGCTCTTCCTGGTTTCACATATTTCTCTCTCTTTGTTCAAGTCCCTTGCAGATGGTGGCTGTATATTTTTGGACATTTGTACCCTATCCTCACGTGGCAGACAATGTGTAGGACATACATGGAAGTATCTTGCAGCAAAATCTTGACCGGGCTGACTCACTGGACTCGGGAAAGAGTCAATGGTAACTCCTTCTAGAAGGCCAAGAGGTTGCATGGTAACATGGGCATCCTTGGATGCGTAATTGGAAGGGCTGAGGCAGCAGGGTCTCAAATTCAAAGCCACACTGCAAGTCTTTATCTCAAGAAAAAAAATTTCAAAAATCTAGTTCTTGGATGAGTGAAAAAATAAAGCATAATGTTATGTGTGTATGAAAATGTCAGAACAAACCCTGTCGATTAATTGAAAAAGTCATGCAAAACAAAACAAAACAAAACCAACCAACCAAATGAAAAACAGGGAAAAAGAAAAGTTGACTTTCTACCTGAGCCATTTAGCCAGAGGAGGCTATGCAGTAGGACCAGAACTCACTGGCAGCTTTAGAAACCCCATACTCCTCCTCCACAGAGCTTGAGTACTAGAAAACAAGTTCCTCCTTATTCATATCTTCTAAAAAATAATAGAAAACAGGATTGGGTAGACAAATCTCTCAGGATTGAACACAGGAACACAGATGAATCTATCTCTCAGGCTTGAACACGGGCCGCATGAGTGACTGAACATCACATCAGAAGGTGCCTCAGTTATCACAGGAGGTGCCTGGTGAGGGAGACAGAGGTGGCTTGGAGAATGAAACAGGGCTGAGGGCTGGGGAGCCGTGAACCACTTAACTGCCTCTGCTTTCTGCCAGGGTGGCTTAGAACAGGCAGGTTTCTGGTGGTGCTTTATATTAATGGTGTGTGTGTGTGTGTGTGTGTGTGTGTGTGTGTGTGTGTGGCAGGGGAGTGGTGGGGGTGTATTCAGTAAGATGGAAAAAGGCAGGAAATCCTACCATGGTCAGAATTTTCCTGGAATTATGTTTACTCCCATGTACTGGTTTTATATGGGGCTTTTCTGGAGGGTCACGGCTGTCACCTGCTTAATACCCACAGGCAATTTTGCAAGGCTAATGACATGGAAATGATATTATAATGAGGCCGAGTAGTTAACTGGTTTGACTTGGTCTTTACTGTTGAATATTCACATGACTCCTGGCTACAGTACAGCCCCCGTGGTGGCCTCAGCCCTCAGGTACTGTCCTCCTAGCCTGCAGTTTTCTGAGGGCCTATGTAGCGCCCCCTCCTGTTTCCTGTGTCCTCTTTTTCTAGGACGTGAAACCCCAGCGCTTCCCTCGGTAAGGGTGCTGTCAGCCAAGGCTGCAGACCTCAGAGAGCGGGAGAGTTAATAGCCCCAGGTAGTTTTGAATCAGGTGTTCTTGCCTGTCAGGTTCTTAGTTTCTCAATGCTTCTGGCTCCAACGTGGACCTTGGCTCTGTTCAAAGAGTCACCATGAGTTACGACCGTCTTAATGATATGCAAATGTGAACCACTGCTATGCAAAGGTAAGTTACTGCTATTTCCAGAAGCATCTTGTCTTTACCAGCTTAATGTATTCAAAGGTGAGAATCCAAGCTGCTGGCTGCGTTCTAAAAGCCTCCCAAACTCTTGCCTGTTTTCCTGGGCTTTGCCGTGTGTGTTTGCTTGTTCATCTAATTTCACTTGCTTGTTTTGATACAGGGTCTTTCTATGTAGTTCAGGCTTGCCTGTGAAGCAAAGGTGCTGGGATTACAGGCGTGTGTCATCGTGGCCAGCAGCACTGGTCACCTCACCCAGCATCACACCATCACCTCTGCTCTCCATTCATCCGCGTGGGTCTGTTGGAGATCCGAATAGGAACCACTCAATATGGTGGCCTGGCATGCTGAGCCCTTTGGGCTGCAGCATTGAAAAGGGTTCAGAAGCATCCGGAGAACCAAAGGCTGGCTGACTTCTGTCCCCCCACCCCTGCTAGGTTCACAGAAGCCCGAGAGGAGCTTTCAGTGAAGTTCCCTTATCTGACCAAGGGAAGTTACTCAAGAAGAACCGAAGTCATAGTCTTTAACATCCTAACTGGAGTCTCACCAAGCAGACAGACTCGCAAGAACGGTTCATCAGCCTGTTGTGCAAATTCTGGGAAATCCTAGCTAGGGCTCTTTTGCTGTGGAATAAGAAGAATTTCCTTTGCACTCTGCTTCCTCCATCCCTCTTTTATAAAACCTCGCCATCACCTCTCAGATTCTACAGGCCCCTAAGCTCAGAGGGGTGAGCTGTACAAGTGTCACACCTGCCCCTTCCTTGGGTCTTGTATATTGCGTGGCTCTCATGGAGAATGCAGAGATTAAGTTTGTGTATCTCTTTTGCTAATTTGACGATTACCAGCCTGTTTCTTGGTGGGCCTCTAGAGGGAGAGACAGTAGTCACTGAGATGTAGAGAGAGGCTAGGGTCCAGGGAGTGGCGGGGAGTATCTCCAAAGGTCACCAGGTAAGAAAGGAATCACAGTATGTTTTCAGGATTCCCACTGCCCCCTCTTTGTCTTCAGCTGTCATTGCTGTTTTAAAGTTCCTCCTTTCCTGCCACCTTCCCCTCTTTCTCTCACAGGGAGACCCTAAGTCTGGGACTTGGGTGTTTGAAGTAAACACTCCACCCGTGAACTATATCCATGTGGACATCAGAAGACAACTTGTAGTTTGGTTGTTTGCCCCCACCACCTGGGGCCTAGAGATCAAACTCAGCTCATCAGGCTCAGCAGCAATCGCCTTTACTGGCTGAGCCAGCGTGTGAGCCCCTGGACTTGCTAAGTTTCATAGGCTTATCTCAAACTCATGATCCTCTGGCCTTTGCCTTCCCAGAAATGGGATTATAGACATTAATCTCGCCAGTGCTGAGTGTGGGTATGTTCCACCATACTCGGCTTTTGCTAGCTGTTTCCTTTATTCATGTATATATGTGTGGTATGTGCTATCATACATATTTGTGTTTGCATGTTTGTTTATGTGCGTGGACACACAAAAGACAGATTCCTCTGTGTGTGTGTGTGTGTGTGTGTACATTCATGCACAAGTGCACAAGTGTGCACCCCCCATGTGGAGATCAGAGGACAACTTGTTGCAGACATTGGTTCTCTCTCTCTACTATGTGGGTCCTGGGAATTGAACTCTGCTTACTAGGTTTGGCAACAAGCACCGCACCTTTCCTTGCTAAGCCATCCATGTATGGATCCTTGCATATTGATTTCTGTAGTGAAGTTGCCCAGCATCAGAGCAGGGCCGTGGGTAGGGCAGAGAGGGCTAGAATACACCTTCCCCTTGTGTATGGTCCTGGGGAGATGGAGGAAGTGCGAGCTTGTTTACAACCCAGATCTGGTTTTGAAGTTAGGAGAAATACCCCGCTCATATTGCACAACTCAGCTCTGACTCCTCTCGGGGTGAACTTGCCCCATGGCTCTTCTGCTCTTACCTCTCACGCTCTCGCTCTAGTTGGAGTCCCAAAGGTAGAGGATGATCTCACCGACCCGGAAACCCTCCCAACCCCCACCCCAAAAAGCATAAACAAAAGAGAAAAGAAAAACAAACTCACCAAAACCCAGGTAGAAACTTGCCACGAGACCAGAACTGTCATGCAGACCTCTAACACTACCTTCACACAGTCCTTGGCTATGGGGAGCGTCACAGTTCTTTTTACATACAGGATCTTACTCCCTCGGTACTCCAACTGTTAGCAGAGGTGGGGTAAGAACCAAGACCTCTATTTTATAGGTGAGAAACCGGAAGCTCCAGGGAGGGCATTCAGCCCAGCTCCCATAGCTAGAATTGGGCCTTTGACTTAAACATTCAGTGTCCTTTCTTTCTCCTGAGCCCCACGGTTCTGCAGCCCACGTTCTCCCCGAGAGCCAACTATCCACCTAAGAATGGCTTAGAATGTAGATGATGATTAGAGAGGAAGGCATTCGAGGAGTAAATTAACCGTGTTCGAGCGTTCTTGCCAGTTTTATAGCATTGAAATTACAAATCCAAATCCAAATGAGCAAGTAGCTGGTCCCGCCCTACTAATCCTTCCACGCAAATTGCCACCTGAAGCTGTTCACAGGGGCAGAGCACTTTGTCTTTCCACACAACAACTGGAAGACACGCGGGGTTGTTTTCTGCTAACACATAGAAGATGGTTCTCATTAAAGATAGCCTGACAAACAACCGACGGTCAGATCTCATGCAGGGCGTTCTGACTGTAGGCTGGTCCTTTAGTTTTCTCCTGGGAGTCAAAGATGGCAGAGGTGCTGAGGAGCCCTGAGTGGGTTCACATCCCGTAAGGTGATACTGAATAGGTAGGGCAGGTCTTGAAGGGCAGCAGGAGGTGGCAATGGTTCAGTGGCTGTGAGTTAGGTGGCTCAACCATGATGTCAAGATGGAGAGCAGAAAGACAATATCTGAGTCGGGGAGGGAAAGGGTTGTGGGAGGGTGGGAGGCTGCAGAACCTGAGCTGGGCGGGGTTGAGGGAGGTAAAGAGATGCTGGCCTTCTTTCACAGGTGATAGTCACATTTTGAGCTCATCATACCAGAGGCTGGGAGGGAAGTCAGTGAACATGGTGTTGGCACCTTCTCAGTTTCCCATGAGAGCTAGATTGCTGCTTCAGCTCATAGGAGGTCTCACTGTTTTAGGGATAAAACAAGAAGGGGGCCTTGGCTGAGCTGAAGTTCAACTGCTCGACCCACTGTTCTTGGGAGAACAAACTTACTGAGAAAGGCCCGGGTTCCTCTCAATAGTATAATCGACTCCTTTTATTATTATTATTATTATTTTATTTTTTTAAAGATTTATTTATTATATGTGAGTACACT
>NC_034599.1:37219830-37239346 GCF_900095145.1 Mus pahari | reverse complement strand
GTGTGTGTGTGTGTGTGTGTGTGTGTGTGAGAGAGAGAGAGAGAGAGAGAGAGAGAGAGATCCCCATCCCTTCTCTAAACCAATGGACTCAGCAGCCCAGCTCGGCCTTGAGTCATCTCAATAACCAGGACCTGAGTTTGGAGAGACCTAGGATGAGATACAGGGTAATACTTAACTGCTCCCACCAGCTGGGGGAAAAAATGTGTAAAAGTGGTTACAATATGGCTCTTAGAGCTGATTTTAAGGTGCATTAAAAGTGTACCCCCTCCTTGGGCTTCCGATCCCTCCAGTACATGTGCAGTCTTTACGGCCTTTACAGCTAATGGTGTTTGGTTGAAGGGACACACACATCTTAGCTCTGAGAGTGGCTCAGTGCTGGAGCATCTTAAGGGATCACAGCAGGAGACTGGTACGGCCCTGGGCCATGCCTAGTGTAGTCCAGGTGGATCAAGTGTAGCCCAGGTTTTACTGCTTCTGGGTAGGGTAATGAATGCTGTACTCAGCTGGACGCAGGGGCAGTTCAGCTTGATCAAAGGTAGTTTGAGCTGTAGCCACTTTAAGCACATTTCTGTGCTGTAGTTGAAAACACATAAGTTTCACAAACCAGCAGGTTCATCTTGACTTACGTTGGTGTGTTAAGGGCCAGTTCTGTGGTTTGCTTTCCATTGGAGGTGAACATGAGGCCAAGGCCCAGAAAGGTGGTGGAGTGGCTGCACAAGGTGCAGAGATTGATGGCAGTTTGGGGCGACCAGGGTACCCCAGGAGCCCATGGAGTAGCTAACTCAACCCGGGGAAATAGAGCACTGTGCCCACGCAACTCTTCACTGCGACAGGGAGGGCGAGGTGTGCGCGAAGGGGACCACGGTGCCCTCAGGCGGGCGCTCCCTGCCTTGACTTCCCCATCCCAGGGGGCGGGGCCGCAGTCGCAGCGAGCGGAGAAAGTGCGCGAAGGGGGACGCGCTGCGAGCTCACACGTGACGGCGCGGCGCCGAGTGAGCGGGACCCGGCGGCGGCGGTGGCCGTGGCTGCGGTGGCGGGCGCAGCGGAAAGCCCGGGCGGCTTGGAGCCCCGGGAGCGGCGCGCGCGGCCCCGGCCCTGGCCCCGCGCTGTCCCGGCGCGCGCTGCACATTCTCTCCTGGCGGCGGCGCCACCTGCGGGAGCGTTCGCCCGAACATGGCGACACGGAGCAGCAGGAGGGAGTCGAGACTCCCTTTCCTATTCGCCCTGGTCGCGCTGTTGCCCCCCGGAACTCTCGGCGGGGGCTGGACGCAGAGATTGCACGGTGGCCAGGCGCCCTTGCCTCAGGACCGGGGCTTCTTCGTGGTGCAGGGCGACCCGCGCGAGCTCCGGCTAGGAACGCAAGGGGATGCCCCGGGGGCGAGCCCGGCGGCCAGGAAGCCACTCAGGACCCGGCGGAGCGCTGCTCTGCAGCCCCAGCCTATCCAGGTGTATGGACAGGTGAGCACTTCTGCAAGCCACCTCCTTCCAGCCCCTTTCTCTCCCACCACTTCCTCACCCCCGCACCCATCCTTTGCAGTCGCTTCCCAGGTGCTGGCTCCGCTTGGGGACTTCCCGGCTGGCATGTTTGTTTCATTTCTTTTTCTTCTCCTTTCCCCCTGTACATCACATGAGTACAGCCGTCAGCACTCTGGTCGCATAGATTTTTTTTTTTTTCCTCCTTTCTGTCGATTTTAGCAGATGTGTTCCAGGTAACTCGAAGGGTGCAGAGCCTCTCTTCCCTAGCCTGTATGCAGACAGACTAGGGTAGTTTCTGGCAGGTTTTTGAGGGGTACAGCATAAATTTTACATCTGGATAGAAACGGGCATACCCCCCACCCCCACCCTAACTCCTGTACCATCCTTTGGCAGCGGGAGCGAGAACCCTGCAGTTGTAAAGCACTTAAGCAGAATTGCAGAGGAGGACATTCCATGTTTATCCTCATGAACCTCAATAAAGGTGGGCAACTCTCAAAGCGCCACGATTGCCCCTTGTGTACCCAGTGGATACATGTGTGCGTGTGAGCTCGTGAATGTCTGCGTGTAAGGCTGGATTATTTTAGTTGGGAGTACAGCACATCATCCCACCCCCCTTTCCCACCCCTTCAAGGTGATGGCTTTATTTTAGATAAAAACTATCTCTTATGACACTCGGGATTTGAGACTACTGCAAGAAATTTGCTGGGCTTCATATTCATTAAAGGATTTATTTCTATCCAGGCAATGGGTTTATTAGGTCATAAGTAACACACATTTCACTCATGGCCCCCACTGACTGCTAGGGATGCCACGTTGAATTTGTCCCTTCGTATCCGCGCTGGTGGAATTAATTTGCCCGTGTTATTGTCTATTCAGAGACTCCCAGTCCTTCGGTTAAGACTGACATCAGCAAAACTAGAAGGTTGGTGGGAGAGAAAAGGTGGGCCCGATGGAGCTGACCAACACATCCATGTCCCAGAGTGACTGTCCCTGTCTAAAGTACAAATTAAGGGATTAGCAGGGGTTCTGCCTTTCTTCAGTGATTTTTGGCTATAGCAAAGTCTTCCTTCAGGCCATACATAGAGTTAAACAATCAACTCCTGGAGCCAGAAAGCGTCTCATAAAACATGCCATCCTATTGTGTCACCCTATTGTGTCACGTTTTGAGTGAAGAAACCCAAGCTGTGACAGGTGCGGTGACTGGTCCAAGGTCACGCAGGGAAGGGCTGTGAGCGCTGTAGTTCTCTCTCCTGCGTGGTCTCACTGACCTTTGGGTGCTGGGGGAGGGAAGTCACCTTGTCTCTGTTCAGTGCTTCCTAAACATCTCCTTTCTAAAATAAAATGCATATATCGTTACGAAGACAGAGGGGCGGTTGTGTGTGGGTGGGAGTAGCTGACATCTGTCCACCACCAGACCACCTGCCCCTGGGCAGGAATGTATACCAGATGACCCGTAACTGCTTGACGGTGTATGTATGTGCATGTGTGCGTGTGCGTGTGTGCAGGGCTCAGACTACTGAAGCCCACCTGCCCTGTTCTTGGGCCCAGATCCTTGTCCCCCTCCCCTTTTCACCCCCATCTGAAACTTCCTTTTTGTAATTTGGAAGTCAGCAAGATTGCTCTTGGCAGGCATGGCAGCTTGGAACTGTGGCTGGGGATGGGTCTCCCCAGCTTGCCTAGCTCTGCTGTGCTCCTGAGTGAGTGGGCTGGGCATGGGAGGAGTGAGGGGCCGATGCCCCTGGATGCTCAGGTCCCCTCCAGCCTAGTTCTGGTGGACAGAGGCACCTTCTAGTCTCCGCGGTATCCACGCAGCAGCTCTTTATTTCCTCCTTCCTTTGGGCTCGCCATGTGAAAATCTCTCAGGGATTTAGAGCAAGCTAGAGATGAACTCTGTCCTCCTTGGGAACCTCTCCAAACACCTCCCCCGCCACCCCCCCACCCCCACCCCCACCCCCTGCGTTTTGCTTTCATGTCTCCAGGCCAGCCAGACTGGTTCCATTGAAGGATGCAGATTCAGCCAACAGTTGGACTCGGAATGAGGCATTCCCACACAACAGTGAGGAGCCCTCCTGTGCCCCCTCACTAGGGCTGCCTTCCTAGGCCCTCATTCCCTGTTGCTACAGGTTAAGGAAAGCATAGCATTACCCTTCCTTGTGGAGGAGTGGACTCAGACAGAAGGAAGAACTAACTTTATGGTATGGGATCCTTGCCACAAGCCCTAACCTGGTGCAGGCCCTTCGGACTACGGGCTCAGGAAGCAGTGGCTGAATGGCTTGGGGGCTCTTCTCTGAGTTTCTGGAGTGATGTATGTCTATTTGGAATCACCTCTGTACTTGAAGTGGCCATGTGCATGCCTCTGTTTTTCCTGGGACATACCCAGGTATGAATAGTGCCTCTCCCCCCAAATGTGACTGTGTTATTAATCTGTATGCTCGTTTGAACTCTCACCCTGCACCAAGTTATATAAATTCCCTTTGATTTTTAAACCCAAGTAATTACAGTGGACAGTTGTCTGAAGGGGATGTGTTTCTTAAAACACACACACACACACACACACACACACACACACACACACACACACAAACAAGCAGCAACCAAAGAAGAGAACAATTGAAGGCGAGATCATTGTAAACAAACAGGTGGTAACCAGCAGACCTGTCACACTCAACCAGCCCTGACCCTACCCTGGTGGGGACCTGGAGTGATGGCTGGGGACAGGGGGACTTAGGTGCTGAACCTGGAGTGATGGCTGGGGACAGGGTGACTTAGGTGCTGGACCTGGAGTGATGGCTGGGGACAGGGGGACTTAGGTGCTGGACCTGGAGTGATGGCTGGGGACAGGGGGACTTAGGTGCTGGACCTGGAGTGATGGCTGGGGACAGGGGGACTTAGGTGGGGGTAAGGGAGTAAGGGGACACTTGTCAGAGCTGGAAACGGAAGCCAGGGAGGTGGGGGACAGAAGGAAGGCTTTGCCGGGGAAATTTTGGCCGAGAAAGGAGCCTGTGTCGGCATGTCACACTGGAGTGCCCCTTCTATGACCTTCCTCACTTTATGGAGAAAAGACTTGGTTATTTTGACTATATGCCTTCTTAGGATTTTCTTCTTAGGAAGATTTTCTAATATGAGAAGAGTGGTTCTGACAGGATCGCCCAGAAACACATTTGTAATAGTAGAGACCAACGGGCCAGATACTAAGGCTTTTTTCTACACAAGTTACAAGGAAGGCCTAGCCTTTAAGAAGGTCAAATTAAACAAGGAGGAAGCAGTAGCTTTTAAATATATAATATATGTAATTATTATTGACAGTAATCATTAGTACATTTCTTGATAATTGTGCATATTATTAATGATTTAATAATATATAAATAGGGCTGGTGAGATGGCTCAGCGGGTAAGAGCACCCGACTGCTCTTCCAAAGGTGCAGAGTTCAAATCCCAGCAACTACATGGTGGCTCACAACCATCCTTAACGAGATCTGACGCCCTNTTCTGGGGCGTTTGAGGACAGCTACAGTGTACTTACATATAATAAATAAATAAATAAATAAATAAATAAATAAATAAATCTTAAAAAAATAATATATAAATATATTTAATTAATTTATATATTAAATTGTTTTGGTGGTGGTGGGGTCTCATTTAGCCCAAGCTGGCCTGAAACTTACCATAAAGCTCAGGCTAGCCTCTTTTTTCCTCCTCCTGTCTCTGCCTCCGTTGTGCTGAGGTTAGAGGAGTGGATTGGCAGGAGTTTGTCTGTAGTTCTTGCCACACTGATTTCTTTCCTGCCCTTCGCAATCACTCTTGCTTTGTGTTCTTCCCCAAAGGTCTTCCTCAACTCTTCTCTTTGCTGAGAGAACCCCTTTTTCTGTTCTCTAAGCCTCCCGGGGGCGCTTAGTATTCCCAGCTCTGTGGGGACAACAGTTCTGTGCCTGGTTCCAGCCCTCACTGCCCTGGGTTATAATGAGTGCCTCATCTCCCTGTGTGCTTTGTGGGGGACCAGGATTGGCTCCTCTGTGTTTCACTGTGGGAGACCCTTGATAATCATCTGCGGACCACTTTTCTACCTGGAAGGAGCAGTGTAGAGAGTGGGAAGCACAGTAAGTTATATGAAGTTATCTACAAGCAGGAGCAAGGGAGGGCCACAAACTAAGGAAAGGCTTTGGCTCACTCCATGGTGCTGAAGCTGATGGGATGGCCCTTGGGAGTGTAGCCCTGGGTTTCCTGTGCTATCTGGGAGTTAATTCCAATAAAGACCCAGGATTCTAATTTTTACAGCATTCTCCCTTTTAGGGTTCTCATATTGGTTTTTGCTAACGGTATTTTAAATTTGTGTGTGTGTGTGTGTGTGTGTGTGTGTGTGTGTGTGTTTGTGGGATGGAGAGGGGAGAGAGTTGGGGATCCTTTGGAATGAGGCACAAGGCCTAACAGGATTCCCAGGTTTATTTTGCTTGCAACAAGCTCTCTTTTCATAATTCTTGCATTTTAGAGGATGGAGCGGATACAGTGTCCTGGTTTGAGGCTAAAAACAAAGTGTCCATTACAACACAAGGGCCTTGGACAAAGGGCCTCCTTTGGGGAAAGAATACTGTTTGGCTTTAGATCACTCTGGTGTTGATTCTTACACGATATACTTGCTTGGGAAAGAATTGGCCGGTTGATTCTGAAGTGAGGATGCTTGACCTGTGGGCTTCCAGATGAAGCCGAGAAGGCTGCGTGCTGGCTGTGCCGACCTGAGTTTTGCGTAGGTGAAGACCTCGTTGGCCTCTTGGGTTGGTGAGGGATGTGACCTTGAAACAGCTCTCCTGGTTTCGCCTGTATCCCTTCTCTGGAGTTCTGGGCTGTGTCTGGCACTGTTTGGTTCGTCGGTAGATTAGAGCCTGGAACAGTAGAGGCTTTGTGGTGGAAGGGCTGGATAAAAGGGGCCCAAGGAGAGACACTGAGAATTCAAGGGATGGGAGGAGAACTTACCCACTGAGCTTCCATAGTCTTCAGCAGGTGATGCCTGCTAACAAAGCCTTTGTGTTCTGAAGGAATGCATGGAGACCGGTGAATCCTATTGCCTTCTGTATCACAATCCCCTTCTCAGTTGGTAACACTTGTTGCCAGGTTTTTGTTATGATTTCCTTACAGAAATCTAACGCACAAAATATAAGTATGAATGCCCACAAAATCGAGTTATCAGCAGCCTTTTGTTACCTGTAGCCCTTGGTGTCATGAGTAATGAGGTTAATTTAAACTCTAAATATATTTGTGGAGTGGTGACCATGGGTAGTCAGGATGTCACCAGAAGGGCCCCACTGCAGAGCTGGCAGAGGATCCAGCAGCCCCTAGAGGAGTGGAACCCCACTGTGTGAGGACATCAGAATTCAGGGAGCGCATTACAGACCTTAGCTTTGTGTTCCTTTTGACACTCTTTCCATTGTATTCCTGTAAAATGAAGTCAGTGCCTTGCTTAGTAAATTGTGTTGAGACCTGGATCCATGAGGCAGATCCCAACAGCACTGCCTATCCAAGGCAAAGAGCAGCTGTTGGAGGAGCCTTGCGTTGTTGACTGGGGTCTTCTTCCTCAGAGATCGCAGACGTGTTTGTGGTGTCCTTCTTATTCCTGGGCAGCCATAGAGCAAGCAAGCCCTGTCCGGCCCATTGTAGGGAGATGCAGGGGGCATTACAGTATTCCGAAAAGCATGAAATAGCCAGGCTAATTTTATTTGCTTTTACATATTTATTTAGTTTCTCTTTTAAAGCATCAGTTTACCTTCTTAATTAAAATTTGCTCAGGTGAATATTAAATGAGTCTGCATTCTTCATGTTGCAGATAGGGGAAATGGTCATATAAATGTATTCCAGGAAAGCCAGTGAGTGTAGCATTTATAATATTTGACAATTATGGATAATTGGTGGTTGGTTACACAGAACTGTTTTAAACCTGGGGTGCTTTGTGCACCTTTCTTTCATTTTTTTTCCCCCAGGGTTAAATTCATGTGATGGGAAGGAGAGTTCAGTCTCTTTTGGTTTGAACATTTGGGGATTGGTATTTCTCTGGGAACTGTCTGGGATGCCGGGGAGGAGGTGTTTTCTTTGTTAATGAGAACATGGTCTTCCTGTGCATTCTCCAGGTAGGTCAGGATCTGCTGGCAGATGGCATATTCAGTCCAGCCACGTACACGCACAAATCAATTCCCCCCCCCCCCCGTTTAAAATGAGTCACAGTTAATTTCGACCTAATTTATTGGTTTATTGACTTGCAAACCTTAGGCCTTCGAAGAAGTGGCCTGGGTGGCCCTTGAGCATCAAAGCAGCTGATGATGCCAGAAAGCAGGAGAATCTGGGTGGGCTGCTGCTCAGGGTCAAGCTGTGGGGTTTATCCTACGCTACTGGGAGATGCTGCGAGTTGAAATGGGAAGACAGTGATGCTCTGTGCATAGTAGTGTGGGCTCTGTGAGCGTGGGACTTGGTAACAGTTGTAACTACAATTGTGAAATATAGAGTAATTACAAAATTCAGGTGTCCAGTGGGTACTTGTGTGTGTGTGTCTGAGGATTGATCTCAGTGCCTGGTACATGCTAAGCACATAAGAGACAGACCCTCAGCCCTGACTCCAAGCCTCATTATTGCTGTCAGCAGAGAGCTGTCGGATCCTGTGTTGTCCTTGTATCCGATCTTCCGATGGAACATTACTGAATAGGAGTTTCACACACCTGTGTGTTCAGCATGTCTGCTAGGCATATGTGGCTACTGAAAACTTGAACTACAGGTAGTGTGACTGAAGAGCTGAATTTCTTTTTGCATAGTATTAATGAATTTAAAGCTTAGTAGCCATGTGGTGGCCCTGGCTGCTGCTGTCCTGCCTGCCAGCAGACCTCTGGTAAGTGGAGGGGGGCCTAGCATCTGAGCTGTAGAAATCTTCCGTTTCACCTGAGAGAGGCTAATCATAGACAGGGGAAGTACAAACCAGAGTTGAGCACTGTGAAAAAACCCTAGGTCTTGGAGGCTGCTGATGGCTAGGGCAGGCTTCATGGTGGACTGTAGAGGACAAGTGGACACTGTGTTCATTTGGGGAGGGGTTGCTTCTGCACAGTTGCCTCCTTCCATCAGGCCCTTGGAAGGCTCACCCTTCAGATGAACTCTTTAAACCTGAGTGCCTCTTTTCTTGTGCTGTGCTCATGCTAATAGCCCAGGGCCACCCCAGCTGTGCTGACGTGTGCAGAGGTGTGCAGATCCCGAGGGTCCTACGTAGCAGGGAGCTGTAGCGGTGCGGCAGCCTCTTTGTCCCTGTCCTCCACTTCCTGTACTCTTACTGACTTACCCCAGTGGACCTGGCTCTGTCTTTCATCCCTTCCACCCTTCAGGCTGGCACCAAGACAAACAATAGAGGTGTGTGGTCTCCATCACTGTGTTGAAGCCCCCCCTCCTTCCTCGCTGGTCCTTTAACTTAGCATGCCATTGCTGTTGCTGCCGCGGCTGCAGGCTCTTGGCTTGGAAAATCGGGACCCTTCAGGATGATTTATCTCCAGGCCCCCGAATTAGATTAAAAACACAGCTACGAATTCTCAGAAAGGCAGGCTGATGTGATTATATCCCAAATCTGAGTGGCAGATGAGGGCAATAAAAAGACGTAGGATATCAAATGTGTTTTGTGCCATGTAGAGACCAATGTACAAGGCTACCCCTCCCTTAAAAAGGAAAAAAAAAAAAAAAAAGGAAAACAAAACTAAAACAAAATACCCAAAGAGGACTATAAGGGCTTTGTTTATTTTGAAAGAAGACTTATCTGTGGTGTGGAGAGCTTGTTCCTCACTGCTGACTAAAAGGAGGCCTGGGGAAGGTGGCTAGAGTCATTGTTATATGGAGTAAGTGGGTAAGAGCCAATGAAGGTCATATGACTCTAAATGTGCTTCATCTTTCATCCCCTTTGTAAGGTGAGGGATGGTGTCCTGCTAACACACACACACACACACACACACACACACACACACACACACACGAGAAACAATACATTCACATGCACACACACCATACACACATAAACATAAAACACAAACACACACACAACATACAGACATGTATACATGTATACACAATCTCATACATACAACAGACACACAAGAAACACATACATGCACACATATGTATATGCACACATATACACATAAAACACACACACACAAAACACACAGGCATGTACACATACACATACATACAATCTCACACATACAACACATACACACATGTACGCTATCAGAAGCCACCTGGGAAAGAAATTGGCTCAGACTCTGTCACCCTGGATGCTTGTTGGCCCCATGGAACCTTGTTTGTTAACTGAGATGTTCGTGGTAGCTGAAGTCTGAAGTCAAAACTGACCTCCTGGGTCCAGGTCAAGGATCTTAAAAAAAGGGACCCTTGATTCTAGGAAATGGGGACAGAGCGGAACTAGGTAAGCTATCTGGAAGCTGAGACTGTTTGAAGGAATTTAAATATTTGAGACCTGTGCCCAATTAATTAAGTAACATGACACCATACCTAAAATTTACCTCATCTGTACATATGTGGTTCCCTGGAAGTCCCACACTGAGTAGTTATAAAAATATATCTTGCAGTTAACTGTGCACGGGGTTTGCTGGAGTTGTCGAGGCGTGCCAGGGTGGAGATGACAGGGTTACTGCAGAGACCAAGCAGGAGAAGCATTAGGTGTGCCTGGGCGAAAGTTGGGGAGAAGTGAACAGGCCGTTAAAAACCGAGTTAGAGAGTTAGGCAAGCAGAAGAGAGGTGTGGCCAGCTCCTGTCACCAGGTAGTTGCCTGGCCATTTCCTGTTACTGAGAACTTGGTCTTCCTTGGCTTTTGGGGGCTGAGCTGCGTGCACCCTCTGGATTAGTTGTCTCATTTGTGTGGCTTTTTCAGTGTGGAAAGGCAGCTGGCAATGAGGTCTCAGGGTCTTCTGCTCTGGGAGGACAGGTTTAAGCCTCCCCAGCTTTCTGAGCCTTGTTGTCAAGCATGGGCCAGGCTTCCCGAAAGTGTTAATAGTCACTAGTTGAAAAGTCAGTGTAGTATGTGTTGTCTTATTATTTGACATGCGTCGTGCTCTTAGGTTCCAGGCCTAGTGATGCTGATGTTAAGCTTTTATGTAGAGCCGTGCTGTGAAGAATGGCTGATTGGGACAGAAAGTCATTGGGACTAGAAAATAAGTGACACTTTTGGATGTCGAGGTTTATGAAACACATCCTTGGTTTATATCTTGTTTGCTTCTTGCAGCAGCCCTGCGAACTTGGGAAGAGTTACATTGTTCCTCTCCATTCCCAGATGAATATCCTGTAGCTCCGAAAGAGAAGCGACTTTTCCCCAGGTTAGACAGCTCGTGAATTGTGGAGATGAAGACCCAAACTGAACTTCTGATTTGTTTCAAATTTATGTGACACCACTGTCTCTTATGCATAAACATAGAGGGTCCTCTTGGGTAGAGAATCACAGCTTGCTTTTTAGTTCCCATCCCTGCCCCCCCTGCTCCCTTCCTTTTCCTCCCTCCCTCCCTCCCTCCCTCCCCCCCTTCCTTCCTTTTCCTCCCTCCCTCCCTCCCTCCCTCCCTCCCTTCTCTGTGCAATCCTTTAGTCTTCTTCCCCTAAGACCCAGAGTTCTCATATAATCCCCTCTCCTAGGCTATTCTGGCTATGTTGCCGTTTTAACTTTTTCAAAGATGGTAGATTTTCGGGCTCTTCCAATCTGAGTCTCATTCTTCCCTAGGTTTGTGTGCCTCTCCTTCTGCCGCAGCCTTCCACCCCTAACTGCTCGCTCTCCATCTTTGGTTTATTAGCTCTTCCAGGAAGTGCTACTGTCCTCACCACATGAAGTCACGGCCTCTGTTTGACAACTGGAGTTTAAGCGCTCATTAAATTCGTTACTTGGTGTTTCTTCCTCTACTAATTTGAGAGAAGCGAGGCAAGGCAGAGGAGTCTGGTGCTTTCCTAACACCTAGCGTAGCATCTGGATTACAGTAAATGCTCAATAAACATTTATTGAATGAGCGAAGTAAGCAGCTATTTATAGCAAAGCTGTGGGAGCCAAATAAGAGAGTTTGGGGAAAGTGGGTGACCTGGAGCCCCGCTGAGGGTCGTAGAAGTACCTTTGGGGGGAAGTGGAAGCAGGGGAGTTGATAGTTCAAGGTCAGCCTGAACTTCTCGGTAAGTTCTGGGGCAGCGTGGGTTACACAGCTAGACTCTTGTCTCTGAAGGAACTTGTGCATGACTTTGGGTTTTACTGGGAAATTCTCACAGGAGACAGGTGAGCTGTGGCTTCTCCTGTACGCTTTGGGGATGTTTGCTGTGTCTGTACGCCTAGCACTGGAGATCCTAGGTTGCATCTCAAGGCAGTAGGAAATGATCCCTGTAAATCTCAGAGCAGATGTTAGATTTTCTTTTGAGTTTCCTTCTGATTCTGATATTTTCTTTATTATCTTACCCACAAGTAAGGGAAGGGATAGATTTTCCTCCCTACCCCCAACCCCCCAGGTTCATTGTCTGATGACAATGTTTACCTGGAGGGTGTGGCATATGGCAGTGAATGACAGGTAGGGGTGGTTGTGCAAGCCAGTGAGAATGTGGTTATTGTCCTTCTGGTGTGGTAGGAGGAAAAGCCTTCCCTTCCTCCCTCTTCTCCTCCCCCTCCATGCATCTCTCTGTCTGTGGCAACCTCATAGCTCTGGTGAAGATGGTAGTGAAATGTCAGGTTTTAGTTCAAGGTCATTCTTTTGCTTCCTCATCTATACGATGCGCTGCATGACTTTGTCAGCGAAGTTCTGTGAGTACAGGTCCCATCTTGAACCGACTCCAAGGTCAAGTGAGTGAGTGTGCTGGCCCCACAGACAGGCCTGTCTTCAGGGAGCACTCAGATGCTGGAGTTCAGTTCTCCTGAGGTAGGAAGTCCAGGGAGTGTAATGAGCTTTCTAAATATAGTGGAGACTTGGTCTGGAAAGGGGACACTGGGAGCTGATTTGCATACCTCACATTTAGGTCACCTGGTTGGAAAAAAACCTTGTTGTTGGACATGGGAAGTCCATCTTTGGTTTCTGAGGTCCCTGTAGTATCAGGTACCTGGGGGTGCTGACTCAATCCTCAGAGTTGAAGGATAAGGCTGTTTATTTTATATCTCTGTTGATTTAAAACAACAACAACAACAACAACAACAACAACAACAACAACTACAACCATCACTTCTTTGTATTTCATAGCCAGTGAGGCAGAGAATTGAACCAGGCTGCCATGTTTGTAACACCTCGAGGTCTGTTCTAGAAACCAGCATGCGGGAGGCATGATGATGTCGAGCTGGCAGTGTCTAGGACATCTTCAGCTCTGTGTTTGGCCAATGTGAAGGAGGTCATGGGAGAAGAAATGAGTGGAGAGAGGTGGGACCTGTTCCAGGAAGGGGCTCCCATCTTCCTGAGTAAGGATCCAAGACCACAATGAGTTCGGTGGCTTTCTTGACAATCCCTCAGCCTGTCTTCAGACCTGCAACCCTGATTTCTCCCAGAAGCCCTTGGTATGCTCACAGAGGTGAGGCATGATTAAAGACCTGCAGGGTGCCTGGCATCCAGCAGACCTCAGTGTGCACTTCATGGCGGTGCGCGGCCCTTCCTTCATACGCTTAGCAATTTATTTCCTCCCTTCTATTTATAACAGCTCAGAGCCCAAGGAGTGGACTGCAGAAGATTCTCTTGGGCCCTGCCGCCCGTCCTCCCCCAGCCCCCAATGCTAAGAATCAGATCTTCATACCTCTAGGATACTCCTTCATCTCCCTCGGATCCCTAGGGCATGCAGGGGGACTGAGAGATGGCCAGAGCGGGTGGTGGTGATGTTTGGTAAAGACTTCGAGCTATGCCAAGGAGTGAGTGATTGCTGAGAGCCTGCAGTAGCTAATATTCAGGAGCTGAGAGCCCTGTGAGGCTGTGGCTGTCCCTCCAGCTGGGGACAACAAGGTTGATGAGCCTGCTGTGACTCTGTAGACACTGTTTACAGCGCTTTGAAGTATTGCTGTGGCCAGAGACCCTGTCCTCAGCCGGCCTCCATTATGACTCCTTTGAGCTGCATATTTTGGTAGCATTGGGCTCACTGTGAGCTGAAAGGAAATAAGTACTTCTTACAAGTAGGAGCGCCTAGGTATTGGATCTGTACTTGAGAAGTGTAGTGTTCTACCCAGGTCATAGAAATGATTTTAAAATGAGGCGGCATTTACATAACAGCCATTGAACATCCAGTGGCATTTGGAATGTCCGTGCATTCTGTATCTATTTTCTCTGTCTGTGTCCATGACATTCTCTACATCCTAAAGAACACCCCCCTCTCCTCCTCCTCAGCCTCCTGGCTGCCCCTCATCTGCTTTCTGTCCTTGTGGATTTCCCTGCCCAGGATATTTTTTTTTTTTTTTTTAAAGATTTATTTATTATATGTAAGTACACTGTAGCTGTCTTCAGACACTCCAGAAGAAGGAGTCAGATCTTGTTAAGGATGGTTGTGAGCCACCATGTGGTTGCTGGGATTTGAACTCTGGACCTTTGGAAGAGCAGTCAGGTACTCTTACCCGCTGAGCCATCTCACCAGCCCCCCCAGGATATTTTATATAAACTGAGTCATGCAGTATGTGACCTTTTGTGCCTGGCACATTGTATTAAAGCAATGAATTAGCATCGCATAGAGTCTTCATTAACAACCATGCCACATTCCAGAAGACAGCTCTCCCCCCAGCTCCCCATCAAAGACCACGCTGATTTCTCTTCAACCCAACAACACAGTGTTTTCTTCACTTCTCACTACCCGGAAGCAAGAGAACAGACCAGATTCATCATCTCCCAAATGAGCTAGAGACTTTCATGTGTTTTCTAAATGCTCATTCATGGGCTACCTTCCGAGGGTCTCCGAATGGAGGAGTTTGCAGGGCTTCTGATCTTGAGCAGCGGATCTCCCGGTCTCTGTTTTTTAACCAGGTGAATTCTGGGATACTGATCCTGGGCCCCATGGCTTCTAGGGTTTTGTTTATGGACCAGGTGACCTCTGGTTTTGATGCCAGAGTGAGTAAGCCTCTGGAGGTCTGACCCTGAACGAGTTTCCATCTTAGACCTGGTGGCCTCTTGGGGTTCTCTTAAACCCCTCGCATGTGAGCCTACCAGAGGTCTAACAGGCCTACAGATTTAGTTTGTCATCTAAGATGGAGTTTTATTCGGAGATCCCTGTAGCATGCAATCACATCCCTCCCCTCCCCCCCACCCCCAGCAGAGGCACTGGGGGGGGGCCCTCCCCGTTGCCTTTATGGCCCCAATTAATTGCGTCTCATTTATCAGGCTCAGGCTATGCCCTGTGCGCCAGAGACAAGAGAAGGAAGGTTGTTCACACCCCGGGGTTATGGTTATGACTGACTACACATCAAGGTTATGTTTCTGGAAAAGTCACACTCCCACCTTCTTCCGCCCACTGGCAGACCGGTGTCTCCTAGATCAGCCTGTGGAACTAAGTGGGAGAGGCTGGTGGAACCAGTCTGCAAGCCCGCAGCTGCTGTAGAGGGCAGGTGATCAGAAGAGCTGGCAGTGGAGCCGGGCAAAGGACCCAAACACACTAGAAATCACCAAGGGGATCAAGCCACAGGAATCTGTGCCTTCTCGATGCTGTGGGCTGCCCTGGGGGCTGTTGGCTTCTTGGTCACAGTCCCCTGGGGACTGCATCCTGCCTTTTCCTGTAGTACGGCTATGGACAGGAGGGAAATAGACTGCATGTCATGATCTTAATAAAATCTATGGTGTGCTGACCTTCCTCTCCTGGCTCCCTTGACTGTCCTTGGGGTGCATCGATTCCTGCTACTGATTTGGGTCCTGTGCCTTGGGGGTGGGGGATGGGCACCTGGGCTGCCTTGAAGATTAGTGGTGACTCACCAGGGAGGCGTTCTCATGACTGGATATGCTTGACATCTCTGCCAAGGCAAGGAACTGAACTGTTTGTGTGAGTGCCTGGTGACCCTTGGACAAGCCTTTGCTTGTCACGGAGCCTTCTCTTTCACTTTGCTGGGCTGCCCTTTTCCAGTCCGCTCTTAGAGATAAAGGGGACATCAGATAATTTAAAAAAAAAAAAAAAAAAAAAAAGGGTTCCACTGAGCTTGCCCCTCCCCTCAGAGGCTCTCTTTATAAGAATGCCCTGGAATATTTTGATGCCTCTCTCTTTGTGCCCATTTTATCCCTCATCCCTTAGGATCAGCTAGCAAAACCTACGTCTTCTGCTGCAAAGACCCCAGCAAGTGTTGTCAGACCTCCCCTCCCCCCTCCTCCCCCCCCCCCCCCGTTGACTACCGGTGGGGGCCTTTTCATCTCTGACCTCCTGTGAACTTCGGGTGATTCTCCTAGGTTCCTAACCCCTTTTCTGAGTGTCATTTACATAGGTGTCCAGTCTGCTCCTCTCTGGTTCCTAGGGTGCAGGTGGCTTTGTAGGTGAGAGAGGATTTTAGCCTGAGTGTCTGAGGCGTCTGTGTTGGAGGGCTTCTGATCCAGCAGTATTTCCAGTTTCTTCCTGGAAGCCTAGGTTGGAAGGGAGGGGAAGGGAAGAGAAAGCAACAGTAAAGTTTGACTCTTGGGGGCCGGAGGAGGTGGGGGAGTCCCTTAGCCGGTTTTATTTATTTGTTTTTGAGTTAAATAATTTATTTGTTTTTGATTTGCATGTTTCTGTTGATGCTTGCCTGGACTTATCTACTGGTAATGAGAATATATATATATATATATATATATATATATATATATATATAAAATCTCTTATCTCTTTTTATTTGAAGTCGTCTCTCTTCAGGTAGTTTTTAGCGTTTGGTCCTTGGATCAAATTAGATGCAGGTGTCTCAAACCCCAAAGCAGGGCCGTTGCAGATTAGTTAGCTCCTTGGTGGGGCTGGCTGCCAAGTTTGTGGCCCAGGTGTTTTTCTTCTCCCTTGTGACATCTGAGAGCACCCCTCTGGAGTGGGTGGGGAGATACCAGGGTGGAGGAAGAAGGGAAAGGAAGAGGGTGGAGCTGTGAAGAGGGGCAGGTTTTCTGCTAGAGCTCTGCAGAGAGAAGTGTGGGCCCACTCAACTTGAATTTTTTCTTAGTGCTAGAGCGGTGCTGGGGCCGGGCAGGTGAGCTCTCCGGCTTCAGAGGCAGGCGCCGGGTCCCTAAAGCTCCCACCTCCAAGCCTGTGGGTTTGAGATGACTCAGGAGGCTGGCAGCAGACTACGCTTATTTCAGACAGCTCTGCAGGAGCTCTGCATTTGGGGAGGCCTTGTCCAGCTTCTCAGTGATGCACTAGAGCTTGTCGGTGTCCCCACAGGTTGGGTAGAGCTCAAGTGTTCTGGAAAGTGAGTCGTCTTGCAGCTGATGTCCATCAGTGCATGGCAACTAAGGAGAGAACACGTGCTCTCAGAGTGGTAGCCACAGGCACAATAGGGAAAGGAGAAAAGGCCACACCAGTTTCCCACGAGGCAAGAGCGAGCTGACGGAACGAGTGGCTCTCTATTCCCTTCATAGCCTTCCCCAGTTTCAACAGACAGACCCCGAAAGCTTTCTAGCATCGGGATAGCTCTCAATTCTGATCAGTTCAGAGGGGGCGTTCCTGATCAGCGGCAGGCCTGCCTATCAATCAGGATCCCAGGCTCTGTCTACCCTGTTTTTCTGCTTGCATCTGGGCCATTAGGATCCGGAGTTGCCACGTGTGGGTGGGCAAAGAAAACAGAACTGTGTGTGGTCCAGGTTAGAGTGGTCCTATGGATCATCTCTTAAAATCTTCTGTCTAGAACTGTTCCTGGGACACAGCTTTGCTGTCTCAGGCCGGGGAAGAAGGAGTCTATGGTGACTTCAGAAAGCAGATCAAGAGAGTAGGTAGGTCGTCAGGCTGCGACATGGGGGCTTAGCCACAGAAATGGCTATCTAGTCCTTGGTTGGTTGCCTTGTATATTCAAAATTGAAAGTCTGGGGACTTCTGGTAGCAGTAATCTAAAAGGCTACTTCTGTTCAGATCTGAGAAAGGTTTCCTCACTTGAGACAGTAAAAGGAAAAATAAATCAAAACGTCACGTGACACATTGTTATCTATCTTAGCACTGAGGCTGAGGCAGGAGGATCATGATCACTAAGGCTACCCAATGAGACCCTGTCTTAAATAACAACGAAAGGCAGGGAGACCACATACGGCAGCCTTCCTTTCACCTCTCATGCTTAGCTAACGAGGAGCAGTGATGTCCCCCCCCTCCCCGCCACGAAACACTGGTTGGGCATGAAGTTCAAAAAGCATGTGACCTTTTGGCCTGTGAAATTTTGAAAAATACTTTAAATTGTTTTGAATTGGCACACCACTGGCCTGTGTTCCTGAGGTACAGTGTGAAGCTGTTTCAGGGTGTGTGTGATAGAGAAAACTACAGGTCCAGCCAGGTAAAGGTCAGGGGACTGAGAGACAGGTGCCCCAGTCAGAGTCAGTCATTCCTTTGCATGGAGAGTATTTAAAATCTTCTCCATTTTGAATACAACTAGCTGTTGTTGTCAATGATAGCCATCCTACCATGCGGTAGACCATCTGGGTTTTCCTTCTGATGGGCGAGATGGCTCAGGAGGCAAAGGTGCTTGTGGCCAAGACAGATAACCTAAATTCAATTCCAGGAACCCACATGGTTGAAGAGAGAGGTTTGACTCCGAGGAAGTTGCCCTGTTCTCTGAGCTCCACACATGTTCTATAGTGCATTCATGAGCCTGTGTGTGTGTGTGTGTGCACACACACACTTGCTTGCTAAATACGTTTAAATATAAATATATAATATATAATGAAGACCAGCTATTCCTTCCATTCATTGCCCATCCTCAGCTAGTTAGCCCTCTTCCATCCCATGATTTCAAGCTTATGGAGAATTTTGTTTTGAACGAACAGGAAATTTCAGTGATTAGTTTACAGTGTTGCAGGTGCACATCACACACACACACACACACACACACACACACACACACACACACACACACACGGAGTAAAGATCAGCGTAGCTGGGGACTGACGTCAACAACAAAGCAAGGGAGTCCCTTGGGCAGTGCTATCCTGGGAAGATTTTCTGCAGTCTGGTTGAATCCACAGGGTCACTGATTGCAGAAAAGGTTGGTGTTTCTTCCTGGAGAAGGTGCTAATGGTAACGCTTGCAGGGCCGTGAGAAAAGTCTGCCCTGACCCCACGCTTTCCATCTCAGAGTCTGAGTGACAGAGGAGGTCTAAGAGACCTGATTTGGAATGTGTGTGGCTGTCACTCACCGTGGGTCTTGATTTCCTTTTGGTCTCTTTCAGGTCAGTCTGAATGACTCCCACAATCAGATGGTGGTGCACTGGGCCGGAGAGAAAAGCAACGTGATCGTGGCATTAGCCCGAGACAGCCTGGCGTTGGCAAGGCCCAAGAGCAGTGATGTGAGTACTTGTGTGGCTCTGGGTCCTCTCGGTGACATGCCCCTTCTGATCTTCTAGGTTGCCATGTCAGAAAAAAATAGTGCGTAGTTAGGAATGGATGGTAAGGACTATACGTCAATGAAGAGATACAGAAAGTAATGCGTGCATTGTGTACTGCACACAGGGTGGAGGCATCCAAGGGGATGTGTGCAGTGTAGGGTGACTTTGTGACGTCACAGGTAGTCTGCCTCGATACGTCCAAAGCTCACAGGTGGTCTGCACTCATAGCTCCACTAAGTGCCAAAGAGCACTCCAGGGCTGAGTGACCTGGAGCTGGTCCAGATCAAGTTAAACTGTTTTCTTTTTTTCCCATATGCCAACAAGGTCGACGAGCTGTTGACAGACAAAGTCTCTTTCTTCTTTACTCATCATATACTACCCCTTTATCTGCATGTACATCCATGCTCTCAATATATCTCCTATGGATTTGTCTGTCAGTCATCTATCTTGTATCATCTATCTCTCCATCTTCTGTCATCCTATCTATCTATCTATCTATCCATCTATCTATCTATCCATCCATCCATCTAATCTATCATCTATCTATCTATCTATCTATCTATCTATCTATCTATCTAT
>NC_034599.1:37111286-37219630 GCF_900095145.1 Mus pahari | reverse complement strand
ATCTATCTATCTATCTATCTATCTATCTATCTATCCATCCATCCATCTAATCTATCATCTATCTATCTATCTATCTATCTATCTATCTATCTATCTATCTATCATCTATCTGTCTGTCTGTCTGTCTGTCTGTCTATCTATCTATCTATCTATCTATCTATCTATCTATCTATCTATCGTCTATCAGGTTTGTTTGTTTTGTTACAGGGTCTCACTCTCTAGCATACTCCATACCTTCTTTGGCTGTCTCGTGGCTGTCTCACGGCTGGCCTTGAACTTACAGCAGTCCTCCAGCCCCAGCCTCTCTTGTGCCGGATCGCTGAGCCGGAGACACTATGTCTGCCTGACATGAATTCTTTTAATTTTCAATTTCCACTGTTTCTGTTGATGATGATGTTGTTTTGGTTAGATGATTTGAAGAAATGAAAACAACGTTTACAAGCTGAGAAGCCTGTGTAAGAACCCCAGATCCAGGATGGGGGCAGGAAGCCACCTCCAAGGGTTTTGTTTGTTTGCTTGTTTTTGGTTTTTTTTCTGCGACAGGGTCTCACTATGCAGCCCTGGTTAGTCTGCAGCTTTCTATGCAGACCAGGCTGGCCTTGGACAGGCCATTTCTGCGCCTTTAAAAAGAGACACGGGCTCAAGAAACATGGTCTGTCTCTTGATTTCAGTGTGGTGTCTGGCGCTTGGTGAGTGGTAGAGAGAGAGGCATGAAGAAGCAGCAGAAATACCTCTCAGGGCCATGCTGAAACAGGTCCTAGGATGTGGGAGCCATGCAGGTTATTGGCCCAGTCAGCTGGATCTCCTGATTTTTCAGCACAAGGCCATATAGGTCATTGTCTTTGTTCAGTGGTACTGGGGATGGAATCCGGGGCCTAGCACATGCCAGGCAACCTCTTCCTCTGAGCTTTCAACCCCCGCCCAGAAGTCTTTTTTATGACAAACTGCTAAGTCTTACCAGTTGTCAGATGAAGTATATCACCTAGGCCAAGTAAAAATGTAGGGTCAGAGTTGGTCTTTGGCTCTCAAGTCTACCGTCCAGGCTTCTCCTTGTGGGCAAAGCAATTGCTCTGCCTTGGGGTGGGTGTCTACCTTCTTCACAAGGGTGACCTTGTGCCTAGAACGTGCTGTAGCCCTTCCATTGTACACCTTCTGACCAGAGCTTCCTATACTCTTTCTTTAAAGGTGCTTTTGTGATTCCTGTGTGCGTTTGGTGTCTTGAGAGCTCCCCGTCTGTGTGTCTGCTGTCTGGGTCAGGTGTATTCAGAGTTAGTGTCCGGATGTTATCTAGAGAAGTTGATTAGGGTGGCCACAGTCAGGGAGGCTTGCAGAAAGGCTGCCAATCAGCTGCAGACTGCCTAGAGAGCATTCTGAGCCATGGAGTGTGGGATAATGCCGATAATGGCTAGTCTGGGTGTTTTGCTCTTGACAAGGCTGGACTTGTTTCGGGCAACAACTTAGACCAATTTATAAATAAATATGTTCAAGATCTGCAAGCAGTAGCTGTGGTCACACGTGGGTGGCTGTGTATGAATGCCTGCTGACTGGGGATGTTCTGTAGTTACCTGTGTACACATTTAGTCTATAGTACCTCTTAATAGGAGTCTCTTTTAGGTACCAAAGCCAGCTCTATGCTATTCTATGTTGAGAAACCTTCAGGGTATTTTATGCATGAAAAATAATCTCTTTTCTATAAACTATTTGTCTTTGTTTATCTATTTTAGCTAAACATATTTAAGCATTTTTTAATATTTTTGTTGGACATGCAAAGGGGCTTCGGGCACAAATGAATTCACAATGGGTCATTCAACATGCCAGTGGGGAAGTGGGGTGGAGCATCATGAAAATGGAGGTCCTATCATGGATTTGTCTTAGAATCACCAGAAAGACCCATTTTTTTTCTGTGCCAAGCACTGAAAGGTCACATCTCAGACCGTCTCAGTCTTGAGTGAACCAGGAGTGTTGACCACCCACGTATTACTAGCCTGTCCTACTCAGCTCTCACTTTGTGGGAATGTTTATGTGTTTTGAAGAACTTATTGAAGTCATTATTCTACAGTGACATATGAGAGAAGATTAAATGGAAAGGAAACTTAATGTCCAGAGTTAATAAGCAGAGATGGCAGAATGTTCCTCTGTCTGCGTACAAACTGCATTAAAGAGTTGGCTGTCCCAAAGCTGAGAGATGTTCAGATGTGAAGAGTTAGTGCAAAAATAAACTGTGACTCAGAGGCCGAGTCGGTGGCACTGGCAAGGGAACATCCAAATGTTCCTTAGAGAGGACTGGAAGCATGGGTCAGAAAGGCCCCATCTGAAGGGACAGAGCTTGTGTGCAGGTAAGGCCTGCCTGAAGGGCCGAGAATGGCTGAGGTCAGGAGTACTCCGTGTGTAAACAAGGCTGAGCCTGGACACTGGGATGGATCCCAGATGGCTTACTCATAAGCAAAAGCCAAAACAAACCAAACCACCTGTTGTCAGTAATCATTAGCTGAGGATGGCCCCCTGCAAAGGTGATCCGTTCCTGCAATGACCAGAAGAACTACAGCATAGGATGCGCTTCAGTCGACCTCCGCCCAGTTCTTTATCTTTACTGATGGTGATGTCTTTCGGAAAGTACTCGTGTGCTGCCATAATAGGTGACAATGCTAGCACTCAGGGGGCCGAGGCAGGGGAATTGTGAGTTTAAGCTTAACCTGGGCTACAGAGTGAGTTCCTGTCCAAAAAACAAATGCAATATCTCCCATTCCCAATAACAAATAATCAACCAGCAGGCACAAGGGAGGGAGTACTCAGGTGCAATGTAATTGATCAAAATGCTACCTAGGGACAGAATCCACCAGAGGGTCAGAATCAAAACGAGATGCTATGAATAGTCAGACTCATTCTTCTTGTCTGTGGACCAGTGTGATATTATGATTGGTTTCTTCCTGGACTAACTGGGTGGCAGAACTCCCATCCTTGGTAATGGAACATAGAGCATCTGAAATCAGAATGCTTGGGCTGGAATCCTGGCTCTGCCATTTATAATCTGACTTTGAGCCAAGCAATTTACATGATCCTCGTCTTACTTTTTGTTGTTGTTGTTACTATGACAAAATACTTGAGACAGTCTGCTTATAAGGAGAAGAATTTATTTTGACTGACAGCTTTAGAGGTTCTAGTTCATGATCATTGATCCCTGTGTATTCAGTTCCCTGGTTGGGATGCTGTGTGTACAGCCTAGTGCTACAGCTCAGTGGTACGTAAAACAATTGCTTGGGGTGTATAAGGTTGTGGGGTTGATTTTCAGTACTGCAAAAACAAACAGCTCCCCTACTCCCTGTAGGCTACTCTGTGGGGGCATTTTCTTGTTTAATAGATGATGTGAGAGAGCCCAGAACACTGTGGGCAGAGCCACCGTGGGCTAGGGATCTGGGTTGTATGAAAGGCATGCAGAGGTAGGCATGGGGAGCAAGCCAGTAAGCAGTATCCCTCCATGGCCTCTGCATCAGCTCCTGCCTCCAGGCTCTTGCTTTGAATTCCCTCTTTGGCTTGTCTGGATGGTGAGCTGTAACCTCTAGGCCAACCAGGCCCATTCTTCCCTAAGGGGCTACTCGTGGCCAATGTTTGTTTTTATCACAGCAACAGAAAGCAAACTCGAATGGGAATCAAATAGGGGTCTGTAGGTCGTCCCCATGAGTGTTTGCTGGGAGCTGATTAGAAATGCAGAGTTTTTTTCATTTTTAAAATTTATGGCAATTTGATTTTCATTTCTCTTGCTTCTTTTTTTTTTTTTTTTTTCTGTGAGGATTCCTCTCACACTGTAGTCCAGGCTGGCCCCGGACTTACTATGTAGCTCAGGTTAGCCTTGAACTCCTCCTTTCTTCTCTCCTTCCCCTTTCTAGTTCTGGGATTATAGGTGTGAGCTGCCATGCCAGGTCTAGACTTCACTCAGAAACTGTCTTGCCCAGTGTCTTGCGTGGGCATTTGTTGTGCTAAGACTGTAGTAGTGCTATAAAGGGCTTGGGACAGTGCCAGGGGAGGGGATGCCTTCTGACATTTCAGTCTCCCCTCCCCCCTCCATTATCATTCTATAATTTTGAACTTCATGGAACATCATTCACTTCAAAGGATCATCTTTATGGGTAAGGAAATAATCTGCTTGGGACCTTGGGGCAGTTTAGTAACCTTCCGGTGTTAGTCGGTTTTTTTTTTTTCTTTAAGGAACAGTGTCATATTGAGGTCAGAGAGGGACGAATCAGTGGAGAACCCTGAATCTGAGAGAAAACTAGCTGTATAGGCAGCAGACAGCAAGCTCCGGGTGCCTGCTCAGGTTCACCTGGTGATGACAGCAGGCAGTGCAACATAGCATCATGCCGTCCTGAGCACAAGACAGTCCCAGATAGAATTTGCCCTTGGGGGTGCAGTACAGAAACTGAAAAGCCACCATCTCACTTAGCACTACCCCCCCCCCCCCCCCGAGGTCTTATGTGCCATCAGTGTGGAGGGATAACTGTACCTCAGCCCTGAGAAGGCTCTGTATCTGCCTGAGAGAAGGTAAGAAGTTACAAGGACAGGCTAAAAATAGCTTGTTTGAATTGTTCCACCCGGACAAGGCGGGGCAGGTTGATGAGTGGCCCGGGGTTGGCTTCAGGACTAGGGTGGGTTCTTGTCAACTTCCTCTTAACCTCTATTAAGTGTAAGACTCAGGAGACAGTCTTTTTGCAGTGTCCTGAGTTTTCCTGAGCAGTCAGTTTGCAGGTGTCCTGAGGCAGCTGTTTTATACCTCCATATGCCCCGTGGCAGCACTGTTGTTGAGAATCTCAGGAAGTCTATGTGTTCTGCCTGGCCACGTCTCTTCTCCTTTCTAGCTAGATTTTCTAACATTAGTTTGGAGAAGGGGACCATCTCCACGAGGGTGACATGCAGAGAGAAAAGACAAGCAAGCAGCCTCGGAACCTCAGGAGACTGGCAAAGCCGTGCCAGTTACTGCCAGTGTGACCCTGGGCTAGTCCTTTGCAGCTGTGGGGCTTAGATTTTATTATCTCAGAAGGAAACGGTAACAGCAGATCCTCTGTGTGTCTGTGAGTTCTACCTCCGTGATTCTGCCACTCATGAGCTGAAGATGTGAGGGCAGAAGGTTGTATCCATTCTGAACACAGAGTCCTTCCTCTCCCTTGTCATTGTTAAAACAATGCAGTAGGAACAATAAGTATCCATTCACGTATTATGAGATATATATTATCTGAATTACGGTAAGCTGTTCAGCGATGGTTTCAAGCATGTGGGAGAATCTGTGTAGGTTCTATGCTATTTTGTGTCAGAGACTCATGTGGCACCGGATTTTAGTATCCATGGGGACTCTGGAACCAATCTACTGCAGATACTGAGAGCCATCTTCTCCATGACTCACCAATTAATTCAGTTCATTCTCTTTGTTCATTGATTCTGCACATTCATTTACTCATTCTTTGGTTTATAGTCACATTTGTTCATTACATAAGTCTTTGTTGACTAAGCCGTGTACACCAGCTACCCCGAAGCTACACAGAGGCAGAGGCCAAATGTGTGGGAGGGAATATTACACACTAAAATACCCTGCTTTGATGTAAACACAGGACCCCATTTGTGCCTCTCATAGTGGATTATCACCTCACAGGATATTGGAGAGTGAAGGGGTCTTGACTAGTTTCCTATTTAAGAAGCCATTAGTTTGCACGGTATAGGTTTCCAACCTTTCTGGGATGCCCATGTTCATCCTTGGCAAGCAGAATGCAAGAAGGTTCCACCGGGTCTCTTGCTGATAACTCAGGTTATCTGTGAGCTGTCGACCTGCTAGCTGGCCCTGTGCCAGCACCATACTGTGAGCACCCATGTAGAGGCAGAGACTCCCTGCCTCCTTTCACCTTGCCACATATTAAATGGTAATGACCCCTTGTTCCCTGTGTCCAGCCTCCCGTCCTTAAATGCACGTTCATGGCTTCATTAACAAGCAAGCATTCACGTGTTTACAGGCCCATCCTTGTCTGATGACCCTGTCTTTTGTGTCTCTGTGTCTGGCACCCAGCACTGGACTTGGCTCCTGTTAAACCCTCAAGGCTCATTTGTAGTTGAATCAAATGGGTGGGGATATGACACTATAGTTTCTGGCTTGAGTCCAGCCAGTCTCTCCTTGGAAATCGCCTGCTGTTTTCCTTTCATGCCTCCCTCAATTACCTTTCCCATAAGTAATTGAAAAAAAAAATAACACTGTGATATTCATCTGTCAGCTTTGTTTTTCGGCCCTTCATTATATTAGTATTTTATATCTCACAGACATAAAGTCTAGGTTACAAATACCCCATAGCTTCCATTTCGCTCTTCATTGACCTGAGATCAGAGTGGTTTTGAGATCAATAGCTCGAAGAAAGGCAGTCCGGGTCAGGATCCCTCTCTCCTGGATCTTTTATTTATTTTTTATTTATTTTTTATTTTTTATATGTTTTTCTTTTAGATTTACTTTTATTATTTATTTGTGTGTATGCCTATGTGCGTGCAGGTACTAGAGGAGGCCAGAAGAGGGCGTTAGATCCCTGGAGCCGGAGTTACAAGTGGTTGGATGTGAGCTCTCTGATGTGGGTGGGTGCTGGGAACGGAACTCCATTCCTTTGGAAGAGCAGCAAGTGCTCTCAGCCACTGTGCCATGTCTTCAGCCCCTGCCCCGTTGACTTCCTCAGCTGTTACCTGGGCAAGTCCCTGATCTCACAAACCCTATGGCATTCTCTGGGCCATGACTTTGCAGTTGCGCTCTCCAGGTAGGGTTGCTATGCCGCTGACCCAAGCTCATCCCTGTGATGGGATCAGCATTGTCTCTATGCAGTGTGTAGATGGTAGTTGTTCTGACGCTGTGTCTCTGTGGTTACTGTATAATTAGAAGCCAGGAGGCAGTGGAAAAGCAAGTCGTTGGCAGGGTCCAGGATCCTGCTGCTTCCGCTGCTATGGTGTGTATTCTAGACCACGCGCGTCTCCCCTCCAGCCCGCTGGCATCGTAACCTCTGTGCATGTTTTATCACTCAGCACCTCCTCCCTCTCCACTCACTGGAGGCCGTTGATGGATTTCTCTCTTCAGGAATGCCAACTTCCTGGCTGAAGGAGGAAGAATTCAATTGTTCTGATTACCTTTTGGGGAAATGTCAACAGACGCAAAAGCACATTTCCAGCTCTTTTCCTCTCAGAGTGCATTCTGTCTACATCTGGACTGGAACACGTCACCCGGCAACAGGAGGAGGATGTCCTATTGGCAGTGTTTGCCAACTGATCCTGGGACCTCTGTAGGAAGAGAACTGCGTGGTCCAGGAGCAGGGGTAGCTGTAGCGGCCTTATGCTTTCTATTGCCCAGCCCGCCCTAACTTTGAGGACAGTCACAGATGTCACCTGCTTCTCCTTTGTGGGTCATGTGATGCTCATCAGAAGTTCGTGATATCAGGGCCTCCCCCCGGGGGGGACCATGCTCTTTCAGGATCAGGAGTCGGAAGCGAGCATGTGGACTTCCAGTTAGAGACTGCTCTGTTCTGCACTGCACTGACTCCCGTTCTTTCTCCCCTTTGGTGTGTTCCAGGTGTATGTGTCTTACGACTATGGAAAATCATTCAGTAAGATCTCAGAGAAGCTGAACTTTGGCGTGGGCAACAACAGCGACGCTGTGATCTCCCAGTTCTACCACAGCCCTGCCGACAACAAGAGGGTAAGGAGGCTCTGGATTCGGAGCAGTGCATTCTGGGATGATGGCTGCACTGAAGGGGACTGGGCCACGGAGCCCTTTGCTGTCTGTGCAGCACGTATGGGTCACCAGCTACTGTTTTCAGTGTGCTCTTGGGAGTTGGTAACAGAATACAGTTCTCAAGGTGGATCTTTGCATAAACCCAGTGGGTACTTGGTCAGGCAGGATTTCTGGACAAACAAGGGCAGGTTCAACCACAGAAAGTCTGCCAACCAATAAATTGCCTGACTCACTGGTGGCTGGAGCCTTTCCTAGGTACACAGGGCTAATACAGGGCCTCCAAGAGTGGATGCTGAACTGTTGCTTTTGTTGGCTTTATCAACATATTTCTCTTTCTCTCTCTCTCTCTCTCTCTCTCTCTCTCTCTCTCTCTCTCTCTCTCTCTCTCTCTCTTTGTGTGTGTGTGTCTGTGTGTGTCTGTGTGTGTCTGTGTGTGTCTGTGTGTGTTTTCTTTCCCTCCTTAGAACTTATACGGATATAGAAAAGAACTCTAAGAAGCAGGTTTGGCTGTGCCCATACCTCATACCTTCCCCATTTAGCACACCCACTTACCTTCCGTCTTTGGTCAGTAGCCCCAGGCATGCACTGGGAGAAAGCATTGACCTTACCCCTGGGCCCCAGGCAGATGGAGCTGGCCTAGCGTGAAGGGAACCCGACAGCCTACTAGGCTTTCCTGCCCCTTGGTATCTCTTTGCTCTGGGAGTGATATGAGAGCCCATGTTTCTAGAGGTGGAGATTTCATGGCTTCTAGGAAATGTGTTCCAAGGTGGAAAACAGCCTCCGCAGTAAAAGCTTCCTGAGGCGAAGGGAGCTGCTGGGTGCTGCCTGTCCAGAAAGGACCCGCTGGGCCAAGGCCACAGAGTCCTTCCACAGCCTTGGTGTTGGTTTTTTAAGTTGCCTTGGGTCTTTTAGCAGAGGCTGCATTAAAAAGATTTAACAAGTCATGTGGTTGCCTGAACAAGCAGAACAGACCTTTTCAAGAGGGAGCTGGGTCTGGGAGGGTCCTTTGAGTTGCTGGATTTGTGAAGGTGTCCAGTCATTCTCCCCCTCCCAGTCCTCCCCCCTTCCCCACTTCCCCTTCCCACCTTCCTGGGGGCCTGGCCACCCCTGCTTTAGGAGGAAGTGCTTGAGATGTTTCCAGGCAGTGACTTGTTACCAGCGTTGTCCTTCCTGGTACCTGCTGGGTAAATAAACAGTCCTGCCTGGTGACCTCAGGGTAAACGGGCAGCTAGCTGTACACTTCCCAAGGGGAAAGCAAGGAGAAATCAGAGGATTTCTGGTCTGGTCTACACGTCACCTCCCGCCCCTACCTTATGATGAGCCAGACTGGTCTTGAGGGCCCTAGAGGTGGGTATGGCCACCTTATTACATGATTGTAAGAGGCGAGATGCTGTATCTACAATACTAAGGGGCTGGCTGCTTCTTCTGGATAGTTCTCGGGTTGTCACCAGGGGGTGCTTCCCTAATGAGGGTTGTCACCTCTAGATCTCCACCCCATCTCTCAGCTTAGGCTGAAGTCCTGGCCCTGAAGCCTCCTTCCCCACTCTGGACTCTCCCTTGCTTTAGTGCCAGCAGGCCCCCTCCAGCGTAGGTTCCAAATGTAGGCAAGGTGATCTTCCTGCCCGTTTCTGATTAGACCACAGCTGGTAGACCACAGCGCTGAAGACAGGAAGGACGCTTTGTGTTCCTGTGAACTTGGCTTAGAGCAGACAGAGGCCCTGAGCTTTGGGAGCATCTGGTCTGCAGAAGGCGTAGAGCACCTGGCATGATGGGCTAAGAGGAAAGCGGGGCTACCTGAATGGTCACAATAAAGAGACTTTGGCATTGCACAGGGAGGTGGGGGACAGTGTGTTTATAGCTCAGGTGCGTGGTGTGCCCCTTAGGTTTCTCATGGTGAGCTGGCCGTGCATGCTCATGGGGACTGAGAAAACAAAGCAACTGCCTTCCTGGAGAACAAAATGACAGTTAGAGGTGAGGCCTAGAGTTGAGGATGGATGGAGGGAGGGAGGGAAGAAAGGACAGGAAGGCAGGCAGACGTTTCTGTTAGCAGGTCTACTTCCCCAGACAAAGCCGTCACCCACCCCAGATATCTCCGGAAGGAAGTGATGACATTTACTGTACTGGTGGAGCTTCTTTTACCTTTGTTCCCTGCAAGGCAGATATACTGCCCCTACCAGACTTGAACCACTTCCTGAGAAACGCCACACAGGGCTGGGTGCCATGGTGTTAAGAGTACACTGCTGGGCCCGGGCTATGTAAGGATGCCCAGTGGGTCTGTCAGTGTCTCATGTGGCTGCCAGCAGCCGCTCTGGAAGGCCTGCCTGGACAGCAAGAAGCAACAACATGGAGGTGCTGTGGGTTGGGAGAGAGGATCGTTTGTGCCTTTGCCTTGTGATGGAAACACAAAGCATATATCCTGTGGCTGGCTAATTGGTCCTGCGTGCTGCTCCCTGATCTGATGTGTAGGTCTGGCCATCCGGAAGCCCCCACCCCTCTCCACCCCTCCCCAGCCTTGGAGGCACCCAAGGGCCATGGAGACATGGTTGGCTTTTACAGTCTAACTTTAGCAGGAACACAGATGAATCCGGGCAGACGTAGGGACGTAGGAAACAGTTTGTTTCTCTTTTCTCCCAGCTTGTCTCCTGTGTGCTCCCAACTCATCATCATAACCGGGTTCCTGTATCAAAGCTGGTGCATAAATCCTGTAACCTACTGTCTTCATTAGGGTTTCTATGGATACGATGAGACACCCTGACCAAAGCAACTTGGGGGAGAAAGGGTTTAATCTTAGTCACAGTTTCAAAGAACAGTTCACCATCAAAAACAAGAAGGGCCAGGAACTCATGTGGACCAGAAACCCAAAGGGAGGAGCTGATGATGCAGAGGCCCCGTAGAGATGCCGCTTCCTGGTCTCCCATGGCTTGCTCATCCAGCCTGCTTTCTTACAGAGCCCAGGACCACCATCCCAGAGATGGAACCGCCCACTGTGGTCTGGTCCCTCCTCCACCAATCACTAAATAAGAAACTGCCCTTCGGGCTTGCCTGTGGCCTCAACTGAGACTCCCTCCTCCCAGATGACTCTAGTGTGTGACAAGCTGACGTAGAACTATCCAGTACCCTCACTTTATCTCCGCAGAAGTACCTCTGGGAAGTCGAGAGATTGCAAACAGGCTGCTGAGGTTGGGGTAGGCAGGGGTGCTTCTGAGATCTCAATTTAGGAAGCGGCTGGTAGGTCAGGTCTGTTGGACAATCCGTATGGTTGGCCACCACGGACCCCACCAGCCAGGCGTTGAGAGACTTAAGACTCTTAAGTCCTCAGAAGACTTAAGGTAGAACATTCTGTTCTTTCCTACCATGTTTGTGCCGTGTGGCATAGCATGAAGGTATACGAGATGCTGTGGGTGGTGAGTGAAGCCCTGTTTCTAAGTGGAACCGGGGGATGATTTGAGGTGCTAAGGCCCTCTAGGGTGCTGTGGATTAGGAGTGGGGATTAGTGTAGACAGTAGTGGGAGCAGAGTTGGTAGGAGCCTACACGTAGGAGGAAGGCGTTGGTGAAGAGACTCCGGGAAGCTGGATTATGGCATCGGTGTAGGATGCTGTGTATTGCTACCCTGTCTGTCGTTTGGAAGTGGAAGGGGTTGACTTTCACCTCGAGGACTGTGGGGAACACCAAGAGAATCTCTGAGTCTGGGAGTGGTGGGCAGGAACCTTTTGGGAAGTGTGGCTCCTTCTCATACGTGTGGTGAATTAGAGTAGAAAGAGCAGAGAAAAAATCTGAAAAATGAAACACTAGTTCCCAATGATGGGATCGGAGGGAGGAACCGTGACACCTGGCTTTTTGTGTGGCTGCTGAGGATCCGAACTCGATTCCCCATGCTTGAACAACAAGTACTTCGTTGACTGAGTCACCTTCCCGTTCCCAGTCCCGAGAAGCCACCTCTTCAATGGCACCATCACTTAACATTGCCTCTCCAAGGGCCGAGCTTCTGATCTGTAAACCTGTATAGGACCAACCACCATCGGAACTGTAGCAAGCATTCGGCATCTAGCGTTCAGGGCAGGGCTGAGGCTGTGTGGAAGAACACTGCGTTGGTAAAGGACATAAGACTCTAAGCATCCAAGCAGGGAGGTAGGGATGAGGAATCTGCAAAGAATCAAAGTCCAAGGTTGTCATAGGAGGAGCACGGGGGCTGCAGAGGGGTGGAGCAGAAGGTATAGGGGGGGTGAGCTCTCAGGAGGAAACTGAGGAACATTTGAGGGGAAGAGGCGCATACATGAGTTAAATCCCATGGTGAAATGCTTCGAGATCAGGAAATGCTGCTTCTGGGCACTAAAGATTGATGGACTGTTCAAAACTGGGCCCTGCACCAGCTGGCTATGACTCTGCTCCTGCGTCATCTTGGGCATTTAGCTGCCACGAGAGCTTTGGTGTTCTCGTTATTAGAAGGGGGTGGGGGGTGTGACAGAATGACCCAAAACACTGAGTCACTGTGAATGAGGAACAGTCTAAACAAGGCACAGCCTGGGAAACTTCTAGTTCTCTGCCTATCGTGGAGCAAGTGTTCTTCACAAACAACCAAACCCACCAACCGACCAAAGAAACAGAAGCAAACAAAAATTAGCTTATCATAATCAGTATGGTATTTTACACTCACAAATTGATATTGTAGGAAGGCATGACACAGATTTCTGGAGCAATCCTTTCTGATTGAAAGCACTACTTCCTTCCCAAGGAGCCAGGATGGCTTGGGAGCAGGGAGGCAGGCTATTTTTAGGGAAGACATCCATGGCCAAATTATGATGCTCTTGCTAGGATCATAATTGTTTTTGTTGCATTGAGTTTGCTTAGAGTAGTTCTTGCTTTCAAAACGTTTACTACCTTTTTTTTCTCAGATTTAATGAGGCTGCTGCTGAGTGTGAGATTTACATTAGATGCTGGGGAGGAAGTGCAGGAGAGAGAATGCAGGAGGGATGGGCAAAGAAGAAGGAAGGAGGGACCTGGGGCAGGACAGCTTCTCCTGTGTAGGCTGCTGAGAGGGACCTGAAGCTGGACGCTCATGTGTCATGGAGGGAAATGTCCTTGGACTGATTCCCTTGCCTCAGCTGCCTTGTAGAATGTGAAGAACTGGTTGTGGGTGGTGCTGGCTCCCTTCTGCTCTGTCTCTGATTCATTGTCTGGTCCTTGGGGACCACTCTTGTTCTTCTGGGAGCACGGCTGTTCTTGCCACGCCCAGGTTCCTGTGTCATCTGAACTTCCCTGGCTTCTTTCCCAGTCTTTTCTTAGGCCTCTGAGTCTGTCATCAAACCTATATAATAGCACCTAACCCCCTACTTTGTACCCAAAGTCACATTCCCCCCCCCCCCCCGAGACCTGCAGTATTCTTTCCTTGTAGAATTATACCTTCTGTGCTGGTGAATTTTGGTCAACTTGACACAAACTAGAGTTGTTTGGTAAGAGGGAACCTCACCTGAGAATTTGCCTCTGTCAGACTAGCCTATAGTCAAGTCTATGGGGGCATTTTCTTGATTGTTAAGTTGATATGGAAGGAGCCCAGCCGATTATGAGTGCTGCTACACCTAGGCAGGTGGTCTTGGGTTGTCTAAGAAAGCAAACTGAACAAGCCATGGGGAGCAAGCCAGCTAGCAGCTTTCTTCCATGGTTCCTGCCTCTGCTCTTGCTTGAGTTTCTACCCCGCCTCTCCTCAGTGATAAGCTACGATTGGGCCATATAAGCCAAATAAATCTTTCCCTCCCTAAGTTGGTTTTGGTCATTTTTTTTTTTTTTTTTTTTTACCATGTCAAGCACACTAATTGCCACCCACTCTTCAGTGACCACCTCTTCTACGTTGTAACCTCTGATACCTGGGGGCAGGACAGGTTCTCACAGTGGTCCATCTGTGTCACCACTCACCCTCCGTCTGTGGCGAGCTGTGGGTATGTTCACCTCTCATGTAGGCTCTGCCACCTAGGAAAGGATTCTGGACCATGACGGCGGCACACCTAGCATATAGCCGATGACATCTGCAGTATTCACACGTTAAATTGTACAACCTTAGTCTGGTCTTCGTGAAGTCTGGAGGTGGCAGCTGCCGTCATTCAAGTAGAACTTGTTTAAAGTCACTGATGTATGAAGAAGTAAAACAAGGCCGTGGCCCCTGCTTCCCACAGCCAGTTTCAGCAGCGCAGTTGGTTCCTGGGGGCCATGCGTAAGACCCCCAGGTAAGACCCCTGGTGTAAGAGCAAGGAGGAGGAGCTTATCTTAGATGTAGAGATCTTAATGGTTTTTCTGGAAAGGCGTGACCTATGGTTGCTCAGAGGATGCATGGAGTGATGGCAGCCCCTAACTAGGTTCATCTAATCTGATGGGCAGGACATCTGTGTCCTGGCTGCCAGTAGCCACCTTCTGACTGTAACTGAGTGGCTTGCCAGTGAGCAAGAGGGGCCAAGTTGGCTAAGTCAATGGGAAGGAATAAAAAAACAAAACAAAACAAACCCAGAAAAGTTTGCCAGCCCCATGACCTGGTTAAACAGGCTTCCTTTGTAGTCCTACCTGGCCTGTCTCTGCAATCTTTTCTATATGGGTGTCACATGAGGGACAGAGGACAACCTCTGGTACTGGTCCGCAGGCACTGCCCACATTTTTTTTTTTTTTCTTAAAGATAGGTCCTAATATGTACAAGGTAGGAACCTTCCCCATATGTGATATCTTTCCCTGCCCATGCTCACTGAGCCTGGTTTGATGCATCCAGCCTCCTTCGGTTGCCAGCCAGGAGCTGTAGAGGAAGAAGATGAAGCCCTGTTAGTGCCATGCCCCCTGACCCAGGGTTACTTGCACATGGTTTGGGGACCCATCAGGTGACTCTGGTGTGCCAGACACTGCTCTGAGATGGCCTGTTCTGTCTTGCAGTACATCTTCGTAGATGCTTATGCTCAGTACCTCTGGATCACGTTTGACTTCTGCAGCACTATCCATGGCTTCTCCATTCCATTCCGGGCGGCTGATCTCCTCCTCCATAGCAAGGCCTCCAACCTCCTCTTGGGCTTTGACAGGTCGCACCCCAACAAGCAGGTAAGAACCTTCTGGAGCACAGACTGACGTATGTGTACGTGTGTGTGTGTGTGTGTGCACACATGCGCGTGTACACGCGTGTTTCCTTTGAAATCCTCTGTCTGCTTGGGTGGATTACATGCCCCTTTCATGACCTCACCTCCTCCCACCTCTTCGCTCAGGCTTAGCCTTCGTAGCTACTATTTCACTTACCACAGCTAAGGAAAAGTATACTCCTCTTGGCATTCTCTCTCTATGTCCCTGCCAGCACCCAGGGCCCAACACTTGGCAGGTCCTGTGACTTCAGCACTAGGCAGGCCTTCCTTGGTGTGTATGTGTCTTTGCAAGCCTGTGGGTAAGTTGAGGCCCAGACATTTGATTAGAGAGAGTCACATGAAAAATCTGGAGCCTGAGCTCTTTTGTGGCTTCTGGGCATATTCCTGCTTGACTTTTCTGTTCTGTGCTGCCTTGATTTGGGTTGACTTTTGGCAAACTGGGATTGGACCCAGGCCCTCATGCCTCTCTCTCATCTTTATCTTAGCCCCACCTTAAGCACACAGCACTTGCATTTGAAGTTATTATAAACGTTAATAGTATATGAAACGCTAATAATCTTCCTCTGTGTTTGTGCGTGCCCATGAGTTCTAAAGTGAATGATGTGTATTTCCCATTTTGAATCAAGTTTGAAGGAAACTAACAGGGGAGGGAGAGCCAGTGGGGGATTTCTGTCTCAAGGCTCCAACGTGTCTTGTTGCATAAACCTGTGAACTCTTCAGGTTCTGTATCTGTTCTGGCTGGGGAGGCTTGACTGCTTTTGCTCAGAAGAGCCTTGAAACCGTTCTTTCCCTCTGTGGTTGTTTAACCAAAACACGGATCTGTTTACCGTTGCAAGCCTTAGGGAGTAACCTAAGCTTAGGGGCAGGGTCCGTTTACCAGTAGAGGTGGACAATTGTTAGGTTTGGTCTCAGACTTCTTAATCTTTTCTGCCAGGGACCAGGAAAGCCTCTGGTGTCTATAGGCTGTGGGGATTTGATAAAGATGAGCTGGTCCAATACTCACCGGCTAAGTTCAGGCATTCAGTTGACCTCTGTGCTCTGGTCTCAGCTAGTGCCCTCTGCAGTCAACAGAAACAACCGAGGCATAGTTACTTATCTAATGCTAGGTATGAGACCCGGGGCTTCTTATATGGCAGATGAGGATTCTGCCACCACCAAGCCATTCCCATAGCTTACAGATTGTATTTCAATTCTCCTCTTAGTCTATGTTTCTTTTTTAGAACATTTTTATCATCTTAACTTTTTGTGCATTCAGTTGACGGATATGGGTTACATTTATTCGGCGCAATATCACTTCTACCAAGCTCCAGAATTCTGACTTGTAGATCTGAACCCCGGCTATGTTAAATCCATACTCCCTGCTGTGTCTCCCTCCCCCAGCCCCTGCTGGCCACCATTGTACTTTCACTCTCTGATCTTGGCTCCCCTGGAGCTCTCAGAAGTGAAGCCACCTGATTGTTTTTTTGTGTCTGGCTTACTTCACTTAGCACAGTGTTTTCAATGTTCCAGACTCCAGGGATGACTCCATCTGTACCCCGGTGGGTGGATACTTGCATTGTTTCCCCATTTTTTTGCTTTGTTTTTTTTTTTTTTTTTTTTGGCAGTGCTAGGGAAGGAACCCCGGGCCTTGCACATGGTAGGCAAGTCCCCTGTTCTGACACCTCCTCACTCAAGCAGTGAGACAACCCGCAAGTGGCAGGCAATTTGTCCTCATTTTTCCTCCCAGCGATTCTGGAAAACAGATCTGTCCTTCCTTCTGCTCCTGCTTGCTGCGCTGTGCCCAAGTGCCGGTCTTCACAGTGCCCCGTGGAGGGCTAGTTTTCAGTTGGTGCTGGGGGCTGATATCATACGGTGGGGATATGCATCTCTTCTCACGTCATGACTGCTTCTTGTCATTTTGGTCTCTGCAGCTATGGAAGTCAGATGATTTTGGCCAGACCTGGGTCATGATTCAGGAACACGTGAAGTCCTTCTCTTGGTAAGTTGTGCCACGAAGAAAAAAAAAAAAAAAAGAAAAGAAAAAAAAAACCCACAAAAACAAAAAGCCCTGGCTCCATCAACTTAGATTAGTTCATTGGCATGACTGGGACCAAAATATCTGATGGGAACAGGAGGATTGTTTTAGCTCCTGGTATCAGAGGGAGCTGCTGGTTTGTGATGCTGAGAAAGGATGGGGGACGGGGACGGTCAGCTCATGGCAGCGGGAGAGGCTGCATGAGACTGTTCACATCACAGCAGACCAGGAGACAGAGTGAGGAAGGGACTAGGGACAGGGATATGACCTTAAGTCCTGACCTGGTCACCTTCTGCTAGCCAGGCCCTACCTCCTATAGGTTTGACAACTTCCAACTGGGAACAGTGTTCAGAATAAGCCGACTTTAACTGTGCCAATGGACAGTGGATGGGCTCTTTGCTCTCCTGTGAAGGGTGGGGCACTTGAACCAAGCAATCTGCTGTTCTGACCTGAGAAGTAGAACTTGGAGCAAACTTACCAGGTGGGGGTGAGGAAGGGGGTGCTTTGCAGTTGGTTAGAAAACCCGGGCTACCCTTGAGACTCTTGCATGTCTTAGAGCCCCTACACTTCCACTTTCAGGGCATTATTATCACACAAGGGATTTTTTTCCATGGTATAAAAATCCAGACTTTGTTACATCTATTACACGGGTTGGTTTTGGTTTTGGTTTTGGTTTTTGCAATGCCAGCTAAACAAAAATCTTTGGATGCAGTCGTGGAGGAGAATGTAGTTTATGATGTCAGAAAAGGCATTTGGTACACATGTCACGCATTTTGGTGGACGCACGAAAGTAGCAGGCAGCCCTGGTTCCCCTGATCCAGGCTGTGCGTGGCGAGTGGGAAGCAGGAACTAGCATGCTGTAGATGGCCACAGAGAACAGGACTTCATGATGGGAGCTAGCTGGCCGGAAGCAGCTGTGTACTAATTGTGGGACTTGGGAGGGGAATACTGAATTTTATGTTTGGACAATGTGTTGTTTCATGTTTGTGAAGAGAAATTGTATAAGAATCTTCAGTATTGAGGGACAGCCATATGGCTCAGGAGGTAAAAGGTGCTTGCTCTCAAGCCTTTTGACCTGAGTTCAATTTCCAGAAACCACAGGTAGAAGAAGACTCACTCCTGTAAGCTGTTCTCTGAGCTCTGTACAGTGCTTTGCGCTGTGGTGAGCTCTGTACAGTGCTTTGCGCTGTGGTCTGCATACTCATGTATACACACACACACACACACACACACACACACAGAGAGAGAGAGAGAGAGAGAGAGAGAGAGAGAGAGAGAGAGAGAGAGAGAGAGAGAGAGAGAGAGAGAGAGAGAGAGAGAGAGAGAGAGAGAGAGAGAGAGAGAGAGCACAAAATTAAAGAATCTGCAATGTTTGAGGAAGGTATTTTGACTGAATTCTGAGCACACCAGGTAACCACTGAAGGTTTTGAAGAGAGTGAAGCAGACTGTCAAGGATTCCTGTGTCTAAGTACTGCCGCTTGTCACCTTGTACTGTGACCACAGTGGGATGCAAGATCTTGACCACAGGTATTTGCACATGTGCAGTGAGTGGGAACAGATTCTTGGGACTTGGTTATATGGTGAGTGGTCTGTCTTATTTGGTCATTCTATTCCCATGAATAATAGAGAGAAAGCACAGACTGATGTCTCTGGATTTGACTCTTGATCGTCCTTTTGCAGGGGTCCTTGTCACTTTGTCCAGAGCATCTAGGATCAGTTTTATAGACATTGTTGTTGGATGTGGTGGAGCACACGTTTGATCCCAACCCTCAGGCAGCAAAGGAAGGCAGATCTTTGTGCATTTGAGGCCATTCTGTCTGGTCACACAGCCAGTTCCAGGACAGCCAGGGCTACACAGTAAGACCTTGTCTTAAGAAAGAAAGAGAGGGAAACAAAACAAAACAAAGACAGGCAGAAAAGAATGGAAGACACTGCAATCACTGATTCTACGTTTATTTTAAGCTCCACACTTTCTCCATCTGGATATCGTGTGGGTCCATTGACCAGTATATCCAGTATATGCGTGTAGGTGGTGTGTGTTCGTGTATGTGTGGGTAGACATGTTTGTCTCAGTGGTTTGAAGTTGTCACCCATGTCTTCCCACATTACTCTCCACCCTGTCTGTTGTCTATTGAGAGAGGGTCTCTCTGTGAATCCAGGGCTCACCGTTCTGACTAGCCTAGCCAGCAAAGTCAGTCTTGCTCCAGGGAACCTGGAGCTCTTTACTCTTTATTCTTGCTCACAAGTCTCAGCTGTCTCTCTGGGGTCACTCTTGTCCTCTGGCAGTTCATCCTCAGAACACAGGCAGAACAATCTTTTTGAACCAGTTTGGATCATACTGGTTCTTTTTTTCTGAACTTTTGTGTATATATATGGCGTATAATGTTCACATGTCTGTGTGCAGGTATGTATACACTTCCCCTGTGTTTTTAAGACAGGGTCTATCAATGAACCTAGAGCTCATTAATTTAACAAGACTGGCTGGCTAGAGTCTCCCCCACCCCCTTAGCACTAGTGTTACAGGCAGGAGCCTCCACATCCATGTCTTACATGGGTATTGAATGTAGGGTCTCATATAGGAAGCACCTTACCTGCTTCACTGTCTCTCCAGCATTCCTGTGAACCTTTACATGCATCATCATATCCCTTAGATGAAGTGTGCATGGACCACAGCAGGGCATTATCGCATCCTTCGGATGAATTGTGTATGGACCACAGGGCATCATTGCATCCTTCAGATGAAGTGTGCATGGACCACAGGGCATCATCGCATCCTTTAGATGAAGTGTGCATGGACCACAGGGCATCATCGCATCCTTCAGATGAAGTGTGCATGGACCACAGGGCACAGGGCCTTTGCTCTTGTTCTTTGCTCTGGCTAGAATGTTCTTTCCTAGCTTGTCCTTCCTGCCCTCCCTTTGAGTTTATTGTTTATCAGTCCCTGAGACATGCCCATCAGAGCTTACTTGTTTACTTACATTTTATTAGTGGATGTTCTATGTTGCTATGGGAGAGATGTAGTTAGTAAAGTGATGCCCACAGCAAAGCAGATTATATGTCTGGTCACACATGGCCGTGCTTGTGCGTGTAGCAAGAGCAGCTGCGATCTATTCATTTAGCAAAATTCCCAAACACCAGCTAGGATTCTGAGGTCCAATCCTCTGTGTATTGCCTCTCTAGACTTCTTTCTCCTCCACGGCTTCTACTTTTACTTCCTCCTACTTTCCTCTCCCGTCTCTACCCCCATGTGAGTTTTTACATTTTTTTAAAAGGAAGTGAAAACATACTATGCTTTTTCGTGTGTCTGGCCTGTTTGACTTAACATAATATCTTCTAGATTTCTCCGTCGTGTCACGCAGAGGCTTGATTTAAAGATGGACTAATATCCCACTGCGTCTATATGCCGCAGTCTCTTCATGCATTTCTCTGTCTGTTAATCGACACTTAGGTATCAGCTCTTGTGAATCGATCGTGCCGCAGTACACCTGGGAGTGCAGACCTCAGGGGCAGTAAATTCATCTCCGCTGGGGTTTATATCCAGACTGCACAGTCATATGGTAGTGCTCCTTGGAATTTCTGCAGGATCATCCCCAGGCTTGGGGATGTGTTGATGATGTGCGCCTCACACAGATTCTGCCTTTCTCCACACTCTCCCAACACCTCTGTCTATTGTCTTTGAAGTGATAGCTATTTTTCTGGAGGGAATTTTCTAAAGATTCTACTTAGAATTGCAAGTGTTGCTCTGTTGGTTCAGCTACACGCTACCCTTTTTGTGTGTGATCCATTATTATGTTCTAGCATACAGTTGTACGGCTTGTTGACTGTTTGCATTTAATAGGCTGAGAGCATCTCAGGGATGAGATTTTGTTAGTCTCCTGTACTGCTGAGTCCCCAGGGAAATTGTAACTTCGGTAGACATTGCCAAATGTTCCATGGACATTGTCAAATTTACTTTCATCTTAGTAGAATCGAATAGTGTCTTTATCTACAGCTAAGGGCACAGTGTCTCATTTAGCTTTAACTTGCATTTTTCTCATTATGAATGAGTTTGAATGTCTTTGCTTAAGAACACTACCCACCTTCTATAAGATAGGCCTCATGTAATACTGGATAGCTTTGATTTGTATTTGGTAAGGATCATGAACTCCTAATCAAGCATGAATTTAAAAAAAAACAAAAAACAAAAAAAAACAACAACTGTTCTTCTTAGCAGGTTCCATGACAGCTATGATGGCTACGCGGAGAAGTCACATCTCAATCAATCAATCAAATAAAAAAGAACAAAACAAAATGTTCTTCTTTTGGGGCATTTCTGCTAATGCCTCTTGCCCCCTTCTCTGATTGTTAGTTTTCTTGTTGATTTCTGAGAACTCTTTATATATTGAGATTAGGCTGTTTAGGTGCCTGTCATATGAGACAGGTTGTATGTGTGCTTTTGTTTGTCAGTTATTATTTGTCTTCTGAGATTTACATTTAGTTTTAGTCTACATTGACTATAGTGGATAAAGAGGATGTAGTTTCTGCCCATGTTGATTTTGGCTGCTTGTTTGAACTGAATGTTTTCGAGTTGATATTATTTCCTTAGTAACTCAGGAGGGTGAAGAAAGATGATCTTCTAAGCATCTTCCAAGTCCCAGGACTTTGCTTTCAGAGCAGGCAACTTTCCTGATCCTTTGCTTGTTTTCCTCGGGCCGAGGCTGTGGGTATTTGAGGAAAATCATAACGATGCTGTCAGAAAGGGACTCCATCCAGGGGCATGAGTGTTTTACCTGCACGTATATGCATGGATCCCAAGTGTGCCTGGTGCGTACAGTCAGAAGAGAGCATCGGATCACTGGAGTTAGATGGTTGTGAGCCACCACGTGCATTCTGGGAACTGGACCCTGGTCCTCTCTAAGAGCAGCCAGCACTCTTAGCCATGGAGCCATCGCTACAGTCCCCAAATTTATCTTTTATCATTTTAATGAGCAGTCTATTGAGAGGGAGAGCCAGCAGGGTAACTAAATGCAGGAGCATTTAGCCTAGGCCTTTGCTATGTAACTTCTATAGGCTCATGGGTGTGTTAAAGGGTTTGGCACACTTTATTTCAGATCCTTGGCTGCCTGGTATTGAGATTTATGGTGGCTGGAGGGATTTCTTCATAAATGTCTTCCAATGTAAGAAGCAGTGCAAGCTGATCTTTCAGAGAATTAACACAGGTTTCATCCACCATCCTTGTCAGCTTTGGAACAACAGACAAGGAGGAAGGGGCCAGGGCAGAGAAAGCTAGTAAATGCACGTGCAGACAGGGTAGGGGAAGACCTGTAACAGGGGAGCCCATGCAAGGATGTCCGATGCCGCTTCCCTGTGGGGCGATGGGCGAGGCAGGTGGGGCCTAGTGTGTAAATGTGCTTAGAAGTAGCCAATGGATGGGACTTCTTTATGGAAGACAGAGTGAAAAGTATCTAAGGACCAGAGAGAAGTGGGAGGCAAGGAGATGCCAGAGTACAGGAATGTGTAGGTTGAACCAACCCCAGAATTAGGAGGTCCAAATATGGGTGAGAAGGGAGGGCTGGGATTAGCGGTATGAGGCCTTCTGTCTCTAGACCTTGCCTTCCTCTTTTGGCTAGAACACGGGATAATAGAAATGAGTTCATCTCAAACTATATCAAGAAGGGTTCCTTCCTCTCTGCCTTTTAAAAATACCCACCAGCCTCCTGTCATTTGCATATCCTCCAGGCTAGAGGAAGTACTTTAATCAGTACTTCTAATTGCGGAGAAGAGAACGTGTCACCAGCCGCCCCCACACTAGCATCTGATGGGAAAGAATGGATTTCTCCCACGCCGGGACCAGGCTGCTGGCTTCTCTGTCACTCTGCTCAGAGTCCAGATTGTAGGGCCAACATCAAGTCTTCTGCTAGTGTGAAACGAGACTCTCTCCTCTCTATTTCTTGTCCTCTTCTTGTGTGTGTGTGTTCGCGTGTGTGTGTGTGTGTGTATGTGTGTGTTCACGTGTGTGTGCGTGTGTGTTCACATGTGTGTGTGTATGTGTGTGTTCACATATGTGTGTGTGTATGTGTGTGTTCACATATGTGTGCGTGTGCGTGTGTGTTCACATGTGTGTGCATGTAGGCCAGAGGTTGATGTTGTGCATCTTCCTCTATCTTACGTGTCTCAGACTCTATCTCACGATTTGGAGATAGGGTCTTTGATTGAACTTGGCACTCACTGGCTAGACTCCGTTCCCATCTCCCCGGTGCTGGGATCGGAGGACACCACCCACTGACTGTCATGAGGAGCTTCAGTTCCTCACCTGGTACAACAGCCACTTGCTTTAATGGCTGTACCATGTCCCCGGTTCTATTTCTTCCTTTTAAAAGAATCTGTTTTCTTTGACGAACATGGCCTTGTCAGTCCATCTCAGGAGGAATTGGAAACGATCCTCACCTCCATTATGCTAAGTGCCACAGGGCATTGTGGAACTGTGTACAGGCAGCTGCAGAAATGACACCCTCAGCTCAATGCCCAAGTCCTCTCCGCATGGCTACTCTGGAGTTCTTTCCTTGACTTCCCAGTTAATTTCCATTTGCTGGCTCACCAGCTTTGGCAGGTTTTGTGAGTGTGAGGAAACCTGGGCACACCAGTGGTCTCCTGGGTTCTGGTTGGTGCTTTACTTGAGGGCACTAGCTTAGAGCTTCTCCACTGGACTTTGACCTTACTCCTGAGTTACAGTTGGGGTTAGTGTGTGTAGTGGTGGTCCCAGGCATCTAATACAGTGAGCATCTCTTCAGCCAGGGATCCTGTTATTCCAGTCTCCCCAGGCCTTGTGACATGCCCACGGAGCTTCCACAAAACCATGTGATACAATGGATAAGAGGCCCCACAAGAGTGCAATGAGACTGACTCCAGAATTCACCCAGCCTCAGTACTCTCATCCCTTAAGTTGAGTTAAAAACTCCCCCCATGAAAGCCTTGATAGTGAGTGTTCCTCGCGAGTGTGTGGCTGACACTGGGAGGAGAGAGAGGAGCACTGGGTAGGATTCTTGGAGGACGGTGATTTGAACCTGGTCTCCGAGGAGGGGATTTAGGTGGGAGGATTGAGTCTGTACAAAGGGTGCCTCTACACAGAGGTTTCCACAGAAGCATGGGGAGGACAAGGGTGCCTGCCCTCTCTGGAGGATGCCTTGCGTGACAGCTAAGCAGGTGCCTCGAGGGAGACGAGATGTACTGGTAAGATGACTCCAGATGGCATGGATTAGTGATGTCTGCGAGGAACAGGCAGGGAAACACCTGAGGGACAGGCCACAGGACTCTGCGGGTTCTCATGTGACCCGTCTGCTACCATTGAGTCCGTGGCACCTGGCAAAAACGCCTCTCCCCGCAAGGTTCTGAGCTTGGCACTAGGACCTTGCTTCTTGCCTCCGGGAGCCCGATGATGCTTATTTCTTCAGAGCCTCCTTACCTTTTGCCTTTTGCTTTTTCCGTTCTTTTGCAGCGGGGCCAGAGATAGCTGCGCACTAATCCCAGGATGTTTTGGAGACAGCCACAGCAGAGTAAAACACTTGATAAGTGGCAGATCCCCAACTTCTGTCCCTCACTAAGGAACAACCAAAGGCACATGCCTGTAGCTGGCACCATATCGATCCTGCCTGGTTGTCTTCACAGGGAAATGTCCGTGCTTTAGTGATTAACTAGGAAATGGTAACAGTTGCTTCTTCCTTCCAGGGGAATCGACCCCTATGACCAGCCAAACACTATCTACATTGAACGGCATGAACCCTTTGGGTTCTCCACAGTGCTCCGCAGTACGGACTTCTTCCAGTCCCGGGAAAACCAGGAAGTGATCCTGGAGGAAGTGAGAGACTTTCAGCTTCGGGACAAGTACATGTTTGCTACAAAGGTGGTGGTAAGTTGAGGACGCTCCAGCAGGTCCTCTGCTGGGGCTGGCACCCACCTGGGAGAGTTTGCATGACGTCAGCAGGATGATAGACTTGAGGTATAGATGATGATAGATTGAAGGATCCTGGTTGTCAGTGAACATACCTCAAGAAGGTAGAAGGCCAGAGTGGAGAAACTTAGAACAGGCAATCAAAGTATCAGAAAAATCTAGAAATCTGCTTGTCTCCCTGTAGCCAAGCATCCCAGACAAAAACAGATTTTACTGTATGTGGTTAAGTGTGTATGTTAGTATGTGTGTGTAGGCATTTGTGTGGTGTCAACAAAAGTTGACCTCAGGCGGTTTTGTTGTTGTTTGTTTGTTTTTGGTTGTTTGTTTTCTCTCTCTCCACTGCAGTTCAGTTAGAGGCTTGTGGCCAGTCAGCTCTAGGGAGCCTTCCATCCCAGTTTCCCCAGAACTGTGTCTGGTTCCTCACCCCACAATGGGGCCTGGGGATTGAATTCAGGACCTCACGCTTGCTCAGTAAATGTCTCACCAACTGAGCCATCGCCTCAGCTCCTAAAAACAAACAAACGTCTTTGTACTCTCAGTAAAAAGAATACGGACAGGAACCACGGTGCTTGAGGGCTATGTTTCCTTAAATCCCGCTACCTGGTTTCCTTTCCATTTAGATTCATCTCGCTGAGATTTCTGGACACTTTCATTTACATGGCTCATAAGATGTGTTGTCATTCCCAAGTGGAAGCTAATATTCAAAGAAAAGGAGTAATTAAGTGTCCAGCTGTCAGTAAGTCGCTTAACACTCAGCCTTGAGGAGGTTTGATGTGCAAGAGCCAGATGCTGAAATTGGAGGCCTCAAACCAGAGCAGATTACTTAGTGGGACTCTGTGACCCTGTTCAAGGGGACTGAGCCTGCTTTGGCAAGGGCACCTTGGATCCTTGCTCCTGGGAGCTATGGCTTTGCTTACTGACCGTGGAAGGCCTCTGCTACCTGGGAGGTTGTCAATGCTTTCTGTCACTGTTAACTGAGGGACTGGAGCCGGGAAGAGTGTTTCTCTCCAGATTCTTGTTCGTTTATTCCTGTAGTTGGTAGCAGGTGGGCAGAGGCAGATCAGCCTCCTCGATAGAATCCTAGGGCACTCGCAACCAGGGGAAGCAGCGAGCAAGCGAGGAGGGCTGGAGGAAGGGTGTAGATGGCCCAAAGCTACAGACAGTCCCCAGGATGTTCCTTGCAAAAATGTTTTCTCTTATTTTATTAAAAGTTGCATTACATTTGTTTCTTAATTAGTGTGTGTGTGTGTGTGTGTGTGTGTCTAAATGGTTATGTGTTCCTTGGGGGCATGTGTGTGGAGGTCAAAGGGCGACTTGTGGGAGTTGATTTTCTCCTTCAACCATTTCATCCTGGGGATGGAACTCCAGGCACCAGACTTGGCCAAAAGCACCTCCACTCCTGAGTTACCTCACTGGCCTGCAAAGTGTTTTGTCTTTAAAAGTCATTTTGAATTTTTAATTTATGTGTGTCTGCGTGTGGGTATGCATATGCGTGCAGGTGCCTGTGGAGGCCAGAGCTGTTAGCTGCCCTGGAGCTAGAGCTCTGGGTAGTGGTGAGCTGCTGCCTGACATGGGTGCTGGGAATCGAACCTCTGTTCTCTGCAAGAGCCGTGTACACTCTTAATCTCAGGACCATCTTTCCAGCCCCCACAAATAATTTTTAAAACCACTGATTTGTGGTCATTTTTTTTTCTGCTTATATTAACTCCTAGGTCATCCCTTTCTTGCTTCATCTGCCTTTCTCATATACACACATATACCCATACACACACACACACACACACATATGTATATACACATAAACACACATACACATATGTGTGTATGTGTATATACAGACCTATACATGTGTATATACATATATGTGTGTGTGTATATACAGACCTATACATGTGCATACATACATACATACATACAGGCATACACGCATACATACATGCTTTCAGAGTAGCTCAAGGACATAGCCTACATCAGTTACCTTGGAAATGAGTAGAGTAATCAAGAACAGGCAGAAGTGGAAACCAGGCCTCAGCTCTGATGCTTTGTGACCTAAATCGGATAACCCCCGAGTCCTTTTTCAGCCTGCAGTCTTATCTCTGGCTCCCCAGTGGCTATGGGCCTTTTCTCTTTGAAGTTGTTGGCTTGGAATTAATGTGCGCCTTTAAGTTTTCAGTTCTCACACACTTTGGTGATGCCCTGGCTTGTTCTTGCCTTTGCCCGAGTGGGGCCGGAAGCAGACGGTTGTTGTTCCTTTTCTCAGCCTGTTTCCTGGATCTCATGTCCAACAGTTTAAGGTTCAATAGCCGGGGCTGTCTGACCCTCTGGGGTCTAGCAAGAGGCAGAAAGGAGAAACTGTGGAGTTTCTATTAACTTCTGGGGTCATGTCTGTTTTGATGGCCACTGATGTTAGACCCAGTAGCAGGTATGAAGCAGAGTTGAACATATGCTACCTTGGAGCCACACAATTAAAAAAATCCAAAATAACAAAAAACCCAGACAAGTACATTTTTAAATTCTGGAAGAGTATGTAGTTCTGCCGCATTGATCATGTTGAGAAGCGTAGGAGATAGTGAAGCATGCGCTGAGTCATAACCATAGAGAGTTGAATGGGAGAGAAGGTATGGGGACCCCCATCCTTCCCATAGGCTGGGGACCTACCTTGGACACAGTATTTTATCACAGCAACAGGCAAGTCACTCCTATAGATGCACGAATGCAGGCCCATATGGTAAAGATGGAACCCAGCGCTTCCTTCAGGCCAGGCAAGTCATTTACCTGAGTTATGACCTGCCTTTTAAAAAAATCTTCTTCTGAGACAAGATCTCTATACATAGCTCAGGCTCACGGCAAACTGGTAATCCTCCTACCCCACTCTCCAAGTGTTGGGTGAGAGGTGGGTCTTGTCATGTCTGCTGAGCCATTATTTAATATTCTTCGGTTCTTTAACCATATTTGTGGTACTTGATTCTGGCTTGCTGATTCTAATACTTGTACTCATCCATGGATAGTTTACACTGAGACCTCTTCTTTCTTGCCTTTGATTTTTTCATTGTGTGCTAAGTGGGTGTAGGAAGCGGGGCAGGGGAGATTGAAGCCAAGGCTTCGTGTATGTTAGACAAGCACTATCCTACTGAGCCATGTCTCACCATGTAGCCCAGCCTAGGTTTAGCCCTCCTGCCTTGGCCTGTGTGATGGTGGATTGCAGGCGTGTACCACCATGCCCGGCTCATCCTCTGCTCTAGACTGATTTCTGTTATTGTGATAAAACCCTCTGACTAAAAGCATCTTAGGAGGCAGAAATGTTTATTTGGCTTATATGTCCTAGATACAGCCAGTCCATCATGGAGAGAAGTTAGGGATGGAACTTGAAGTGAGGAACACTACTTGCTGGCTCACTTCTCACAGGCTCAGGCTTAGCTAGCTTTCTTATAGAGCCTAGGGAATGGTACTACCCACAGTGGGCTGGCCCCTCCTGCATTAATTAACAATCAAGACAATTCTCCATAGATAGACAATAAGCTAGTGTAATTGAGGCAAATTCCTCAGCCACTCAATAAAGGCTTTTAGATGACTCTAGGCTACGTCAAGTTGACATCTACAGCTCACCAGTAGTACATTTTGTCGAAAACGATATAGTTACTGTGATACTGTGGCTCTTGGTACCTACCCCTGGGTCTATGTTGTTGTTCTGTGATGTGCTCTTTATTGCACATCTACAGAATTGTCTGCAGTTTAGTTCAGCAGGCAGCCAGTGTTTGTTAGAATTTCCTTGGGTACTTTGAAGCAGCACATCTCTGCCCTTCCTAATGGGCTCTGGTGCAGGGTAAAATCTCCTGTTCTCTGCCTGGCAAGTTACAGAGTTGCCCTCACCCCCTGTTGCTGACTTCTGCGGGGCCCTCCAGGTTAGCTGGAGGTGAGACAGACTCTGTTTTGTTCTTCCTGGGGCATACTCATAACTCTTATGTGCTCTCTGCCTCAAAGATTCTTAGAAATCTTTCAGAACTTTTCAAATGGTGCCTCTTAGGGCTATTTTCTTTCTGGGTTTTTCTTTTTACGCTTTGGTTAGCCCCAGCTGTGGGTGCTGCCTCTGGCAATCTCCACGTTAAAGTGCCAGTTGTCAGTTGCTATCCCCCAGGCACACTCTGACTGGCTATTAGACTCTGTGTGTGCACGCACGCGCACACACTCGCGCTTGCCCAAGCGAGTTCTTGGTCAGGTGTTGGGAAGATGAGCCTAGAGCCTGTTCCTTTCCTTTTGGGGAGGGGGGAACCTGTTCTGTCCAGCAGCCCCTCAGCCATTATGGCTGTGAGGTTTCCAAGGCTACCTCAGAGTTTGAGAGAGAGAGGGATAGGAGTGGGGCGAGGGAAAGTGCCGCGAAGTTCACCACACTCGCTCGCCGAGACCCAGACACCGATCTTCAATAAACGCTACTTGGAGTTTTGCCAAACCTTTATGTAGTCCTCAGAAACCCGAAAATGTTGATTTTTTGAGAGTGTTTATGTTTTTCTTGCTTTTAGGGATGGAGTTTTAGAGCTCTTTACCTTGTCATTCTGGAAATGTTTTAAATTAATAGCAACTCCATAAACTTTATTGTGGTCCTTCCCCAATCTATAAAGAAGAACAGTTTATATTGATGTAAACGCTTCATCACCCTCAACCGTCCTCTGCGTTCCTTACAGATGCCAGCCCCACTAGCTACCTACCTTTCCCTTATTTAACCTATTTTCCTTAGGATAGTTTTTCACTTCTTAAACATTATATATTTGTATTAATTTCATACATATATACAATGTATTTTGATAATATTCTTTCCCTGCTCCTCTAACATTTTCTGGATCTCTCCCCCCCCCCCCTCAACACCTCCATATTCCTTATACCTTCATCTCCTTTGCTATTTGGTTTGTTTTACTTTGTAACTCTCTGAGTCCAGTTTGCACTGCCCTGGGTGCTGGACCACCAACTGGAACATGGCTGACCTACCCCATCCTAGGAGAAAATCGACTCTCTCTCCCAGAAGCCATCCACACCAAGAGCTCCTCTGCTGCAGGTCTAGGCTCACGAGCGCCTCCCCCCCCCCCAACTCTGGTTTGACTGTGGTGCTTGGCTGGTGTAGGCAGTCATAGCTATGCGAGTTCATGAATTCTTTGGTCTTGTGTCCAGAAGGCATTGTTTTGCCCAGGCCCTCCTTGGCTACTGGCTCTTAGAATCTTTCTGCCCCCTTTTCCGCATCGTTCCCTGCACGCCGGGGAGGGTGGATGTGGTATAGACAGCCATGTTGATCATTTTCTGGCTTGCAGAGATCAGAGCCAGATGGGATTGTTGGTGACTTTTTCTCCTTAGCGACTTTCATCCTTCTTCTGGTACTGTGGAAGCTGGTCGCAGTTTATCTATGCTTTATTTATGTTTTTCTTTTCCCTTACATGAGATCTTGCTATGTTACCTAGGCAGGTCTCTAACTCCTAGGCTCAGGTGCTTCTCTTCCTCCAGCCTCCTGAGTAGCTGGAATGTGCCAATCTGATTAGAGTTGTTACTGGGATGAAAGACTGTAGGGGAGGAATTTAAAAGAGAAAGGTTGGTTTTGACGCAGGACTTCAGTGCGTCACAATAGGGAGGGTGGGGCGGGGCAGGGTAGCTCACTTCACTTCACCATGCTCTGGAGAAGAGAAGCCTACACTCATGGCTTGCTCCTCTCCGTCTTTTTTATTCCATCTGCGTCCCTAGCCAGCCTGGGGACAGTGCCTCCGTGTGTTCAGAGTAGGTCGTCTCCCTTTTGCTGATCTTTGGAAACGCCCCACGGACACAGCCAGAGATGCACTTTTCTGATCCCTTAGATGTTTCTTAGTGCAATCAAGTTGAAAGAGATGGGTCATTGGGTGGGAGGAGAGGCCTGGGCTACTGTGCTGGGTTTCTGTGTTTTATGTCTGATGTTCCCTGCCGGGAACAGCTGTGGTGATTGGTTGAAGCTTTGTCATGGATCCAGAGGAGACCACACCACTGCCAGCTCTTAGCTACTGTTCAGGTCACCGCACACCCTGGGAGGACTCCTGCTGTTCACCCCTTCTAGCTGAACCACTGTGAGACTTGAAGTTGAAGAGCTTATCACTGCATTCTTGGCCTTTGTAATTAAGAATATACCATTTCTCACTTCCCCCTTGGTGACTCATGACTTTTTTGGCTTTACTAACATCTCAGATATACACTGAAATCCACATCATTTGCTTATCAGAAGTGAAAATGCAAAACTTAAAAAAAAATTAACCTGTCCATAAAGTATCAAATTTTGTAGCATCTACCCAGATGAACACATTTAAACATTGCACACGTTTGTAGGTCTAGTCATAGACTCAGCCTGTCAGGATTTCTATGAAGAATGAAAGTTTTTTGCAAGTTGAGTATGGTGACTTACACCTGGAACCCTAACACTTAGGAGGTACAGCAGGAGGACCAGTGGTTCAAGGCTATCTATCCCCATCTGGACAGTGTATTCAAGGCCAGCCTGGGCTATATGAGATTCTGTCTCAGAAGAAATAATAATCGTTTTTTCTAAAAACTTAATTCTCCTCTTAGAGTGTGGCCTAGAAAGGGTGTGCGTGTGTGAAGGAGGAGGCAGTGTATTCCTGTGTGTTTTATTAGAAAGCGCTCTGGAAATCACCAGTGTGGAATGGAAAGATGTCTGAGATACATGATTCATGAAGAAAGGCTGACCTGTGCTTTGGCCAGGTTTGCATGCAGTATTCACGAAGGAGTTGCTCAGTAGCTCCTCTCTTCTGACCCAGTTTGATTGCACACATCAAGTTGGAATTGTCTTAGGCCACCGAGAATGCCACTAGAAATCAAAGTGACAGCCAAAATGGGCATTGTGTCTCTTTCTTGCGCTGCCTCAGGTAGACAAGCTAGCTGTGGCTATGGTGATGTTGGCAGCTTTCCATTCCAATATCCTGTGGGGTTACTCGTAACCTGCCCTCACTAGCCTTTGAGTCTCCACTCAGGTAAGAAGACTGGAAAACCAGCATGGCTAAAATGATATCACCACCAGCTGGTCTGGTACGTCCAAGTAGCTTACCCCCAGACCAACATGATGTCTTTCTTGGCATCTCATTAACCAGTGCTTGACTCTATGACTATACATGCTGAAGAGAAGATAAAGAACGGAGATCTTTACTCCAGATGGTAGTCAGGGCCCTGTTGTTTAGGCATGAAGGGAGGCTCCGTGTTAGGGGGAGACACAGGGTTGTCTGTCACTGTCACTGTATTGGGGTGTTTGTGTGTGACCGTGCAGGTGCATAGAGCCTCTGCCAGTGGACACTCTGAAAGGTGGCATGGGGACAGGGTAGGGCAGTGGGAGCAGAACTCTTCGTTTTATCTTACACTGATTTATACTGTTAAGTCTGTTCCACAGGGCTTACTAATAACAGCTAAAAAGTAAAAAGGCCAACTAATAAAACCCCGCTGTTTATTAAGGAAAGCATCAGAGCCTGACAATGTCCCGCACAGTCAGTGGTGTGTCATGATCTAATTGCTAAAATGTTCCTTGATGGCTATAAAACAATACAATCACACTTTCACAATACCTCAGGGTTAACCTGAATTATCTCAGGTAAGGAATAATTCTCTCAGAAGCAGGGAAAGAATGCCTTTTGAGACTTTGAAGAAAGATTGATGTATAGTGGTCTATAAATTTGTATTTATGGGATAAGAATGGCATGCTTATATACATGTATATGTACATACACACACAGACAGAGAGAGAGAGAGAGAGAGAGACAGAGAGAGAGAGAGAGAGAGAGAGAGAGAGAGAGAGAGACAGAGACAGAGAGAGAGATGTGGTATTTATCTTTCTGAGTGAGGCTTATCTCCAGTTCTGTACATTCTCCTACAAATGTCATGATTTAATTCTTCTGTCGGACTGGATAAAATTTATTATGTAAATATATCACATTTTCTTCATCCGATCCTTTGCCTATGGACACCTGGACAGGTTCCCTTTCTTAGCTATTGTGGTATAGACTTGGATGTGTAAGGATCTCTGCTGGGCCTTAGCAAGTTTTATGTTTAGTTTCGAGGAACCTCCAAGCTGACAGCAGTAGCTGGATGCTCCGTTCACACTTCTCCATCAGGTGGGCTCTTTCTCCTCCGCTGGGTGTCATTTATTTTCTCTATGATAGCCATTTTGACTAGTGGGGAATTATATCTCAAAGCAGTTTTAATTCTCATGTCCCTGATGGCTAAAGATATGGGAATGTTTTTAAATTTATTTATTGTCTGTTGAATTTCTTCTGTTGAAACTTCCAGATGACATTGGGCCTTTGGTGTTATTGGAAAAACATTGTATTGTTTTGGTGAACAGAGTTTAAAGTAGTGAAAAAAACATAACATGCAATATATGTATTCTGTGGGCATGTGTATTCATTGGTAGTCATGAAGGTCTTTGTATGCACAGGACACCTTAACATCTTTATGACCCAGTAATGGCTTATAATCTCTAATGCAATATGGGATACTCAGCATTGTTGATTCCTCTGTTCTATCAGACAATATATCTCTATATCTATCTATCTATCTATCTATCTATCTATCTATCTATCTATCTATCTATCTATCTATCTATCTTTCTCCTACTTGATGGGAAATGTTCAGAGATTGGATCATGGAATTGCCAAGCATTCTGCAGTCTTGCAAACTGAAGCCTTTCTGGGCTTTGTATAGTGTACAGCCGAGCTCACCTGTGCAGACTTAAAGCTGCAGGCTCTGCCCTGTCTGAACTCCATGGCCCTTTCCCTCCCCACCACTCATTTTCACACTCTGGTGGCCTCCATCCCCCTCCCTGTGTCCAAGTTCCCATGTCATACCATTGTCTCTTTTCCTTTGATACCCTCAGACTGTCTGTAGGAATTGTAGATTGAGTGTCCAGTACTACACAGATCAGCTCTGAGCAGATATTGTACAGAGAGAAGAGGGGCTGAGTCACAGAGTGCTTTGTGCTTTCAGCAGAACCAGAGGGTTTGACCTGTTTTCTTTTCCTCATGTTTTGAGGGACTGTCATCTGGCACAGTTAATTTTCCTCTTCTCTTCCTTGGCAGCATCTTCCGGGCAGCCAGCAGCAGTCATCTGTCCAGCTCTGGGTCTCCTTTGGCCGGAAGCCTATGAGAGCAGCCCAGTTTGTCACAAAGCATCCTATTAATGTGAGTGAGGTCTGCTGGAAGCCGGGAGGGGGAGGACGCTTGTCTCCGAGCATCATGGGAATGTCCTGCTGGTGTGAGCATTTTACATTCTCCCTGTGGGCACCCTCTAGAGAGGCCTCTGAAGAGACCTGTTATACTCTGGGCCTGTTGGTCTGCTGTTGTGCACTTCACTGTTGGAAGGGGAGCTGAATGGGAATCGTTTTCCTGCTTTAAGTGCAGTAAGATTGGCAGAAGGGTCAGTGCCGGTCAGTGGCCTCGTATGCCAGTCCTCAGGCAAGGGGAGATTTGTGCATGGCGTTTACTTGTTAACCACATGCTGTATTCCTTGCAGGGTGGCTAAGGTTCCAGAAGGGGATGCATTTGGGTTCTGCTTTTGTAGGAACAGTCAGGTTAGAAAGACCAAGAACAGAGTGGAGAAAGCATAGTCAGTACTCAAATGAGCTCAATATTAGTACATACCTCAAATGAATCCAGCACTAGTACATACTGATTGCTAAGAAGGGACAGTGTGGATCACCAGGGTAGAGCCTGCAGCGAGGAGGTTGCCTTGGAAGGCGTTGGCATCAGCCTGTGGTTGATGGCTCAGCGGGTATGTAACAGGAATGATGATCAATCTGTCTAGTTTCTATGGGTTCTTTCAGTCTCCCGAGGGAAAAGAAGAGAAAATGAAATGCGTGTTAATCTATATTGTGCCATGTGCTATAAAAGGTCTGCTGGGGGAGAAGAGGAGAGACATCATTACCAAAAAGAGGTTTCTAGGTCATTTATGGAGGTCAGAGGCCCATTCTTTTCTGCTGCTTTACCAGCAAGCTCTACGGGTAGACCAGTCATGGATACTTGGAAGGGAAAATTATTTCAGCTATGTCGGTTTGGGGGGGGCTATCTGTGCCTTTGTACCCACTTTTATCACTGGGACACGTGAGGTCATTGCCTGCATGTGTGTATTAACCCCCCCCCCCCCCCCGGGATAATTGGGTTGTTAACTATTTGTTTTCTGACTTTGGCTTCCGAAGGAATATTACATCGCTGATGCCGCCGAGGACCAGGTGTTCGTGTGTGTGAGTCACAGTAACAACAGTACTAACCTATACATCTCAGAGGCGGAGGGGCTCAAGTTCTCCCTCTCCTTGGAGAATGTGCTATATTACAGCCCAGGAGGGGCCGGCAGTGACACCCTGGTGAGGTAAGGAGAACCCCCAGCCTCCAGCCTTGGGCCAGTCAGGCCACCGGACTCTTCTTACCTTAGTGCTTTTCAACATTAGTTGTACATGGGGCCTTGCTTGAGGTGCTTTCGAAGTGTGTACCACCTCTACCCCTGGATCGGGTGTCCTCAGACTACAATTGATTCGGTCTGGGGTTATGGTTCAGGTTGTCCCCCCAGGGGAGTTTGTGTGTGTCCACAAAGGCTGAGCACTGCTGTTCTAGGTGACACTAAAGACCTCAGCTACTTAGCAAACCACTCCTTTGGGTTTTGTGGTATCTGAACCAATGGGAAAGAACAGTTGGAAGATACCATCACGTCAGGGGCCCTGCTACCAAGTGACTGACAGACAGCCTCTCTTAGAGATAATTATAAGGTGGTGTGTGATAGCAAAGTCCCCAGTGTCAATGTCCCTTTAACTGGCGATCACAAATGCAGGGCTGTTTGATGCTCATAGTACAGGTGCTCTTTGAGTACTACCTTCTCTGAGGGCTGAGGAGCGGTTGAGGATTCTGGATTTAGTTTTCTGGCTGTTTGGCATACGTGGGATCATGGGATGTATGCGGCCCTCTGGATCTGGCTTCTGGCATGTGTGCGAGGTCCATCCTCATCGGCAGAGTGTTAGCATCTCACTTCTTTCTGTGGGTGAATAATAAGAGTTTGCATGTTTTAACCATTAAGATTCACGAACCATTGTCCCTCAGGTCTTTCAGTGACTTTAATTTTCGTTACCCCACTCCACCCCGCCACCTCGGAGACTCCCATGTCTATGGAGTGACTAATGAGGCCCAGTGATGACGTCATCATTTTACTCATTTGTCATATATTGAGATGAGTTTCTCATGGTAGGACAGAGTGGGATCACTCACCCCCCGGAGAGGACCACTAAGGAAGGAGTCCTCAGTTATGCGACCATACGGCTTTGTCACGCCTGGAAACTGCCCTTTACGTGCGACAGTTTCCTCCCGCGGTGCCTGAGACTGCGGTGCGTCATCCGGTTGAGATATTGGAATGAGATTCGTGTTGACAGTGGTAGGCCAGTATCCCGTCGAGCTCTCTTCGTATAGCCAGGCTTTAATCTCAGGGCAATGGGGTTCAGATGTGCCCAGTTCAGTGAGCTGTTATCATTCATGGGTTTGTCTCAGCCAGGAGAAATGTGGTAAGGGTGAATTCTCAGATGCATCAACAGGCTGGTTTAGAATAGATGGCTCTGAACTGAGTAGGGCAGCGTGATGCTGACGAACTGGCCCTTGTTTCCTTAGAGAAGAGGAGTGAGAACTCTTAACATGGACTCACTCTCACTTTTGTGGGTTGTGCTTGGAGGAATCTCCTGGGAAGCCATAGCGAGTTGTATGACTAATGTGCTAACTAGGTGGCAGACCCATAGGGACAGTTTTGGAGGGAACACTTGGCTCAGTCAGTGGTGGGGATAATTGCCAGTGTGTAGATGCACGGGATATGGCTGAAGGGGAAGCCAGGTGGTAAGTTTCAGCTCACAGCGCCTGGGAAAGGAGGGGAGAAATGCTTTGGAGTGGGCTGGTGGAGACGATGAGAGAAAACAAAGTCTCAGGAGGCATGAAATCTGTTGTTCTAGTACAAGCCAAAGAAGGAAATGAAGGTGTGATGGACATCAGAGCAGAGCCTGGCAGGCAGTAAATGCTAAGCCCCCGGAAGGTAACAGGGAAGAAAACCAGGTCTGGAGAGAAAGCCAGGCCTCCCACATGGGCATAACAAGCAGGGGGCCTCAGGATGGTAGCTTCCAAAGGCAAGAGAGCTGAGGTGAGCGCACAGAAGCCCGTTAGCCCATTCCCCAACAGAGACCCAAGGAATCCCACCCACATCAGACGGTTTAGTCTACACCCCAGTGTTTGCGGGGTGTCGGGGGGAGGGCTTTTCTCATCCTGCCAACCAAGAAGAGCTTCATTGGTACTACGTATTTCTTCCCTTTCGTGCAACAGAGGTTGCTGTGTGTCTCCCTAGATGAGGTGGTCCAATCATCACCCAGCTCAGGGGATTCCTACAGCGGATGACGGGGACTCGGGTGCTTTACTGTACAGCCCATGGCTCAGAAACCCCGACCTAAAGGGCACATGTCCAGTTTTAAAAGCCACACATGAACCATGGTGACCGTTCACCGTTCGTCATCGATGTTATATTTCTAATGAGTGTGCGTTGTGAGTGAAAACCTACTTTCCAGTGGGCTTTGAGGGTAGCAAGTGAGACCTGGGCGGTCCTTATTGTCCTGTTAGCCAGAGCAGCCTAAGGCTTTATAGAGCTGTCCTCTCTCTGCAGACCAGCAAGAGATGCTGCGTGGCCTCCTGACAGGGAACCCAGTGCTTAGTGCTTATGGATTGTATTTCTAGAGACCAGATGAGACTGTGAGCCTCAACACTGTTACCAGTGTCTTATACCCCTGGCTCAAGGCTTCCCACTTGTCCAGGCTTCTTGAAGGATTTGGACCAATAGTCAGTCACAGTGAGGAAATGGATCTCGCTCTGTCAACTTCTTTAAGATGTTTTCTACATTCTAAATGTCCTCTGAGGAGTTGTTGGTTGACTGAGCAGCACCCTGGCCCTTAAAAAAAAAAAATGTGTGTGTGTGTGTGTGTGTGTGTGTGTGTGTGTGTGTGTGTGCGTGAGCAAGTTATTTAACTCTAAAAAATGAGGTATGGTGCATGTTACATGGGTGAACCTTGTAAACATGTAAGCGAAAGTAAGAAGATATAAAAGGGTATTGCATGATTCAGTTCATACAGAACAGCCAGATCAGGCAAATTGGTAGAGACAGATCTGTAGAGACAGAAAGCAGATCTGTGGTTACCAAGGCTTGGGAACTGAAAGAAAAGCAGACAGAGACAGTGCCTGCCAATAATGAAAATGTCCTGGAACTCACATTGCATAACAGTGTGAGTGTACGTAGTGCCGTGATACTATGTGCTTTAAGATGGTTCAATATTATGCTGCACACAATGCAAAATGCTAAGTAAATGCCGATCCTGGGTTTGCATGATTGTTATTCTTTGCCTGCAGGTATTTTGCAAATGAGCCGTTTGCTGACTTCCACCGCGTGGAAGGCTTACAAGGAGTCTATATTGCCACCCTGATTAATGGTTCTATGAATGAGGAGAACATGAGGTCGGTCATCACCTTTGACAAAGGGGGAACCTGGGAATTTCTTCAGGCCCCAGCCTTCACAGGATATGGAGAGAAAATCAATTGTGAGGTACAGTTGCTTTAATCTTATTTGGCTTTTTTTTTTTTTTTTAAATATAAAACAGAGAGCTGTGGTCTGGTGCAGTTTTCTATATTCAGTATTTACAGGAAGCATGCAAGATGATAGAATGTGCTGTTAATGACACATGGAACAAACTTCCATATGCACATCTGCCCTTTCAGGTCCCCAGCTCCACACCAAGGCATGGTGGAGGTTGGGATCAACTCAGAGGGGTACCATGGGATATTCAAGATATGTATCTTTTAGTTATTGGAGATTGAGCCACATACAGATCTTGCTTGTTTGACTCGTGAGCCAGACCTTTAGCCTAATATCTCACGTTTTGTTTTGTTATGACATGAACTCTTGCTCTATGTAGGCCAGGCTGGCTTAGCATTTGTTATGTGGCCCTGGCTGGTCTCAAACTTGCCGTCTTTCTACATTAGCCTCCTAAGTGGTCAGAGTGCCAGGATTATGTCCTCTACTGTCACACTCAGCTTAATTTAAAAGTTTTGAAGGAAGCCCCGTGATACACAACATCTGTTAGACATCATGTTTATTGCTTGATGAATGAGCTTGAGTTAGCTCACGACTCTGACATGAGGACATAACGCATGTCTTTTGAGGACATCACGTCTTTGGGAAGCTGGAGTTTTGTGAGCCAATTTGATGAAAAGCCCAGCAGGAAAATTGGGGGGGGGGGAGGTGCGGAAAATAAGGGAAGTGTTGCCTAGGTTTCCAAAACTTGAGAGGTTGTGTTATGCACAGCAGGTGCGTGTGCTCCATCAGCAGGACTTGGGATTAATGAACATCCCCCCCCCCCAGTTTTATGTATACAGCTGTTTCAAATGGATGCTCTTTTAGTGGACACCACACACACACACACACACACACACACACACACACACTGTTTAGACTCAACTCTACAATGATACATGATGGTATTTTATTTCTTCTGGTCTGGAACTACTATAAAAAATGACATCACCAATTTTATTTTAAACCTACAGTGTTGACGAATGAGCATGGTGTTCCCCATTTATGTGCTTATCCGAAAAGCTGAGCACTTTAAACTGTGTTGCTTGGTCCTGCTAAGTGTTCTCATGAGTTGATTGTTGTACTCCCTGGTCGTCTTATTTCTATTTCACCTGAGTGGGCAGAAAGAAACCAGAAGAAATTAGTGTTAATTTTGGGTGCAACCATATTTAGTCAGTCACCTAATCTTTTGGGCTTTTGAATTGTTTGTTCATGGTAAGCTATGCTGTCTCTCCTGCATTTCATAATTTCATATCTGTATTTCTCCCCCTGGGAAAATTCTTTTGGAGAGACTTGCCCTAGAACACACTTCCCTTCCTTTCTTTCTTCCTTTCCTTTCCTTTCCTTTCCTTTCCTTTCCTTTCCTTTCCTTTCCTTTCCTTTCCTTTCCTTTCCTTTCCTTTTTTTTTTTTTGGCTTTAGGCCTTGATTTACCACATGAAATCTAACTTTAGAAAGAAGCAGGCTATAAACAGACATGGGTAAACACCTAGACATTCCCCTTCCTCGGTATTTAGGCCCTCAGAAGCTTGGCCCATCTCGATATGGATGTGTCTAGGCAGTGTTGACCATGCCTTTCTAGGCAGGGGACAAGCTTGGTGAAAGAGATTCAGTGTCAGTACTATTTCTCAGACTGATCAGCTTGGAACTGTAGGGCTCTCAATCGGCTTTTAATTTCCAACTCTTAGTTCAGGCGGTGGTTGGGTCCCTCTCCCTTTTGCTGGGACCAAATATCTAATAAGAAGCAGCTTTAGGAAGAAAGGGTTTATTCATTGGCTCAAGACTTGGAGGGTACAGTCCGTCACGGCAGGAGAGGCTCAAGGCTGATGCTTAGTTTTGTTTTCTCCTTTCCCCTTTTCATTCAGGTAGGGACCCCAGATCTTAGGACGGTGCTGTCACACTCATGGTAGGTAGCTCTGCCTCCTCAGCTTAGCCCCTCCGGAAGCTCCCTCACAGACCTACCCTGAGGTGGTACTTCTAGGCGATTCTGGATCCAGTCAAATTGACCATGAACATTCACCATCCTAGGTGGTTTGTTAGCTTTCTGTCACCATTACAAAATGCCCTAGAAGATCAGTTTGTGAGGTAGAAAGGCTGATTTTAGTCCACGGTTTCAGAGGTATCAGTCGCTTTTTCTGAGCTTGCTTGGCTCTGTTGCTTTGGGCCAGTGGCAAGGCTGAACATCGTGGCAGAACAAGCTTGATTGATCATGGCAGACAGGAAATAAATAAAAGAAACCCAGAGAGGAAGAGGCCAAGTTTTCCATGCCCCCTCCAAAGGCGCACCTAAAGACAACTTCCTTGCACCAGGCTCCACCTCCTAAAGATTCTGCCACTTCCCCGAGGTACCGAAATCTTGTGACTAAATCTTTAGTATAGGACCCCTGGGGAGTATTCCAATCTAACATAGTAATGTATATGGTTGAAACATGATGGCCCAAGGATCCAGAAACACTTGTAAGGATTGACTTCCTTCTAGGCGAAATCAAAGGAAAGAGGAAGGTAGGGAAGGTTCCTTGAGCCAACCTGATTTCCTCTTGTTCTTAATTGACCAAACCCGGGATGTTATCAAGATTGGTTTGTTAGAAGGATCTTAGCTTTTTATTTTTGTTTTTTGTTTTGTTTCTTTTGGTGATAAAAAGAAGTAGATTGGACAAACCTTGTCATCATTTACCTGTGCCATGAACACAGAGTCCCCTGTTTTGATTACTAATATGCATGAAACTTTAGACATCATTTTTTCTGGCCATGAGAATGAGGCAGAGTCATTTGTGATGGTCTACAGAATGGTAGGCATCCGAATACAGAGGAAACCAGTTTCAACCCCACAAAAGCCTGCATCTTTGTACAGATATGGGATAAACCTTTAAGGTTTCCTCAAGACCCTTGTGGCATTCATATCCCACATCTTACACATCTGGCCATTTTCCAAGGAGACTCTTGGACTTCTGATTTGTTCTCTTCTGATAGAACTTCTAGCCTCATATATCAGACATATCTGCGTGGACTTATAAAGTCAACAGGGCATTTCACTTCTCTGTCTTCCTGGGTTCCTGGATGGTACCAGCAATGGACTGCTTTTCTTCTCTGCTTGTAATTGTTATTTCTGGGAGTCTCTGGGCGTTAAGTTATCTTCGTCTTTTCTTCAGTGGTAGACATTTATATTGGTTCAGAAGATATACTCTGTCTAGGGAGATTTGGAGACCACTGGCTTCTAAGTCTGGATTCTTCTGGGCCAGACCCTCTACTGGGTCTTGCTGTGGGGTCCTCAGACAGACTCTTGGGTTTGAGGGAGTCCTAGGCATGTGTTGTGTTATACGCTGATCCCACTTGGAAATTTTCTTCTGAAGCTTTCTCGAGGTTGTTCCCTCCACCTGGCCCAGCGCCTCAGCCAACTGCTCAACCTCCAACTTCGGAGGATGCCTATCCTGTCCAAGGAGTCAGCCCCCGGCCTCATCATTGCTACTGGTAAGTGTGCCTTGCCTGCTATCCCAGGGACTTGGGTGGGCTGGTTAATGCAGCCAGATAGATATACAGTGGTCATCTATGCCTCCAGCAAGTGTCCCCTCCTCATGGCTTTCCGATATTATCATAGTGACTAGCAACTATTTGGGATGTCTGGTTGGGCCAGGTGTCTTTCTAGCATATTCTTCCTCTTGTGTTTCAGGCTCCGTGGGAAAGAACTTGGCCAGCAAGACCAACGTGTACATCTCTAGCAGTGCCGGAGCCAGGTGGAGAGAGGTCAGTTCCTGGTCCTGGAGCTTTTGTTAGTGTGAGAATGTGAGCTGTGAGCCAACATTTCAGGGACCCAGTGGTCTCTGGTGGGGGGTCTGTGATGCTCTATAGGATCCGCATGTGTATACAGAAACTCAGGGCCCCACAGATGAGTGAGCCACACTCCTGTGTCTTCACACCCTATAACACACTTGTGATTTTTGCCAGAATATCACTTTAAATAAAAAACAGACGGTTTCGGTTTTTTATTAGAAACAACTGTGGATTTGACCAAGTTTTTCAGGATAATACATTCCATGAGGGGAAGAATACAGTGTCTGTTTGGCTTACTTCTTCAGCCCCTGGACTGTAACAGTGTCTGGCATAGAGAAAATGCCCAGTAAAATTTGGCAAATGTGTCAGCGAATTATAATGCAGTTGTGGTGGGTCTGACACTGCTCATTTCCCCTGTTTTTGCTTTTTGTTTTTTGTTTTTTTTTTGTCTGAGCCTTTCTGGCTGGTCCTTTTCCTCTTCTCCATGCTATGGGAGGGGATTGTTTTAACACTGTTTAACCTGTTTGAATCTTGAACACTGACCACACCCGTTCTCAAGGGCCAGCTAGTGCTCCAGAATAAGTTGGGGTCTTATTCTGCAGGGACTTGGTCTGTGCTGACCCTGAGGATGGGTGCTGACATCCCAGCAGATCCCTGTTCCGGCTGACTTGAAAAGTCAGCATCTGTACCTTCTATCCCCACAGTGCTTCTTGTGGAGTGTGCACGTTGCCACATTTAATCTGCAATATACATAGCAATCATGTCACCATTTGGCTCTGGGTAATTTGTAAACGTTGCTCTTATATTTTATCTCATATGTGACCCAGGCTTCTTATCATCCCTCTAAATGAGAGAAGACAGACAGTCTCTGTGTGTGTGTGTGTGTGTGTGTGTGTGTGTGTGTGTGTGTCTGTGTGTCTGTGTGTCTGTGTCCATGTATTCATGTGAAAGACGCGATCAGGACACCATGGCCAAACGAGAGTTGAAGGCTGGGAATTTTCAGGTCACCTCATCCTGTCCCACGGGAAAGATGGAACGGCTGCATCTCCATCTGTGGAGCTGTTGCTTCCTTTGGAGTGCGGCATCCTCTCACCAGCAGAGAGGGAGGCCTGCGGGCTTTTAGTACCTTCTGCTGCTGGAGACAACAGGGACAGGAACATCCGCAAGTTATTTCCTTTGGGTAGAGAGCTGTGTCTTGCTCCTCCTCCGCTGGAGCAGCGTTGCCTGGCTGTTGCCAGGGCAGCTGTCGGAGACTCTCTCCCGGCATACGTAATACCTGCCAGGAAGTGTTCAGCACCCAAGGGACCTTGTTTTGGGAACTAGCAGAGAAGTAGCTGGGGGTGAGAGTTGGAGACTACCTGTGAGGGAGCTTCCCAGTCCCCGTGGGTAGCCTTCACCACAAAGGCCCCATGGAGGCAGGGCACCAGCCATTGCATGTACTGGGGGATGAAGGATAAAGGTGACGGATTGCTGCAGGGAATAGTGGTGACTGAGATTCTGGTTGCCCTCCAACTAGCTAGTTACGTAACCTCTCTGATTCCCCCCCCCCCCCCATTTCTTCTTAACTCTTTCTTCCATAACAACCTCACTGAGAGCTGTGAACTATGGCAAATCTATGCTACAGTGTTCCATTTGATAAGACCCATCCCTCGTTTCTACAAATTCAGAGTCTCAAGCATGCCCCCAAGTGTCTCTGTTCTTCTTCTTGTATACATCCCCCTCACCACTGTCTGCATCCACCTCTGCGTACTGTCAGCATGTCTAGAATTCTGTATAAGGATGCTCTGAGTGGATAGATTGTTTTTCCCACTTTCCAAGATTCTGTCACTCCTGTGAATTTGAAGCTCATCTCAGAGGCTTCATTGCCTATGGCTTTTCTGTTTTACTGCTGCTGTGCCCACCACAGGGACAATGGTGGTTTTGCTTATCCAATCAAATCTTAATTGTTCTACCTACTTGGAATAGTTAAGCTGTTTTAATGGCTGATACTTTATTTTTCCATGTGTGTGCATGCGTGCGTGCGTGTGTGTGTGTGTGTGTGTGTGTGTGTGTGTGTTCTATCGTTTTAAGTTGTGTTTATACGTGTCACTCATTTTGAGTCAATTTCTAAGTGTGTCTGTCATGAGAGAGTGATCACCACCTTACTGTTTTCATATTTTAATCTGCTTAGACCACTTTCTGATATCTATTTTTATCCATCTGTTGAGAAGACTTCTCTTTCCCCTGTTGAGTCGCCCTCGGCCCCTCTTTGGAAATCAATCTCTCATGTGTATATGGGTATGTTTGGAGGGGTTTCTGTTGTGTTCCATTGAGCTATGTGTCTGTCTTTTTCACCACTACCATATTGTCTTGATTACCAAAACCTTATAGCCAGTGTTGGAATCAATTAGGGTGAGGCCTTTGCTTATTTTCAAAATTGCTCTCATTATTCCAGGTCCTTTGTGTGCCTGCATACCCTGCCAGTTTTGCTAGGACTTTCACTGGGAATGCATTAAATGCGGAAATCGATTTCAGGGTAAATTGACATCTTCATAACACCGAGTCTTTTGATCCACAGTTGTAGTCTATCCCTCCATGCCTTCTTTAATTTCTCTTGGTATCTTTACATTTCTAATGTAGAAGATTTGTATGCCATTTCCTTCAGTTGTTCAGGCTGGAACTCATGGTCTTACTGTCTCTGCCTTCTAAGTATGGGGATTACAAGCATATGCCACCATGCCTGACTTAATCTTATTTTCTTTCTTTTCTTTTCTTTCCCTTAATCTTAATGCTGGGGTATGAATCCAGGGTCTTAAACATACTAGGCAAGCACTCCACTGAGCTACAACCAGAGATATCAATGCATATGTATATTATTCTTTAATGTTTAAACTTGCTATTACTGCAAATGAAATTTTTTTTGTTTATCTCTAAAATTTTGTTGTTGGTGATTTTTTTTCCCTTTTAGATAGGATCTCTCTGTGCAACTCTGGTTTGCCTGGAACTTGCTATAAAGAACAAGCTGGCTTTGAACTCAGGGATCCACTTGTCTCCATCTCCTGAGTACTGCTATTAAAGACATGTGCCACCATGCCTGGATTTTTATGCTAATAAATAACAATGCTTTCTGCATTCTCTGACTTTGTCAAAGGCATGGATTCTTTCTTAGTTGTCGTGTATGTTTGATGCATTAGCTATGTGCATTTATTACAAACAATCATACCAAATGTAAAGGGGGGCAGTTCCTTTCTGATCTTTTATTAAGCCATTTCTTTTTCTTCTGGCTCATGCTCCCCTCTGCATTGCAATGCTCTCCTAGTCCTCTCCTTCCTCTTACTATGGTGACTTTGCTCTCCAAACACTGTTGAATAGATGCAGGAAGAGTGAGCATTCCAATTTGCTCTCTGTCTGGAGGATAAACATTTTCCTTATTATTATTATTATCATCATTATTATTATTATTATTTTAAACATAGAGTCTCTCTTGGTAATCCAGGAAGGCTAGTCGTGTTCTCAGTCTTATGAATTAAACAATATGCTCTTGGTTGTATGTGGTGTATATGCATACATATACGTATATGTATATATATTCCATCAACATGGAGAAAATTCCCTGTTGGTCTTTGATTATTGATAACTCTTAAAAAAATTCACATCCAGGTATTGATTTTTGTTAAATGTCATTTCTATATCAATGAAATGATATAGATTTTCCTTATTCTGTTACTATGATGGATTGTATTACTTGGCTCTTGAATATTAAGCTAACTTTTAGTTACAGAATAAGTCCCACTTGGTCATGATAAATATAGCTAGGTTTGATGTGCTAAAAATGATAGGGGTCTCTCTGTGAGAAGTACTAGTATGTGATAGTCTATTTTCAGTGTCTTTGGCAAGTTTCCGTGTTGGGGTCTGGGTGGTCTCACGAAGTAAGAATAGACTGGTGTGCCGTCTCCCTTTGCTTCTGACTGCCCACGCTAAAGTTGGTGCTATGTCTTCCGTAATTCACCACTGGGCTGGGAATTTTTCTCCTTAGAATATATTTTTGGCAAGAAATTCAATTTTTCCAGTTGGTGTATAATTAAGATTTTCGAATTTAGTGAATTTTTCTTGCTACCTCCTTAATATCTGTAGAAGCTTTAGAGATCACTTTATTCCTGGTAGGAGTGACTTGATTGTTTTCCCTGCTATATTATTAAAACTTTACTTATTGATGTGCTCTTTCTGTGTTTCCATAGCTATTTATTTTAGATATTTCCTAAGTCTAAACATGTAAGGCTTTAAATTTTCTTTTGGATACATCTGTTACTGTCCATTTACTTACTGTTTACTGTGTCTTTGTTTAAAGGATTTTAGGTATGCAACATGTACATCCTTGTTCTCTTATAAATTATTATTATTATTTTACTTTGGGGGGAGCTGGGTAGATGCATGTGGAGATCAGAATACAATGTTTGGGAACTGGTTCTCTCCTTCTGCCATCTGGGTCCTGGGAGCAGATCCAGGATGTTAGGCCTGGAGGCAAGCGGCCTGACCACTGAACCATCTCTCTGGCCCCGGGCTTTGCTTGGGCGCTGTTAGTTATTGGAAGTAAGCCTTTAATGTAATATTTTTGTTATTTATTTCCTCTGTGTTCATTCTTCTCTATCTCTTTTTGCATCATCTCCTTTTGCGTTATTTAGATTTTTGGTTTTTTAACAGTACTGAGTGTTGAACCCAATGCCTTGTGCATTTTGACAGTACTAAGTGTTGAATCCAGTACCTTGTGCATTTTGACAGTACTGAGTGTTGAATCCAATGCCTCGTGCGTTTTGACAGTACTGAGTGTTGAACCCAATGCCTCGTGCATTTTGACAGTACTGAGTGTTGAACCCAATGCCTTGTGCNAGTGTTGAACCCAATGCCTTGTGCGTTTTGACAGTACTGAGTGTTGAACCCAATGCCTTGTGCGTTTTGACAGTACTGAGTGTTGAACCCAATGCTTTGTGCATTTTTGTTAGGTGCTCTACTCTTAATCTCCCTCCTTAGCCACCAGATATATTAGACTCTGTCTTTGCGTATTTCTCTCTCCTTTTCTTTCATTGGGTTCTCTGAGGATGAGAGCATGCATATCTAGTCTTTCATAGTCTTCAGAGAGTTAGTACTGAGCGAATATAAAATACAGAACATTTGTATCATATGGGTCTGTGTCCCCTCCCTGACCTTTCTGCTTTTGTTGTAGCTTGTCTATATACTTAGAAAACACTCATTTATTTTTGCTTAAATTCTAATACTGATTTTAAATAATAGGAAATAAGCAGTTTTGAATCTCTCCCCGGCCCCCAAGTTTTTACCATTTCTCTTGTTTGTCTCTGGTTCCTGATGATCACTTCAAGGGATACCTTGAGCATTTCCTGCAGATCCCACTGCCTGTGAGGGGCCTCTGGCCAGGTTCCCTTGGCTTTCCTTTGTTTGCGAATCCTTCATTTCTCATTTATCCCCAGGCATTGTGCTTCTTCTGTTGCTGAAATCTTGGCGCATGGTCATCTGGGTTAATAGGACCTTGGATAAGTTTTATTGGGCTCTGTTTCCCCAGGTTCGGGTTGAACAACCTGTGGCTACTTCAGTTATGTGATTTGCACATGTAGTAGCCCATTTTTATAGAAGCAAATTTGTTCACGTGTGTGTATTACATCATTTCTCTCTAGGTTCTGTCAAGATCCCTCATTCAAATGTAGTTTGGTGCTTAGGTGGAGAAGTACATTCCATTTAAGGGATGCATGCTCTGGGATTCCTCCCATACTTCCCCAGCCTGCAAGGGCTCATTTGCCAGTTCCTTCTGTAGAAAGAGTTTCTGTGGACGTTTGAGATCCCTGACTGGAGCTGAGGCGCCCCATCAAGGCCTTCCCTTGAGGCAGCTCTGTAACAGGAAATGGTGTGGGTAGCTTCTCCAGGCACCAAGTCCCCTCGCACAGCCCTCAGAGAGTTGACTTTGTTGTAGTAGAACAGCGGCTCTGGTGGATTGGTTTTTTTATTTTGCAGAGTGGGGATGAAGCCCAAGGCTTCAGGCATGTTAGGCAAGTGGAGAGTGCTCTCCCTCCCGCCGAGGTAGCCTAAACTCTGGAGTGTGAGAACTTAGCTCTCTCCAACTCCAGGATTGTGAGGCGTGAACAAGAGGATGGACGAGAACCTGTTCTGAGAACTGGAGCCTGTGTTCTCGAGGCTGTAGTGGTGGTGGTGTGTGTCTGGGGGAGGGGGAGGGGGAGGGGGAGGGGAGGGCACCATTTCTACGTCTGTCTGTACAGCAGCACATCAATTCTGTTTTGTTTCTCTTAATCAGGCTCTTCCTGGACCTCATTACTATACTTGGGGTGACCACGGAGGCATCATCATGGCTATTGCCCAGGGCATGGAGACCAACGAGCTGAAGTAAGTGCTTCTGGTTATTTCCCCTCTTCCTCCTTCTTCTCTTCTTCTTAAAAAAGATCTTTTCTACCCTTCTCTCTACTTCTTCCGTCCTTAAAACAACAACAACAACAACAACAACAACAAAAACCCAAGATCTCACTGTGTAGCCCATGCTATCTTGAAACTTAACAGTGCAGCTCCAGTTGGCGTAGAACTTGCCAATCCCCCTGCCTCCGCCTCCCCAGTGCTGAGATTGCAGGCATCAGCTACTGTGCCTGGCTTATTTCTTTTCTTTGGACATCAAACTATTCTCTCACCCTGGTGTCTGTGGTGATCTCTGGATGCTTCTGTAGCACTAGGTTCAGGTCGGAGGACTGAGACCTCTGGAAATCACTTGAACTTTTTATGTCTACGACATAACTGTTTCCTTCTGTTTTAGAGGGCATTAGGAGAAACAAACAAGTGAAGTAATATTTATTTCTTTGAATAAAAACTATCACCTTTCTTTTAATTACTTGTTCAAGGTTGACACATAAAGAAACTCATTATGGTGATTTTATTTACTTTTTAGCATATATGATGTTATTATTATTATTAGTATTATTACTCAGCCATCCACTTCCTACTGCCCTGTCTGCTGTCCCCCTCTCCATCCTTCCTGCTTCTCTTCCTTCCCCAAGACAGTTCCTCCTTCTTCTTCCTTATCACATGTAACTAGAGAGTTTTGAACATGTCTTTGCTTTTAAAAGTGTTGCTTCCAAGGGTTTGTGCATAAGATGACTAACGGTTAGTTAAAATGACAAGAATTCGCGACAGGCAAAGAGTGGTTGTAGAATGCACATCACTTGGTAGCCAGGTGACTTCTGCTGTGTTAAATTTAGTCTTGGGGGTTGTCCTAGATGGAGCTGGAAGAGGCGCTATAGGGTTAACGGCTTCATATTACAAACAGGGAAACTGAGGCTCAGGAAGAAGTAACCATTAGCTTGTAGAGTCATTTTTTAGAGTTAGTCTTGGATTATGTCTAAGGAAAAAACCCAAAGTGTTAGGAGTTTATAGATTTTCTCCCCTCCGGGTTTGATTATATCTAGAATAATTTCTTTGCTTCCCTTCACGAAGCTATCAAACCAGAGTTACCGTTGGAAAAGACAGACTGACCCTCATCTCTGCTTGGTTTTGGCTTGAACCCTTTAGCTGGGTGATCTTGGGAGGCAGAGAGGGCTTCTGTATGGAAGAAGCAGGCTTCCCTTGCTTTTGCTCCCATTAGAACTGGCCGGGGGTAAGATGTGGGTGCTTTGAAAAGGGGATTTTAACAGCTGGTTTCCCCCTGGGCTTAACTGGGCGTTTACTGAGCCTTGAAGAGGTAGAGAGTCGAAGGTCTGGTCTTGGCTTTCCACTTGGCTGCTCTTGGCCTTGGGTGGCATGGGACAACTGCTTCCCCAGAGCCTAGAGGCAGGGGAGGTTGTGTTTGTAGATGACACCCGCATCCGTGTTCAGATTAGCTTTTGCTCAGAGGATAATGTTCACAGAGCCTGCTTCCCCCAGATCTGTTGGTGTTTGTGTGTCTAGTCATTTAACTTACACCACACACACTGAGCAAGCCGTACTTATGCCAGGTACTGTGGGTCTAAAGACAAACAGGATGCTGTGGTCCCCTCCTACCCCCATGAGAGCTTCACCCTCTGGCAGTTAGGTAGGTGAGGAGGTAATTGTAGAGGTTAGTGAACTGTTATGCGAACAAAGCAAACAGGGGCTGGGGCTTGGTGTCCTGGTTATAGATTTCGTTCTTTGGATAGTTTTTAGTTTTCAGATTTGGGAGTCGGTTCTCAATTTTCCTTGTTTAACTTCTCCACAGATTACATTAGCATTCCAAGCTGGCTCCTCTGAAGGAGCGAGTGTGATTTTAGTCCTCTTACACCATCTGTTGGTGCATATGTGCCCAGGGAACTCAGCATCATTCTGCGCTAGCTGCAGCAAAACATGGTCAGGAAAATAAACCTGCTGACGGGAAACCATAATGCCTTCCCTAGGCATTTCATAATGGCTTTGGGGATCGGTGGTGGACATCGTGGGCAGGGTGGTGCTCTTCTATGGGCACGGGCTATTTGGAAGTGTCTGCAACACGTAGTTCAAGTAAATACGGACTGGCCTCCTTTTGACAGGTACATGTGTCCCAGGAACCAGCTCAGACTTGGCAGGGCTCCGTGCAGCCACCTGGCGTTTACCGAGCGTGTTGATCTCGTGTTGATCTCGAAGGTGTTTGCTCCTCCTTCTGCCGTTCTGAAAGGCAGAGGAGGAAAGTGGAGTTAGTCCACAGTCTCCAAAGACAAACAGCGATTCCCTGTGCCGCGTAGACTCCAGCGAGGCCATGTGCTAGGCTTTTGATGGTTGTGAGAAGTACACCAAGGAAACAGGGCAAAGCTGGGAGACTCCCTTTGGAATTCTCAGTGTCGCAGGATTCAGTCCCGCTTGACTGCTCCATGGTCTTTGGGAGGCCGGGCAGCATCAGCTTGTCAGGGAGCACATGGCTGAGCAGAGCTGCTCAGCAGGGTGGGCATGCTGACTAGGTGTAGCTTTCCAGGGTGTGCCCTCTACCACCTCTTTCATCTAAGCCCCACCCCCTACTTTCCAACACCTCCCCTTAATGTCACCATGGTATGAGCCCATCAGGGGATTAAAGTCAGAGCCCTCATGATCTGGCCACCTCTCAGAGACTGGCTCCACCATGAGAGCACGAAGCCTTTGCGGCCATGTTGACAAAACTGGCTTCAGGCCCTGGGCCTCTGACCCCCCGGACCACAGCAACCTCTTTGTCCTTTGAGCTTAGGAATTTTTAGGGTATTCTATTCATTTAGGTTGATTGTGTTCAGGCTTCATGTTTTAACTCCGTTTCATTCTTTCTATGCCTGGATTCTTCAACTCATTAGCAAGGCTTTTGTAGGCCCATATTCCTGTTCTATACAAGTTAGCAGGCACTTAGCAAATATTTGATCTATCAATAAATAGGTCACGCATACTTGGGCATCTGAGATTGCTTTTTCCTTTTCTTTTTTCTTTTTTTTTAAAACATCGATTTAGAAAACAGGAAGGGATCTGGGTAGGGTGCTCTTTACACAGCTCCAAGGGGGACCACCGCTGTTGTGTTCTGTGTAAATGACAACCCCTCAGCAGTGGGGGCTTCCTGAATGTGAGCAGCCAGGCAGCCCGAGAGGTGGTCAGATCCACCCTCCTTATCTTCCACATGAGAACATGATATAATTTGTGGGAGTGAGCGCCCACACTGGAACATGAACAGATTTCTGCTAGGAATCATTTCGGGTCAATTGCACAAACATTTGTTGAACGACTACAGTGAACCAGATGTTGTGCTAGACGCCAGTGATGGAGAGGCGAGTGGGGCCTGGTTCAGGATCTGCCTGTGCCCATGGGAATGCTGGGGTGTCAGAGCCAGTTGGAGAGAGAGTGGGAGAGGAAAGGACAGGAGGTTCTGTGTATCTGAAGATGAATAGAGTGTGGTCCCTCACCTTTAAGCATTTTACTCTCTATTCGTAATGTAGGCAAAGAGAGCCAAATAGAGTAGAGTCTTTTGTTCTAATCAGAGGGCTGAGGTAGTAGAGATAAGAACAGTGGTCAAAGACAGAAAGACAGATTTAGGGTATTTGTTTCCCCCCACTCCTTGGTGGTTCATTTACTATTTCATGGCATTCTTTCTCTGATTAGCACAATAACTAAGATCCCTCTGTTTGCCTTCTGCCTTGCTTCTCCATTGAGACTTTATCATTGGTGTTAAGTGAAACAGAGCGCAGGAAGGGTACAGCTTTGGCTTGGTTTGGTTTGGTTTGGCTTGGCTTGGCTTGGCTTAGCTTGGTTTGGTTTGGTTTGGTTTGGTTTGGTTTGGCTTGGTTTGGTTTGCCTTTGTGTCCACTTGTCTGAATTGAGCATATGAGAGCCCAAGGGGCTAGGGATTTGCTTTTGCATCCATTCAGCATGCTTGACCAGGAACCTGCCTGGAGGATACCAAGGAATGGTGTTAGTTCTTATGGATGCACAGCATGCTGCAGAGAAGGGGCCTGACCAGAAAGGATCCAAGCACCGGTTTGTGAGCTGGATCCCGAGGGCCGAGATCAATTTCCGTTTCTTCTTGGCAGTTCGCCTGTCAGTGTGATGAAATGTTGATAGTTACTAATAACTTTGGACTTGCCCCAAAGCATCTTTTCTGTGAGGAGATCTCCAATTTCACAGGGCTTCCCTCTGGGAATCCCCCAAACTCCTGCAGAGGCTACACACCGCAGCATAGCTGCAGTTGTCTTTCCTAGGCGCAGCCTCGTGGTCCCAGGGCGTAGGAAACTGCAGCGGCTTCTTCGGTGGTTTCTACACTCGCGGCTACAGCATCACAGTGAGGCAGCTGCAGAGAGCCATCCCCACCCCAGTCTCACCCTGGGTGGCTTCCTCTGCTCCTGGAGGCAGAAGCAACAGATGTCCTTATCATCTTTTAACTGTTATATAGCTAATGCAGGATTTTTTGGTTTTTTTTGTTTTTTTGTTTTTTGTTTAAAGAGAAACTCAGTGTGGATTGTTTAATTTCCTGCAGCAAATGTTGATTATTCTGCTTTCAGGTGGTAGAAGGGGGTGGTGAGGTGCAGGGACAGGGAGGTGGGTGGAGGCTTTATGACGGATGAGCCACAGTGCAGACGACACTCACAGATTTGGTCATGTAAACACAGCAAAGTAGGGTGTGCAGTCTAGTACAGGGCCTCGTCTGAGCTGGCCTAAGGCAGTGCCAATTGGGAGGTCGGGAAAGGCTTTTCAAAGGAGATGAACCGTGAGGTGAGATTAAAAAGTTGATGAACAGTGCCAGTGTTAGAAAGAGCTCATGGGGCTGGAGAGATGCTGGGCTCAGTACTTCAGAGAGCTGGCTGTCCTTCCGGAAGACCTGAGTTCCGTTCGCAGCATTGACATCAGGTGCTCACCACTGCCTGTAACCGCAGCTCCAGGGTGTTCGATGCCTTCTTCTGGCTTTGACTGGAGGAATGGGGTTGGGGTTGGGGGAGGGGTTGGAGGATAGAGGGGTGGGTGGAGGAGTGGTACCCTTGCATGCTTGGCATACATTCTCACATACACCTACAAAAAGAGACACAGCTTGAGCTAAGGTGGCAGTGAGACTCTGTGGTCCCTGAGGCCCTCACACATGAACAAAATATGTATTGAGAGATGCAGTGGTGAGAAATGAGGCTTGAGGTGGCATTGGACAAGCACCAGTCCCATGGGCCCTTTCCTGAATCTCGCTGGAGAGATTTTGTTGTTGTTTGTGTTTAAATAAAGTTATTTTTGTTCTTTGACAATTTCATATATGTGTGTCATGAAGTTTGGCCATTCTTACCACCCTTACACTCACTCTCCACCTCCCATTCACATTAAGCTGTTCTTCCAACAGATAGCTCTCCTATTGATAGGTCTTTTTTCTTTCTTTCTTTCTTTCTTTCTTTCTTTCTTTCTTTCTTTCTTTCTTTCTTTCTTTCTTTCTTTCTTCCTTCCTTCCTTCCTTCCTTCCTNCTTCCTTCCTTCCTTCCTTCCTTCCTTCCTTCCTTTCTTTCTTTCTTTCTTTCTTTCTTTCTTTCTTTCTTTCTTTCTTTCTTTCTTTCTTTTCTGAGTTCAGTTAAGGTTGATACATGAGCACAGGTGTGGGACTATTTCCTGGATCATGGGCAACTTACCAATGGTGGTATCACTGAAGACAAAATCAATACTCCCTTCTTCAAGCTACCAATTAGCTGCCAATAACTTCTTTCAGAGGGGCGGGGTCTCTCTTGTCCCGCCCTCTCTTGTGATTGATATGTTGACTGGCCCAGTTTTGTGAATATAACCACAGCAGCTGGGAGTTCATAAGAGAACTGGCCATGTATATCCAGAAGATAGCATTCCACAGCAGTCACCGCCATCTCCAGCTCCCACACTCTGTCACTCACTTCTTTGCTGTTGTTCCCTGGGCCTTGGAGCAGTGATGTAGATCTGGGGGAGTTGAATACTCTCAGCACTTGACGACTTATTAGTCACTGTATTGATCGGTGCAAAGAGAAGCTTTTCTGGGCAAGGCTGAGAGCAGCGCTCACCTATGGATATAGACATCAATAGTTATAAAGCACTGTGACATCATGCCCGTTTAGCAAGACAACAGCAGGCTTCCCCCTGTGGCCTTTGGTATTTGAGCAGGTTTGCAGTATCAGGTAGGAATCACCTCCTGTGGACGGGGCCTCAAATCTAATCATAGAGCAATTGGTTACCCTCATAATAGTCCTGCCATTATTGCACCAGTGGGCACTTCCTGCCCCGCAGGTTGAAACTGTAGCTTGAGGGGTTCATGGTTGGGTAAGACTGAAACTTTCCTTTAGAGGATTTTAAGTGGAGGAATGACATGGCTTCCTTTGGAAGAAGGAGGAGGATAAATGTATTCCAGAGAAGATTGGAAGTGAAGGCGTGTGGATACAAGAGCGAATCCTGTGTGAAAAGGACAAACTTTCTGGCTAACTGGATGGTGATTCTCCCACTCACAGAGAACAGAGTCGTAGGACCCGTGGGGCGGGGCCATTCCTTGAAGGGAGATTTGGTCAAGGTGAAGCAGGTGACGGTTTCAGGTTCCAAGGTTGAGTTCAACAGCAATGTTTGTGCTTCCTCATGTGCTCCTGCCTTCTGCCACCTGTGAGGGGGGAACCTTCTCATCTTTGAGTAACTATGCCAATGGGGAACTTGCCATTTTCTTCTGGGCAGTTTGATTTATTCTCTTGGTCATTCATTCATTCACTTGGTCATGTATTCATTTGTACATTGGTGAGCGTAGGTCTCTGGTAAGAGAGACTCCCAAGATCTCTGTAGTCCAGGTTCCATTCCATAGCTCTGAGTTCTGCTCCCTGGATCACACAGCAGATACTTCCTTCCATTGGAAAGCCATTCAGATGTTAATGGCCCCATGTTTGTGATACTGAGTATCTGTCATTCTGTGGGAAATACCCCAATTTCCTTTCCTTGTCTGCTGCTGAATCTTGACATAGATTTTTCTCTAGGTCTACCTTGTAATATAATTGCACTAAGATGTGGGTCTCATATCTGACCTCCGTAGTGTGAATTGGGCAGAAGGATTAATACCTACTGATTCTGGACACTATTTCTACAAATAAAAACGTTAAGACCAAATTCCTACCTTTTCCCCCAACCTGGATTCGGTTTCTTGATGTGTAACCCAGGCTATACTCCAACTTGAGATCCTCCTGCCTCAGCTTCTCCGGTGCTGAGATGACAGATGTATATCACCATGCCTGGCATTTTCAAAATGGTGACTCTCATTAATATTTTTATTTATTGAGAAACCATTTACATAGCTTGGGGGCTTTTTATCTGAATCAGTGTTTAGGGAGTTGTACCAAGACGCTTTCCCACTGCCACAGAAATGCCCCTGCAGGCACCCGCCACCCCCGGCAGTGCCTCTCCCCTGTCCTTCTAACTGTTACATGCAGCCTCTGGTTTGATTTTATTGTTACTGCCATAGGGGTAGTTTCCTTTATTCCAGAGTTGCAGTTATGCACAGTAGACACACACACACACACACACACACACACACACACACACGGTTTCCTTTACTCATACAGAAGTTTCCATTTTCTTCTGTTTTTGGTTCATTTTTGTAGTGTGTGTGTGTGTGTGTGTGTGTGTGTGTGTGTGTGTGTGTGTGTGTTCACATGTGTGGAGTGTGCACATGTGTGTGAGCCCGTGAGTCTGTACATGTGGAGGCTCAAGGTCAGTAGTACAAACCTTCCTCCACTGCGTCTCTCTCTATTTCTTTGAGGCAATGTCTCTCAGTTCAACCCAGAACTTGGCAATCAGTCCCTCTCCTTAGCCAGCTTGTTCCAGGGTTCCCACCTCTCTGCCTTCAGAGGTTAGGATTATGGGAAAGACACTGTACCAATATGGCATTTCCATGGATGCTGGGGATCAAAGCTCTGGTCCTCTTACTTGGATGGCATGAGCTCTAACTACTGCCTCATTCCCCTGGCCCAGTATGTCAGGTTTCTTCACCATATACTTTTGTCAGTAGCTAAGTTCACCCTAATTAAACCCCCAGAAGTCTACTATTTGATAGGTCTTATTAAAGGACACATGTCCAGCTGTCTCCTACTCTAAATTCCAGCAGGTTAAGTCTTGAAAATACCATGTGAATGTTTATATTCTCATTTTTGCTTCGTCTTTGGATGCATGAAAACATTTGAATTTAATTTTACCACATATGTCTACATCTGCATATATTTACCCCTGCATATGTGTGTATACAACTGGCCTGGTGCCCTTTGCAAATGGGGTTGGGTTGTGTCACATTCAAGTTCATTGTCTCAATTGCTGACTGGAGTGCGGAGCTCACTGAGAGACTGAAATTTTATTTTGGTTCGTGATCAAAGATATATCAGCTCACTTCATACTATTTCACCAGCAATGAATGAATGATTATATATGTGTGGTCCACAAGTATCTCCGTTTTTTGTTTTTTGTTTTAAATAAAATTGCTCTCACATCATTATCCTTCTTATGGTTGATTTTGGCTATCAACTTGATGGGATTTGGAATCACCATGGAAACAAATCTCTGAGCGAGCATGTAAGAGGGATTAGCTCAATTAGGGTAATTGATGTGGGTAGGACCAGTTCTTTGCCTGGAGTCTTGAACTGAATCGAAGGAGAAAGTGATCCAGCATAAGCAAATATCCCTCCCTATGGATGCCATGTGACCAGGTGCCCCAAAGTTCTACTAGCACGACTTTCCTGACACAACGGACTGTACCTTCAAAATTCAAGCCTAAACAATCCACCCAGAAGTTGCCTCTGTTTTTCGTGTTTCTGTGTTTTGCCATAGCAACAGGATAAGTAACTACTACAAGTCTCTTGTTCAAATCAAGAATAATCAGGAGGAAAGGAAATGGGTTAGCGGGTGGTGACAAGAGACCATCAGGTTCTCAGCTCTGGCTTCCGTTAGCCTGAGTGCGTGTTACCCAGTCTCAAAAGCACCTTTTCTCCAGGCAAACAAAGTGACTGCTCCTCTTCCGTCTTTAGGATCTGTTCCACCTGACTCTTGGAGAAATTACCAAAAAAGACTCTGATAGTTTTCTCTTCATCTCTTCTTGTTCCCTAGTAGACACACACATACACACACACACACACATACACACACACACACACACACACACACACACACACACACACACACACACACATGAAAAGAAGAGAGATCCGTATTTGTTTTTTTTTTTTTTCCTGCCTCTTGTCATTTTAATTTCACTAGTAAGTCCTCTTTTCGGTTTCAGAAGGTTGAGATCAGACCAACACGCATGTTCCCTTAGCTGTTGCTATTATTAGATGAACACCCTTTCTTCAGTGTTCCTGAAAACCTCCATGTTCTCAATGAGCAGTGTGCTCTCAGGTACAGGGCTGTGCTTGGACGCACCCCTGCTGGTTTGTCTCATTAATGGCTTTACTGTCTGCACCTTCTGGGGATCTATAGAGAAATGATTCATTTCCTGGGGTTATCTTTGGTTGGATGATCTCTTAAATGGAATTAGCTTGCCCATGTAAAAATAGATGAACTTCCTGTATCATCATTGAACAGCTGGACCATTCCAAGCTTGTCTGATTAATGGACCGACTCTAAAGGTATCTTTAGGAGTGGTATTGAGCCTTCAGCTTCTTAGCATTGGTAAAAAGCAAGGGACTGAATGGCCTAATCCTATTTGATTTAAACCCCACTTAAACTCCAAGCATGAGAGCCGGTTGAGAATTTGCCTCCCATCACTTGGTTTAGCCTCTGGGTATAGAGTAGTCATTTCACAAATCTCAGGATGAGAAGTGTTGAGATTGAATGAGGTGGTCAAAAGACTCGTGTCTAGTATTTTGTCTGTCTGTCTGTATCTAGGTATGTATGTATGTGTGTATACGTCTACACTGTCCCACATTCTAGATTTGTTCAGTTGCATTAAATGGTTGAGAGGCTGGGCTGAATCCTGGGCATGCTTTGTCTGTTGGTGGCGCTCAATGTGAGTAAGGGTGTGTCTCGTCCTGCATGAAATTGCATCTCCCCAGCAATGAATGGTTGGTTTGAGGGTTCATATCCTTAGACCACATGGGCATCCTAGTCCCTAGAATTTTACATGGTGATTTTAGCATTCAGTGATGATCCTTGACTGATTTGATTACTGCAGTGGGGATTACAGAGTGGTAACACTTCACATTCTGTGATCACTTCCTAATGGTGTTTTGTCATGTACCAATATAAGAAAAGATGACTTTCTTCTCCCTCTCTCCTTCCTTCTCATTGGTAGTGATCCATTTTTTATTCACTATGTAATATTACCAACATCATTCTCTTCTGTGTCACTTGTTTTCTAAATTTGGCTGTTTGGAGTCCTATCAGCTAGTTCCTGCATCTTATTTTTTTTTAATCAGGGAAAGTCAGAGATTGAATCTAACAATGAGTGACACCTCAGTTTTTGTATTCTTTTTACGTGACACAATCATAAGCTTACCTGTTGCGAGGTCACCATTTTCCAGAGTGCTGGTCATGGTCATGAGCAATGTCTGTAGAAACTGAGGCTGCCTTCTAGGACTGTAACCTCGGGGTTCCTTTTGCTTGTATCGGGCAGGTACAGCACCAATGAAGGGGAGACCTGGAAGACGTTCGTCTTCTCGGAGAAGCCTGTGTTTGTGTACGGGCTTCTCACAGAACCTGGTGAGAAAAGTACAGTCTTCACCATCTTCGGCTCGAATAAGGAGAGTGTCCACAGCTGGCTCATCCTGCAAGTCAATGCTACTGACGCCTTGGGTAAGCCCCTGCCTCCCGGGCCCTGGCTACAGATGGAAGCCCTCACTGTCTGGGGTGGGCAGAGCGGCAGCTTAGATAACAGCGTCCTGTTGTGACTCACTATGGCAGATGGCCCAAACGAGTGTGTGTGAAAGACCCACTGCACGGGTGCTTGGGGGTTTATTTACTCAGTTCTTCTTAAGGGGACTGTTTATGATTCGTTGTGTCTCCGTTTCCTTGTGCAGCACCTGGTAGTAAGTCTAAATATATTATCTGCTGAAAGTGTGAGTGGATGGGTGGATAGATGGATGAAAGCGAGTTTTTCAAATTAGAGGTTCCTCGAGCGCCTATTCAAATGGGTACGTCTGTATTGGCTCTCCATTAGGGAAAAGGAGGAAAACTTCGCTCTGGCTCATGGTTTTGGTTCATTGTTCCTTGACATCTTCACTATAGTTGTACTAAAAGATACTGTGATAGGAGAAGTCTGCTCATCACATAGTGTCTAGGAATCAAAGAAAGAGAGAAGGAAGGGCTGGACCCCCAACACATTCCTTAAAGTCAAGCTCCTCCCCTAAAGCTCACTTCCTAAAAGCTCCACCATCGACCCACAGTGCCATAGGCCAGGGTCTAGCACCTGGGTCTTTGGGACTGTTAACAATTCAAAGACTAGCACAGCTTTCATGTGGGGTCCTTTGAAGGCTGTCTGGAGTCTAGTTATTATCTGTTGGTGGGTGCACATATGCATGGAGGACTAATGGACTCTGGAGTGCTCTTTCCGACCGCCTCATCGACTTCTGCCCTTTCTCACTTCTCCTTCGCTGATATATCCCAGCTGCCTAGAAAGCTCCCTATGTCTTCTTACCTGAACCATTCAACCTCAGCCTCAGGATCTAGCATCTCAGAATGTGCCGTTGGCATCTCAGTCGGAAGGTGTCTCTCCTCTGTCCATCATACCTTGAATTATATATCTGTGCCTGCAATTAGGTATCATGTCCCACCCCCTAATTATAAGGCTCTCTCGTTTCTTTATTGCACCCACTGAGTATCTTTATTGCCTCACCGACGGTAGGGTTTTAATAATTCTTCGCTCATTTGAGTGGCATTGTGTCGACAGGTGTAAGTCAGCCTTGGGTAGTATTTAATCTGACACACATATTAAAAAGAGGTACAAGGCACCAATTAGACGTAAGCATAGAATTCCCATAGGCACGCTACTGACATCTTAAGTGGCTGTGGGCTGGTGGAAGAAGTCTGAAGTTATCTTGTCATTTCCAGTCTCTCGACATAAAGATCCTGTGCCATCAAGTAGGGCAAACACTTCAGTGCTGTCAGCCTATACTACCACGTTTGCTTTTCTTCCTAAGGAAGCAGGATGGGTCAGCAGCGCCCCTGTATCACCTACCAAATTATCCCAGGAGAGACCCCAGCCCCAGCCCAGCCCTACCTACCCCCACCCTCCGCCTCTGGCACCTATTTGTAAAATGAGCTACTGACTCTCCTAATAATTTAGAGACTTGGCTGAGTTTGATGGTATATGGCAGAATTTCAGTACTAGGGACATTGAGGCAGGGGGAATCAGGAGTTTAGGTTCACCTGAACTCCCTAGATATATTCTCTCATTTATAAACTATGCAAGCAAGCAAGCAAGCAAGCCAGTAAGCCACCAAGAACTCTGGACCGGTGAGATGACGGCTCAACAGGTAAATGTGCGTGATGTTCAAGCCCGGAGACATATTTCAATCCTGGGAAGCCATATAAAGATGGAAGGAGAGACCTAACTCCGCAGAGCTGTCCTCTGACCGCCACGTGTTCACCAGTGCATGCATACAGACACATAATAAATACATACATACATACATACATATAAATATATAAATAAATAAACAAGTTTAAAATACAAAGTCCTAAACCAAACAAATGATAAAAAGCACACACACACACACACACACACACCCCTAAATTTAAAATACACAGTCCCAAACCAAACAAATGACAAAAAGGTGCATGTGTATATGCATGCACACATACGCACACACACGCCCACCCGCATGCACACTCCCACGGTGCATAAATCAACAAAAATCAACAGTACCCCCCAACCCCCGTGCCCCCAAATGCCTCCAGTTTTATGATTCAGAAGTTGATGGTGTGAAATGTGACTCGCACCTTCACAGCTTTCTCAGAGGAGCTGTCTTACAGGGCTGCCGCCTTCCTCCTTACGGCTGCTGCCCACCCTCGGGTTACTAGAGATGGGTAGTTTTGAGCTCTTGTACTTGCTGGATGGCTACAGAGGCACCGGAAGTGGAGGGCTGCTTCAAGTGTGGGGAGACAGGAACCCCTGCCTCAGCCTGGATCTGATACATTGCTCTGCCCTTTTCTGTTCTCAGGGGTCCCTTGCACAGAAAACGACTACAAGCTGTGGTCCCCATCCGATGAGCGAGGAAATGAGTGTTTGCTAGGACACAAGACAGTTTTCAAAAGGAGGACTCCTCATGCCACGTGCTTTAATGGAGAAGACTTTGACCGGCCGGTGGTCGTGTCCAACTGCTCCTGCACCCGGGAGGACTATGAATGGTTTGTTCTTCTTCCATGTCCAGGACCTTGAGCTGAGTCATATCTGCTCTGTAGTGTGAGGCTGAAAGGTGGAGAACATGTTCTCTTTCTCTGAGAAAGGGAGTAAGCATTTCTAGAGCATGCCGCGTGATTCAGGGCTGTGAGAGGCGCTCTCGGCTCGGGTCATCTTCTAGACCCAGCCATGAAGTTCAGCAGAGATACAGCAAGTTCTGTTGGAACCTCCTAGCTCAGGGTTTAGTTATAGGAGGACCCCTAAAGGGATCACACTGAAGACTCCATTTGGGGGAACTTGTTTTGTGTAGCTGCATTGAGTGGGGGAGACAGGAAACCCTGCATGGACCTGGATCTGTACCTCTCCTTCACATGAAAGGACTTAAAAAAAAATCTGAAATGGGGTTATGCTCATATGTACAATATTTGTATCCTTAATTATTCCTTGAAGAAACTATCCAAGGTGTGTCTGGGAATTAAGTGAAAGTGACACCTGCACAGATCCGTGACAGGAGATGAGAAGTCACCTTAGAGGAAGATCAGCTGCCTTTAGTGTGGACTTTCAAAGGAAGGAGAAGGCTGTGGTCTGCAGAAGGAAAATTAGGATTTCCGGAGATGTTTGTGGAGGTTCTTAGGGAAGCATCCAGCTGTGTGGACAGGGCAGCATCAGGCAGTGCAGCAGCGGTGTGCTGATGTCAGTGCAGGAGAGTGACTGTTTGTGATGACTGGGTTGGGTATGTGGATCAGCGTCTGGGTGTGGAGATGAGACAGACAACATGGCAGGCTCAGGGAGGAAGTGGAGGTCCTGCGGGAGCGGGACTTCATTCTGGAGGTGGAGGAGCCTCCTAGGCCTTTGGGGAGAGTTGAACTGAGCAGACCTTAGCTGTAGATGGTTCCTGTTGTTCAGCACACAGTATTATAAGGCTTTCCACAGCCTCTCTGTCAGGTGCGGCTAAGAGCGTGGTCCTGCAGCCTACACCCAGCATGTGTCTCAGTGGTTGCTCTGACACCAGATACTCTTTATTTCAATGTCATTGTCCTTGGCCAGCTAAATCCAGAGCCTTCTGATACATGCCAGGCCAGAGGTTGGAAGAGGAGCCCGTGGTAAATGCTTTAGGCTTTATAAGTCATATGGTACCAGTGGTGCTGTTCAGCTATGTCCATGGTAGTGCCCTTGGATGAAGGAAAGACATCCTGTGGATCTGGTTGAAGGGATCTGGTTGCGGGCCAGGAAATCCTGGTTTTGCAAAAGCAGCCAGCGAAATTTGGCCAATGTGCATGGGTCTTATTAAAATATAAATGCTGCCCCAGGAGTTCTACTGGACCCTGCTCCTTCACATTCACTCCTATTGTGGGTCCCAACAGGGGTGCCACCTGCATCTGGGTTCTGCAGGGTTAGGGTCAAGCTTATGAATATGACAATTCCTATGACTTAAAGAACTGGTAGCTTGAATCAAGTCTTGGCAAACACAGTACAAAGCCGTCTCCCATTCCGTGTGGGGGCGGTGTCTACACTGGAGAAGCCATGGGGTGAGGGCAAGACTTGGAATTTAACCAGCATTTGCCTGCTTCACCCTCCAAGCTGCGAGTGAGTTTGGCTGACATGGTCCCCAGATTATAGGAGTCTGATGAATTAAGGTGCCATCTTCCAAGTTCAGGATGAATCATCCAGGTGCGTTAGATAGTGTGGGGACAGGTTCTTAAGTGACACTGAATTCTTAGTCACAATGATTTTCAAGGCTAGAAAGCAGTATATCACTTACCTGGCATGGATAAGGTTTGATGCCCAGTACTTCAAAAGAAATGTTTTTTTTTTTTCCTTTTTAAATTCCTCTTTTAGTTTTCCTGATGAGTTAAGGAGAAAGTAGCATGGTTCTTAAACATTGGCTAATCCAATGTATATATGTGTGTATGTATGTATGTATGTATGTATGTATGTATGTATGTGTATGTATGTATATATGTATGTATGTATATGTGTATGTGTATGTGTATGTATATATGTGTATATATGTATGTATGTGTATATATGTATCTGTGTATATATGTATGTATGTATGTGTGTGTGTTAGGCATGTGTACCTGTGATGGCACCTGTGGGAGGTCAGAAGATAACTTTTGTGAGTTGGCTATTTCCTCCCGTGGTTCTGAGGTGAGTCTCTTGTTTCTGCTCTGTGTATGCCAGGCTGACTCACTCTAAGCTTGGAACCAGTTCTCCTGGCTCCTCCCTTCTTGGAGTAGCAGTGCTGGGATTACAGCGAGGCACCACTGCAGCTGACAATTTACACGGTACTCACACCGTGTACAGGAGCTTTAACCAGCCTTCGCCCTGACCCTCACTTTTATTAGTTAATTAACTAATGAATTGACTTATTTGTCTATTTGAAATAGAGGTTTATATCCCAGACTGATTCCAAAACTACTATAAAGTGGGGGTTGATTTTAGAGTCCTATTTTCTTGTTTCTATCTCCTAAGAGCTAAGATTACAGTTTCATACCACCACATCTAGTGCTGACATTGAGCCCAAGGCCTTGTACATGCTAGGCAAGCACTCTACCAATGGAATTGTAGCCTCAGCCCTATTCTCCCCTTTTATCCAAGAGTCTGGATAGAGAGCTGAAGGGAGATGAGTTTTTGCTTTGGCATGATGACTTACATCCCTTTTGTCTGCTTAGGGGAACATAGAGATGGCTTTCCAGATGTGGCTCTGATGCATAGCTTCTTTGTAAATGTAGCTTAGTATACCAAAGTTGTTGTTCTTTAGAGGTCCTGCGGAGTAGCCCGTGGGATGTAGACAGTAGGGGTGTGGAGAGGATGCTGGGTTGGTTCTGAGGTGGACCGTACATCTCCGTGCTCTAAATGGACTCCAATTGCCTTTGCAGTGACTTTGGCTTCAAGATGAGCGAAGATCTCTCCTTAGAGGTTTGTGTTCCAGACCCTGAGTTTTCTGGGAAGCCCTACAGCCCTCCTGTGCCTTGTCCTGTGGGTTCTTCATACAGGAGAACGAGAGGGTATGTACCTGTATCATACAGTTGGCTGGGTCAGGCTCACACCGGCCTGCATAGGGAAGGAGGGAACCGTGAGAACCACTCAACTCTGCCCACACCCTAAATTCTCAAACCCCAGGTTACAGACTGCAGGTGGTTGGACAGCTTTTTAAGTTAATGGCGTCTGCAATCTCCTATTCCCCACGAGAGAGCAGAGTCTACAAGGTTTTCTGCAAGGCTGAGAACATCTGAAGAAGCCTCGGCTGGGGAACATCTTCAGAGGAGTTTATAGGAGAGAGAGAGGTTTTTAAGTGCTTCCCTGAGCAGTGCATTAAACCACCTGGGTCTGCCTGCTCTAAATAACCTGGAGCAAAACTGACTCAGAGCAACTGAGCACCATCCCTCCAACTCTGTTGTCCGTGGCCAGGAGTATGTGCTCAATTGGGGCGCCTCCATGACCCAGATATCCTCTCCTCGGTTCTGACTTCTTGCTTTGGTGGGGGGTTAACAGCTATCGGAAGATTTCTGGGGATACTTGCAGTGGAGGAGACGTTGAAGCACGGCTGGAAGGGGAGCTGGTCCCCTGTCCCCTGGCAGGTAAGATAGGCGGTCTCTTCCTTTTGTCTTCTTGAACCCTGGTTGGGTCATTCTGGTCTCATTCAGTTAGACATGTGGCTCCTCTTACTTAGTGAGGATAAAGTCACAGAGGTTAGGTATCATGAAGGCTCCTCCTTCCCTAAGCTTAACAGGCTCATGAAGCCTTTGTGTAGTTTCACATTCTGAGGGAATGCGAACTATTTGGTGGTAGGTCAGGCTTTGGAGGGCAGTCTGTTTGGTATAATTCGAATGCTGAGCACTGGGGATTGAGGAGCAGTCACAGACCTTGGTGTGTCTCTCGGTTTGTCAAAGTTGAATGTACACACATGCACATACACACACACATATACATACATACACATATATACACACATATCACACACACCACACCACTCCCACATACACACACATACTCAACCCACTTGCACACATGTGCACACATACATGCATACATGTACACATACACCAAACACGTGCACACACATACACATATACCACACAATGCACAATGTATACATATATGCATACACCACACATAATACACACACACAAATATGCAAATACATCTACACACAATATATCACACATACCCCACACCCATAACACCACACACACACCACACTATATATACATACCACACCACGAATATACTACACACACACATATATACAAATATGCACACATGTGCACATTCACATGCATACATACACACACACACCACACACACCACACCATATACAAATACGACATCACACTATATTATACACACATACGTATGTACAACTATGCACACACATGCACATTCATGCACACATACACATACCACACATTATACCACACAGATACATCTACATAAATATGCAAACACATGCACAATCACATACACATACACATGCCACACACACACACACACACACACACACACACACACTACAAAAAATGGTTGCTTGGCCCCTTTTCTTCTTTCATGGTTCCAGGACTTATCAGTCAGAACTTCCTTCCTTCCTCTGAGGTTTCATTATCCCAGGCCGATGAGTGGCCCTGGCATCCATCAGCAGTGCTGTTTTGGTGGAAGTGCCATGAGCTCCCAGGGACTCAGGACCCAGCCACACCAATCATGATCCAGGCATGCCACCTTCCTTCTTCCACAGACAGGCAGAGCAGGGCAGTTTCCCACCCCTCACCGCTCGTCAGCTTGCCCTGATGCTACTAAGCTCATTAGTCCCTTAATTTAATCCTTCATCATTACCAGAGTAATTAACATACCTCACAGTGGAGATGTAAAGAGAACCACTAATTCAGCAGATTCCTACAAATGAGCAGATAATATTCCAGTGTTCCCTTCACGAGGGCCGCCGCCGAGGGCCTGGGTGAGGAGGGTTTGAGTGAGTACTCTTGAGGGCCTGGAGTACGTGCTTTCTCATAAATACTTCAGGGATAATTCAGCAAGGGGCACGATTGTTTGTTTAAAGCCATCAGGGCAGGCAAGAAAGCTATTTTCCTTCTGATAGAAGAGGAGGGAACAGGGGATGAAATAGAAAAGTCTCATTTAGGGTAAGTCATCCCCTAAATGCAAGCAGGGAAGTACTCAGAGAAAACGATGTTTTCTAGGCCTAATGGGAACCATGCCGTAATCTTTGCAGAGATGAGGTAATGTGGGCATCTGAAAGGATTTTTAAAATGCAGCGATTTTTCTTCTTTATGATTACTGTAACAATGTATCTTCTTTAAGATTACTGTAACAATGTATCTTTCTAGGCTGAGCTTTTGCAAGACTGCACCAGCCCAGGCTGCTGTTGCTTCTCTAGGGTAGAGCCCACACATGGAAGTATGGCATTGCTATTCCACGTCTGCCTCCTAGGCAAGCTTCACTTGTACTGTGCTGGAAGGGCACTAGCTTCTTAAAAGCAACGAAGGCACAGGGAGGGTTCCGGGTGCTGCTGTGGGATGTGGGTCAGAAATCTCACGGTCCAGCATGTGGCTTGTATCCTGTATGTAACCTACATTGTCCTGCCCTCTGCCTCAGAATAAGTGTCAGCCCAAAGGCGACATTTAGTTACCATGTGGAGGTACCTTGAGTGTTTTTGAAGCAAGGTGGAAAAACAAAGAAAAAGGAACAAACTTTTCCTTCTTTAAGATTTTTATAGATGTATTTATTATTTAAAGCTTTCAAGGGGCCATGCTAGGTTCTAGGCCCAGAACGTCCCACACAGTACACGAGTGTTTTGTCTACTCTGATTTAGTGGTTTTTTTTTCAATGTGTTGTCAGTATTGAAGACTTTTTTAAAAAAAATCACATTTATTTGTGTGTATGTGTCAGAAGGGGGAAGGGAACTGCATTTGTATAGCAGAGTGTAGATGGAGAGGTCAGAGGACAACTTCTTGGACTTGATTCTCTTCTTCCACTGAGAAGGTTCCTGGAGATTGAACACAGCTCAGCAGGCTTGGCAGCAAGCATCTTTACCTGCTGGGCCATCTTGCTAGCCCCGGATTGAGGTTCTTATAATGCAGGTTATAGGCATATGTGAATTAAGTGAATTAACAGGATGAGAGGAAGATAGGGGAAAACAAACAAAACAAACAAACAAAAAATCAAAACCCCAGCAACCAATTCAAGCATGAAGCAAGGGATTTGTGTTTGCATCTTGATCCCACATGTAGCATAGCATCAGTAGATGCTTTAAAATTTTTTTAAAGAGTTTTTTATTGTTAGTCTATTTGGAGAAATGACCCAAGTCACAAACATCTGGACAGGCCCACACTCAAGAAACAGCATCTGAAAGCACTGTGGGTTTTGTTCTCCCCAGCATCTACATTGGCTTCTTTTAAAAATCTACTGGCTACACAAGGTATCGCAAACGATACAGACAAACAGCCAGTAGAAGTGATGCGTAAGCGATGCTGAAGGGCGTCGTCGTGGAGCTTACGCATCCTTCTGAGTCTTGCCACCCTCAGGCATCTCTGTGTGTTCGGCTACCCAGAGGTTCCACGGGGGCTATAGCTAGAGATGTTCACTGCTCTTCTGCCCTCCCGTGGAAGAGCCGTGATGACCTCTGAGCTACTTTCTAAGTACAAAGAGAGGGTATTAGGCTTTAAATCACTGGCTGTTCAACATTAGGTAAAACTCTAAAGCACTTTGATCCTCTGTGTGCCTTAAATAATGGCATCGTGAGTATCTATACCATTAAAGGCAGTGTGGTATAAAGGCTAAAGCCCGGGCTCTGCATCTGGGCTACTCGCTTCCTAGCTGTGTGTCCTTAAGCAAATTAATATTCGTTCTTCTATCTCCCGGCCCGGGTGTTTTGAGGATTAAACCATGCCTGGTGCATAGTAAATAAACATTTATTCAGCAGAAACAGAACAGTAATTACTCTGTCGGACACTTTGTAATCGCTCCAGAAGACATATGTTGTTGCTTTGAAAACTTATCAGGTCCGACCTAAAGCAACAGAGGCCATTGTGAATAGTGTGTACGAGTGAGCGTCCTGCGTGGGGAAATTGAATTAGAAGGCTTTAGTAGTCACCAAGGTAATCGTGCTATGGAGCAGTCACATGATATGATGTGGAGTGACCGGCCTGTCACTTACGTTGACAGGTGTGACTGAAGGCAGAGCTCAGAAATACAGATGTTGAAATGTTTTTGTTGCTGTTTTTGCATAAAAAAAATACAATTGCTGGGTTAGACATGTGATTTTTTCTTCTGTGTCCTAAGTCTAGATTCCTAGTCTCTGGCACTTGATCTACCCTTGGGACAATGGGTTGGGGTTTGTGTGTGAGAAGGACATAGGCCAGGCCTGCTTGGCCATCTTCAGCATCCCTGGCTATCCTGCTTGCTTTATGTCTGCAGAAGAGAATGAGTTCATCCTATACGCCATGCGCAAGTCCATCTACCGCTACGACTTGGCCTCGGGAACCACAGAGCAGCTTCCTCTCTCGGGGCTGCGGGCGGCTGTGGCCCTGGACTTTGACTATGAACGCAACTGCTTGTATTGGTCTGACCTGGCGCTGGACACCATCCAGGTGAGTCCTTAAGCCCTTGGTTAAGTCTGGAGGCTGGGGCTTTTGACTGCCCAGTCCTGGCAGGCTTCAAGCAAGGTGAGCAGGCAGAGGTTTGCACATGGTAACCCATCTGTGGGTTTTTACAGGAAACTGCAACTTTCTGCTGTTGCAGTTTTCCCTGCCTATCTCTGCTCCTATGAGAAAGATAAAGGATGCCCCAAATCTGAATCTTTGACTGTATCTAAGGTCTTAGTTTCCTGCTAGAAAGATGCTGGGGATGGTAATGTGTGATTGTCAGTTGCCACCTTCCTTCTTAGCATCTTCCCTTCCGTGTCAAAGTGCAGTGACATTCCAGTTATCTTCAGTCCACAGAACTACCCACTCTAGCTCTCCTGGACTCAGAAAAGAACCAGGAAGTGCCTGGGCACGACGGGAGGCTAGGACGGGAGAATTTATTCAGCCCAGATACTCAGGGCAGATACCGCTGTGTGGATCAACATTTGCCTACTGTACATAAAGCCCCAGGCTCAATGATCAGGACAGAAAAATAAAACAACCACACAGCAACAGCCACACACACATACACATAATTACATTCACACAACCGTACATAAACATACACACACCAGGTTAAGGCTATAGGTATTAAAGATCTCTAGATAGGCTAGATACTTCCTGTATACTCCTGTTTTCAAATATATGCATTTTAAAGGTTTATTTATTTTTTTATTTTACTTTATGTGTATGGTGGGTACTTTGTTGGCATGTCTGTCTGTCTGTGTGCCATGTGCTTGTGTGGTGCCTGGGGAGGCCAGGAGAAGTGCCCTTTAGAACTGTGGAACACACGCTTAGCTGACTGTCATGTGGGTGCCGAGAACTGAACTTTCTTCTGCAAGAGCAGGAAGCACTTTAAACTGCTGAGCCGTCTCTGCGTCCCCAAATGAACCTGGGAGGGAATGTAGCTTGATGGTAGAACATTTATCTAGTGAGCAGGAGTCCCTAGGGTCACAAAAAGCAAAAGAGCTCGATCACATTTACTCATTGTATCCTTAGTTCCAAAATCCATATGTAAGTTTTACATTGTGGCGGTTGGGGTTAGGGGAGACCACTGGGTGTAACTGCCCCAATAATGACCCGATGGCCAAGAGCTATGCAAGGGATAAGGGACTATATGGAAGGAGACAGAGGAAGTAAAGGGAGCTGCAATCTGTCTTTTCATTTATTTTAAACACAGCAGACTCCCATGTCTTAGTAAAAAGATCATTCTTTTGAACAGGGTCATAGTTTAGTACTCTATGTTTATAATAATAGCACACAGTAATAGAAACGGATCAGATTCTGTTTGTCATTCTGTTAACACATCTTCTTGTATCTGCACATTTACTCCTATAAAACCCTGTGACCTTGGCAAACCAGCTAGCTGAAGGCAGGGTTCCTGCTAAGGGACGGACTAGCCTTGAGTCAGCTGCACAGTTCACAGCGCTGATTGCACCTTTTCTCTTCCTAGCGTCTCTGCTTGAACGGGAGCACAGGGCAGGAGGTGATCATCAATTCTGGCCTGGAGACTGTGGAGGCTTTGGCCTTCGAACCCCTCAGCCAATTACTTTACTGGGTGGATGCCGGCTTTAAAAAGATCGAGGTATGAGTGTTCCTGTGCTCTTCATTAAGTAAGCAGGTGGAGCCGCTGGGCTCTGAGCCAGATTTGACACAAAAATAGGAAGCAGTGTGTCATATAACTCTGGAAATCTCCCCAGGGTTTTCAGGGCCTAAACTGGCTGAAGCTCTGAAGGGGTGAAGGGGGGGTCATCTTGGGATGTATGCAGTCTTGAGGAATCCACGTGAGGACCGTTTAATGGAACCCGAGGTGCCATTTAAGATACATAAATGTTTGTACTTTGGTTAGCAGAAGCGTCTCATAGTAACAATAACGATGATGATTTCACACTGTTATAATCATCATAACAATAACAATCCATTATTATCGAAAACAACAATGTCTCTGTTATTATCCGTATTGATCTCTACCTATCTATTAGCTTCCCAGAAACCTGTTCCACTTTGTATAGCCACAGCTACATGAGGGGGATGAGGGGCCTGTAAACTGGCCAAAGTAGTGTATTGAAGAACCCATCTGTGCACCCTGCCTCGCAGGCTACTGCCGAGGCCCTGCAATACTGACCCAGTAGCTCTTGGTACTGGCACTGCATGGGGATGTGACATGCAGGTTAATGGGAAAACACAAAGTCGGGAGACACAGGGAGCTGCGTGACATGTAGTGAGATGGAGACAGAGGCTCAGGAGGCTGCCCTGGATCCATGCATCACTCTGCTAGCCAAGGCACACGCAGCAGGGGGCTTCCTGAAACTTCTTCTTTCTTCAAGGGGGAGGATGAGCCTCATTTACTTAGTCATTAAACGAGCGCCATTCGGCGCAGGATACATGCCAGTCCTGGTCTTGTGTTTAACGACACAGTGAGCAAGGAGTGGAAAGGACACACACATTCTCTTTCTGATTAGCTTTTAGTTTAAAGGAGCCAGGTCTGGTGGTGTATTCCTGTAATCCCAGCACTTGGCTGAGGCAGGAGGATCAAGATTTTGAGGGCAGCCTGGGCTACATAGTAAGTTAAAAGACCAGCTGGAGATACACAGAGATCTTGTCTTTGAGCAAACGGAAACCACACAAAGGGAGCAGCTCAGTGGAAAAGGGACAGAGAAACCTGTCCTTCTGCTAAGAACATGAAGCAAGTCACTCGATCGTGTGGTTGGGGAGTGGATGGCGTGGAGAGGTGATGTGAGTGGGGAAGCTCCTGGGGACTCCTGCCCCCAGCTGAGCCTGATGGGGGAGGGGAATCCTCTCAGGACCCTGGCAGAAGTGATTGCCATATAGAGTCGCCCAGTCAGCCCTCCAAATCTGTGGCTTCACATCCGTGAATTGAAAATGGTAAAACATCAAATAACAAGACAAAACAAAACCAAGACAGTACTGAGTGTGCAGGCATCCTTTCCTGTCGTTCCATTCCCAAACAACTGACCTATTACTTAGCACCAGCACTGTCGTGGGAGGTACAGGTGGTCTAGGGATGGCTTAAAACAGGCAGGAAGCGGTGTGTGGGTTGTGTGCAAGCACTGAAGAGTGACTCCGAGAGACCACAACAGTTTCCTTGGTACAAGTTGTCGTGCTCCGGGGTTGGCGTCAGGGAGCACACAGCTCTAGCTTCTACTTCAGCCCATGTGGGAATTATCTCAGCCAGGGACATGATGAACACCTTCTGACTGGGAATCAAGGCGGGCTCCCCAGTGGTTCTAGAATGAGACCCGGGAGTAGAGGGCAGGTGTGGAGAGTGTGCCGTAGGCAGGGCCCGTGAAGGGCTTTGGTTTTGTGGGCTCTGTAAGGAACTTAGATCCCTCTCCATCCTGTCTGCCCTCTTTGTTTTGTCAGGTAGCTAACCCAGATGGTGACTTCCGACTGACAATCGTCAATTCCTCTGTGCTTGATCGACCCAGGGCTCTAGTCCTTGTACCCCAAGAAGGGTAAGTGTTCCCTATGGGGAGTCAGCGTTGTGCCCACTGCTACAACAGACGCTCATGAAAGTGAAAACTTGAGGCCAAGTTTCTGCTTCTGGTGATCCTGGGGGAGATAACCTGTTGACTGAGGCTTTTGAAGCCATAGCTTGCTTGTCGTGGTCCGATAACTCCGTGTGGGTTTGATTAGAAAGCATTGAACTCTCTTATGGTTGCCAGATGTCTCACATCTGTGGGGTGTTTCAACAGAAAAGGTAACATGAAAGAGAGTCTTTGTAAACCAGTCAGGACACTGATAAATCGTAAGGAATATATATATATATATATATATATATATATATATATATATATATATATATATAATCTTGAGCTCTGTGAATCTCACAAACATTTAATTTGATCGATCACTCTCACACACAGAACTCACAACATGTGCAGGTTTTCTTACTTAAAATTAATGTGCACTTGGGGTACGCACGACTGCTTTTCACTATCTCCTTCATCACAGCAAACATTACTAAGAAGGAACTGCTGCGTTAGCTTTTCTCTCCGCGTGTATTTATGATTGAGAATTAACACTATTCTTAAAAGAACACTCTAAAAGAAATCTATGGGCTTGGTTGGAGAGGTTAAAAGAGAAGACCTTGAAAGGATGCTTAAGTCTGCCCTGTTCTCATTCGTCACCCTTCATCCTCCTACATCCTCGGGATGCAATCACATCGCGGTTATGTAATAGTCACCATTAGTCATATGTGATAGCCACTATTAATTTTTTGCCTGCATTATTCAGGGTCTTTTTATTGGTGTTCAGTCATGATCATTAAATACAGCGCCCCTTAGTGACACACACGACCTGTCAGATAGAATCAGTACGTTTGTGATTTCCTGCCAGTCAACAGACATGCACATTGAGTGACAGTGGCTTATCAGAGCACACGCAGCGGTTTAGTTGCTTTGATAAGAACGTGGATGAAAACCGAGGTGGCAGGAAGGAGTTTATTTTGCTCCTAGGCTATACTCCCTCCCTGAGGCAATCTGCAGCAAGAACCGAAACAGAGACCACACTTACTGGATTGCTCCCAGTGGCTCGCTCAGCCCGCTTCCTGCCCAGGGTGGTACTGCCCACAGAGGTTTGGATTGGACCCTCCTGTATCAATCACAAATCAAAAAAAAAAGGTCCCCAGATTTGCTCCAGGCCAGTCTGATGGAGGCAGTTCCTTAATTGAACTTGTTACTTCTGAGGTGACTCTAGTTTGTGTCATTGTCAAAAACTAAATAGCACATACAATATATAGATTTCAAACTATTTTGTACACAATATTCTGGGGGCATTGCAATAGGTATATTCTATTGTATAATACTACACATCACTTCCTCTGCCAATTAACATTTAGATTAGCATGCATATATGTGCATCTCTTTGTATAGTGTTGGAATAATGTGATTATAGACATTATTCTTGAATTTTTGAGTCAAGTTCTACTACACGTCTGAATGAATCTCAAACATAGAGAGTGGTAATAATGAATGAATGCATCTCAAATATAGACAGATAGTTGTAATAATGATTGCTTTGAGGGGTTATTTACCTCTGGGAAGTAGAATCAAGGCTGGCCTGTGCCGTTCTGATGAGACTGTGTGATCCCTGTGTTGACCAGGGTGATGTTCTGGACTGACTGGGGAGACCTGAAGCCTGGGATTTACCGGAGCTACATGGATGGCTCTGCTGCCTACCGCCTTGTGTCAGAGGACGTGAAGTGGCCCAATGGCATCTCTGTGGACAGCCAGTGGATCTACTGGACCGATGCTTACCTGGACTGTATCGAGCGCATCACTTTCAGTGGCCAGCAGCGTTCAGTCATCCTTGACAACCTCCCACACCCTTACGCCATCGCTGTCTTTAAGGTGAGTCCTCATGTGCAGTCTGCCAGAGAAGGGGAAGAATGTGGCTAGGCGGAGAGCTGAGGCCCGGTGGGCTTTGGCAGTTGGTCAGAGGCCTTAAAAACTGTGTGCCTTCAAATTTGCACAGACTTGTTTGCATCCTTCATGGAGAGATGTAGGCTTCTACCACTGCTTACGCTTCAAAGGGTTGGAGGTTGAAGTCTCCTCCTCTGAATGAATTTCTTTCCTTTTCACGGCCTGTGGCCTTGTTTCAGTTTCGTATCTTCATCCCTTGCTTCTCTCTCTGCTGACTGATGCTGTGTGCCATCTATATAACCTTCCAGTTGTTCTCATCCTAGGGAGCAAATGCGTTTACCTAGAATGGGGAAGCATATTTCAAAACTAAGTCACGCCTTCTCCCCCATGGTTCAACTAACCGAGTACTGGATATAGCCCTTTCTAGGTCTTTTCTTCCTGAGGGCCATTGGTGAGGTTTCAATAAAACCACTGACATTTGCACTTTGACCCAGCCTGTTAGTCAGTAAGACAACAGTAAGATATGTTGTCCCTGCATAGTGGTGGGATGGAATGCCCCTTGTCCTCATGAAGTGTCCCCAAAGCAGGACCATTGAACTAGATTAACAGGCAGAGGTTTTCTCTTTAGAATGAAATCTACTGGGATGACTGGTCACAGCTCAGCATCTTCAGAGCTTCGAAGTACAGCAGGTCCCAGGTGGAGATTCTAGCAAGCCAGCTCACAGGACTGATGGACATGAAGATTTTCTACAAGGGAAAGAATGCTGGTAAGGCCGTGTCCCCTTCTCTCTCCCCAGACTTGGTCTCCAGAGAGGGGCTGCAAATGGACAATCCCCCCGCTCAGAGCAGGATCTGGCAGTGTGCCTCTCTGTTGTCACGACAACATGCACATTATTTAATTTCTTCCTAATGGCGTCTTAATTTCTTTTCTAATGATACACAAACAGCTGGAAGACAGGGAGCCCTGCCTGCCTGGAGTGCGGGTGCTTAGTGGGTGATTACACACTCTTCCTGCCCTTGGCTCCTCAGTGATGGGTGGGATGGGCTTTTGCTTCCAGCCGTGAGAGGACCATCCTGTGCTTAATCTTTGGCGCGTTCACAAGGAATGGTGCATGCTGGGTCCTCAGATGCTTGTACGCCCAGATGTTTCAGTGTCCATGGAACGTCTGTGGCCACACTCTGTGCAGTTTTTTTTTTTTTTTTTTTTTCATTCATGAGCCACGCTGAATGTGTGAACCTCAGGAAATGAATGTCCTGTTTTCTCTTCTCAATGTTTTACCAGTGCCCAGCACTTAGTAGGTGCCTAGTTCTTATCTGTGGAAAGAAGGGATGAGCAGAGTTTATTTTTATCTAGAAAGAAATTCTCACACTGCAGCTCAGACTAGCCTAAAACTCCCCGTGGAGCCCAGGCCAGCCATCCCCCTGCCTCAGCCTTGCAAGTGCTGGAATTACAGGTGTGAGCCATCATGTCTCATGTTTCATGTTTCTGTCGTGCCTTTTAGAGACAGAGTTTCATGGTGTTCCTAGGTTGTCCCCAAACTCTCAATCCTCCTGCCTCAGCTCACTGAGAACCAGGCCGTCAGGTCAGGTGTGCACCATCATTCCCGCCTAAGGTCTTCTTCTAAAACTCTGAGCTCGGGATTCCAGGACCTACTGGCAGCCTGTCCTGCAAGCTGGGATTGTGATTATGGGAGCTTCCTTCTTTTCCTTGGCTGCTTGCTTACTTATCTTGAAGGAGACTCCCAGAGAAAGACAAGGCTTTGCTGGGAAGAATAGTCCCTTTAAGCACACCTTCCTTATCTCTACGGGATTAAATGGCTTCCTGGGTCTGCTGACTTGCCTCTATTGACACACTGCTGGGTGTCCTGTTTTGAACTATAGGGTTGAGAGGCGCCGGTTTGCCTTTCTTGGCACACCACCTGAGGAGAAAATTGACAAGGAAAATAATACAGTTATAGATAACTACTGTTATCCCTTTGGAACTAAGGAAGATAGCATGGGAACTCCCTCAAGGACTCCAGAGCAGTGTGCAAACCTAAGCCAGCATTGTTTGCACGGTTTCTCAGCCTGTAGGGAATTGGTATTAGGATCTGCGGTTTGCAGATCAAAGAATGAAATCCTAGATGTTAATTAGTGTTCCCAAAGGTTCTTACCAGTGTGAGAGTTGCCACTAAATGGAGAATCCACTTTAAAAAAAAAAAAGAGGAAGAAGAGGAGACACCCATTTTTTTTATGGTTTTGTGGTTTTATGTTGTTTTTTTGTTTTGTTTTGTTTTTGAGACTGGCTATTATGTAGCTCCAGCTAACCTTGAGAGATAACTTGTTTAAAGTAGGACAGGGTGATGCTCTCAGCCTCAGCACCATTAGGCCTGGGATGAAGGATGCCACCCCTGCTGCTCCTCTTCCCAGGCTGCAGAATCTTCTCTAAGATGTTACCTGGTCCAGAAGAGCATGGTTCCATTTTTATGGGTGCACATAGCATGCCGGGTGTGTATCCAGCACTCTCTATAGCACTGTTTCAGTGAGTCTGGTCTGGTCGTCTCGGGCTCCCCACTTCCTGTCTTGGCTGCCCCTTAGACCAGCAGCTCAAGCATAGCTGAGGGGCAGTCACACCCAGTCCCTGGGGAGCAGCGAGGTACAGTTTGTGGCGCTGAACCCCCGTACTCTGTACACTCGGTAGATTCTCGGCACAGGTGCCATTTCCACTTTTGTGTTCCGAAGAGTGACTGTCAACTTAAACTAACTAGAGAAGAGTAATTCAGGGGGTTGGGATGGTGTCTGGACCTGAGGAAGGGGCTGGCTTGAGGGCAAGTGCTGGTGAAAGGAATGCAGACAGGGATGCCAGATCAGCTGTGAATGTCACTTTGGCCTGGGGGCACTTAGTGTATCTCTCTGCCCCACGTTTGGGATTCTCTTGTATCCTTCAGGACCAAGTAGGACTTTTCCAGGGTGACAAAAGCAAGCTTCCAGTCTCTCAGACAGGCCTTTTTGAGCTAATGCTTCAGTGGTGGGGCTACCAGTGATGCTCTGGCCCCTTTATCCATAAGCTTGTTGACTTTAACCTCCCTGGCTCTGTGGCACGCTGAGAGGGTACCCCAGTGCAGGATGCATACAGGGATCCCTGAGTGGCAGGGTGTCCACCTTTGTTATTTTTGTTATTCACTCCTAACACACGTAGGACTTTCTATCAGCCAAGCATAAAACGATGGTAGGTGCGTTTCTTAGGGGTAGCTCTATCATCTGCACCACACGGAGTCTCACAGGCTTGTGTAGGCATCACTGGCCTTCCCCAGTCCGTGAGCCTTCCCATCCCCCCACTGTCTTCGCTGTCTACATGAGAGCTAGGTTCAATGGCTTGTCTGGTGATACATTTACTGCTAAGAATTTGAGCCGGGTTGCCTTTGAAACTTCAACTTCAGTGCAGTCATCAGGCTTTGTCCCCTCTGCCATGCCTTGAGTGACAGTGCCTTCATAATATGACAGCAATTCAGAGTTCTACAATTTGATGGGTGCTGACCTGGAATAAAAAAAATTGGTTTGTAAGGAACAGTCGAGGTGTTGGGATACTTGAAAGTGAAGGCATTTCTGGTCTTGCTATCTGGCTGGTTTTATTTCTCCTGGTAGGAGGAGTCTCTTTCGTCCTTTATAGGGGTTGTTTTTTTTCAAGATTTATGAGTCTCTTCATTTGGTGCTGCCATGGCTTGAAACATTTTACAGTTCCTTTAATTCTCCTTCAGAGCCTATCGTAAGGACAGGTTTCGCAGCACCTGCGAATGTGGTGTGGATTGCTGTTACTCGAGACAACATGAATTTGGTGATTGCCAAATATTTAGAAACTTGAGTGAGATGGTGGAAGTTTTTGGTTCCTAAACAGATTCTGGAAGAATTTTCCAAAGAGAAATATCTGAAAATGTCCTGAGAGTGCCTTGTGAGGATTTCCTAGGCTAAGTCTTCTAAAGGGGCATTTGTCTCTTCCTCACATGGGATAATGGTCACACGGTTGGCATACCGTTGGTGTTCTGTGTAAAGAGTCTGTGGTGGGTTCTCCCTCCATCTCCATTGGGCTTTCTCATGTAGCACACCCATCTTCTCTTCTTTGTGGCAGCTGGGATGCTCTGCCCTGCCCAGTTCTCCTCAGACCTGGAGACTTGCTTGCTCTTACTCTGCATGAGCTCTCGTAATTGCAGTGCCATACAGCTTTACCTGGATCAGCTTCTTTAAATAGAACCCACACTTTTCCTTGTTTGTCTAGGCACACTCATTCTGCATGTGATAACGCTGATCATGCCATTTTATGGACACAGTTCTTGTGCAAATTATCCTGTAATTGAGCGTGTTTCAGGGCCTTATTCTGTCAGCCCTCCTTTCCTTGGAACATTGAGTGGTTTGAACACACAGCACAATTTGAGTTGCTTGTCATTAGGAGTGGCTCTGTGTCCAGGCCTATAGAGAGTGATGTGGGAATTCAAGGTAATAGCACACCTGACTCCCACAGGTGTTGGGGTAAACTGATGTCTAAGGCTTCTGCTTTGGCAGGCTGGCAATGAGGCTCCTATGGTAGGCTGAGTCATTTGCTGGAGTCTTTTAGAATGTTTTATCACGTGAATTCCTCTCTGTGGGTGAGCACACATGTGTTTACATGTGTGTGTGTGTGTACACAAATATGCATATTTGTATATGTATATATATATATGATGTATACATGTGCATATATGTATATATGTACAGTGCCTCTTATTCTTTTTTCTTAGCATTAAAATGATATCATCACTGAATCATTTTACTTTTATTTGCAATACCACCTTAAACAATACCTCCAAAGTCCCCATCAATAGTAATGGTCATCTAGTGTGATGGTTAGTGTTTATTGTTAACCTGACAGAATCTAGAATCCCATTCCAGATGGGAGTCTGGGCATATCTGTTGGGGGTTATCTTGATCACGTTAGTTTAGATGGGAGAACCTGCATATGATTTGTGTCACCATGCAGTGGCTGGGGTCCTAGACAAACAAATGGAAGTGCATATCAATACTGCCTCCATCCTTCTCTGCTCTTTGTGAACACAAAGGCCCAGCTCCCTCAAGTTCTCTTGTTCACCAGTTCCCTTCCCTGATAGACTACGCCCTGGAACTGTGGATGAGCACAAAGAGGTCCCTTCTCCTTTAAGATGCTTTTGTCAGCACCAGGAAAAGAAACTAAACTATCTATGAGTCTTATTTCCCAGCCTAGCTTAAATCTTGGATGCGTGGAAACACATCTCCTGGATTTCTGGGAGGTGTGGGAGGGAATGTGTCTATGAAATGGTCCAACCAAAGACACTGAGTTTTATAGAAATGTGTTCACACTTATTTCCCCATTTCATGATTAAGACCCATAAGCAAAGAAAATGATGCATACACATTACAATTTCAGTGCCTTATGCCTCTCCATAGCTGTGCCATGCTTCTAGTTAGAAAACAAGTGTGGCATCCTCTGCTTCTACTGAAAGAAGAGTGGTGGGCAGGAAAGCAATTTGGCCATGTTTTTCTATCTGTGAGAGCCCAAGAGGATATGTGTGGGGTCGTGTTTTGGACATGTCTGGCATTCTTTTTGCTAAGCTGACCCAAGGGAAAGATCAGCATAGTAGTTAGATCAGTATAGTACCTGGCCCTTCCGTGGATTTATTGCAGGATAGTGGCTAATCAGATTTATGTGTGGCTTCTCGTTCAGCCTGTTAGCTGTGCTGTGGCACAAAGGACTTGAGAAGAGGAAACTATTATCTAGGTATATATTTCAATGGAAGGGCATTTGGGTTCTGAAGAGCAAAAACCCCCTCAAGCTGGAGAGGTAAAATGTGTTATCGAAAGACAAGGAAGGTAGTAAGTGACTGGAGAAGAGAAATAAAAGGAAAGGAGCATGACTGCTCCTAGGTGCTGTGGAGGAGAAGGTTACTGTAGCTATGTGGGAGAGCATGGCCTGAGGTGGGGAAACCTGGGCGAGTGCAGAGTTGACAAGACCAGATTGAACTGTGCCAGGAGAGGAGAGGAGAGAAAGGCAGGGGAGGGACCAGATGTAGCAGCCAGGAGACTCAAACTTACAAAGCAGGCGGGTAACCAAAATGGTTGGATTATATAGGAAAAGTAGCTCAGCTCCTGAGTTCAGGATTGGGAGCAGGGTATGCCAGCCAGGAGGACACTGTGACAAGAAGGGACTGGGGGGATGCAGGGAGAACCAGGGTCCACTTTGATATGTAAAATAGGAGCCTCAGCAGTTTGTCTAAGTTTAGAGCCTAACAGTAAGGGTGTCTAAGTTGGGAGATCTGCCTAAACCCTCAGGTGACTGCAGAGGGGTTTGCCAAGCCACCTTTCCTGAAGGGGAGGAGTATCCATGTCTCCCTCAGCATCCCGAGTCTGCATACTGTAAGGGCAGATGCACCGTGGCTGCAGTTTACACAGGTTAGGCTTCTGTGTACCACTGGAAGTCACCGTGCTCTGTCACTCCAATTGAACAGGTGATTGCTAAGCTGACGGTGACTTAGTTCCCCAGTCCTGTGTGTTTGTCTGTGTGTAAGAATGTGTACCACGTGCTTGCTTGGTACCCACAGAGGTCAGGAGAAGGCATCAAAACCGTAGAACTGGAGTAACAGATGGTTGTGAACCATGTGGGTGCTGGTAACGGAACCTAGGTCTTCTACAAGAACAACAAATGCTCTTAATCGTTAAGCCATCTTCTTCAGTTCCATAGGCCCATACAGTCTTATAGACAAGTCATTGAGAAACCCTCACAGTGAGGACCTTACTTAGGCCTCCGAACAGAGGTTTATCAATGTGGTTGATGCTTCAGAGATTTTCTAAGCTCCCCACCGCCTCATCTGTAGGACGACTTTCAGTGGCTCATGTTTCTCTGGCTGCCCCGTGCCACACACATATTATTAACCCAAGTGTGACTTCTGTGTTTTCTCTCCAGGAAGCAATGCTTGTGTCCCTCAGCCCTGTAGTCTACTGTGCCTCCCTAAAGCCAACAACAGCAAAAGCTGCAGGTGTCCCGAAGGTGTGGCCAGCAGTGTCCTCCCCTCTGGGGACCTGATGTGTGACTGCCCTCAGGGCTATCAGAGGAAGAACAACACCTGTGTCAAAGAAGGTACGCCCCTGGTTTTCCCTAGGCTCCTCCTCCTTCCCTTCTGACCTTAGTGTTTCCTCAGTTTGGGATATTCGAAAATGCCCCAGGCGGAAATGATCCCTGTTAGATGCCGAGAGGTATTCTGGTCCAGGTTGTAAGGCCTCTGGCTCTGCACAGCATGGAAAGGTTATAGTTGTGGCCCTCGCTTTGATGGCAAATGATACAGCCTCTCTCAGGTCCCGCTTCCTTTTGTTCTGTGGGTCCCTCTATGCAACCACGAACAGCTAAACTCTGTCAGAGCAGACTGCTCTCTGCCACCACAGAGCTTGGAATGGCCCAGATGTTCTGAATCGGGCTCGGCAGAGGTCTAAAAGTCTTGACTTCCAAGCTGTGTGAGCAAGTCAATGACATTAGGAGCCTTCTCTTTAGCCAGTTTGAATTTGAATATTTTTTTTTAAAGAGAATCTGACTTGACACCCCCTAGCTCCCCCACATCCCCCAACCCCCATCTTGTTGCCAACCCCCCCTCCAGGTTCTAGCCTCATATTCCTATGAGCCAGCATCCAGGAAAGGTGGTCTGGCATGAAGTTAGTGGATTGACGGCTGAATTTCTGTGTTTTCCTTATTCTCTAGGTCATATTTACTTTGCAATCCTAACCACACTCGTCAGAGGCCAGGGCAGGCGAATGTACAATGGAAGCTTTATCAGCCAGCTCCCCTTAGAAATACAAATGGAGAAAAGATGACTCTCTCCCCCTCAGAAACAGGAGGCTTCCTTTCATGCTCCAAATGGTGTCTTAAAGCTATTTGAAAGAAAGTCAACAGTAAATTCTAAGAAGAGGGGGGAAAAGGTTTCTCCAGTCACCATTGGAATGCTTTAAATTGTCCACACAGGCCACTGGTGTCCTTGACCCAGTGTGCCGAACAATGCTTTTATGTCCTCTATAAGTCCTTGTTTCAAAGAAGCCATGGGACTACATAAATAAATAAATATTTTTAAAAAATCATAAAATCTTAGTAAGCTGCTTGTTTATTAAATTAGCATATACATGGATATATAATTATTGTCTAACTACATAAAATCATCCCTTCCTAGCCCCAAAATCAATGGCTTCTCTGGATAACAGACTCCGTGGATCCTCAAGTCCTTTGTATAAGAGCCTAGGATTTGCATATAACCTATATCCAACCTGCTGTATATGTTCAGTCACCTCCAGACTGCTGAGACTACCCTCTGCAGTTCAAACCCAGGGAGAGCAGGGTTTGCCCATGTGCAGTACAGATGCAATTCCCCACCCCCACCCCACCCCCCACCTATTTCTGGTGTCCGGTTAGCCGAATCTTGATCATGGAATCTGTGAGTATTCAGAACCAGCGAGGTGTATATTATAGCTGTGACGTATGGCCTGGGTGTGTCTGATACTCTGTGGACACAGCCTCTTGAAGGCTAGTCTATGTGTAATTTGTATTTTATTTCTGCTAACAGTGAGAATTGTCTCCCAGTGGACCCAATTGGTGTCAGCCCTTTCCTCATAGTACTTACCTCCACACACTCGCAGCCTGCCTCACCTTCAGATTTCATCTAAAGAGGAAGGAAAGGGGCTCTGCTCGTGAGGTGTGCGTGCACACGCGTGTGCTTCCTGCCTCCTGTGCATGAGTGAGCACTTGGCCCTTCCCTTCCCCGCTCCATCCCATCTGCAGCAGAATGTAGCTGGGCGAAGAGAAATAGAAACCGAGAAGAGAAAGTTTTGTGGTCGGGTGGTAAAGAATGATGCTGGCCCCCCTCTTCCCCTTCTTTAGAGAACACCTGTCTTCGCAACCAGTATCGCTGCAGCAACGGCAACTGTATCAACAGCATTTGGTGGTGTGATTTCGACAATGACTGTGGAGACATGAGTGACGAGAGAAACTGCCGTGAGTCTCCATGCTTGCACCATTCATTGGTCAGGGGCCTGGCTGGTCCTTCTGGTTTGAGGCCTATAGTTTGGGGTTCTGGCTGGACACTGTCATGGGGTATTTACCTAAATGGATGGGGTTTGGGCAAAAACCCCACATGTACATATATGTTATGGTATCAATGTATTACATGTGTAAATTTAAGTCACCTCGATATTTCAGCGTTCGAGACTGAAACTGAGCTGTCTGGACAGTGTGGCCCATGAGCTTGGTGTCTGCACTGAAATACTGGGTATTGTCACTGGTAGCTCATGGGTGCATGACATGATTTGATTTGTTAATTCAACACTGGGACATTTCAAAGCCAGGTAACAGGTGTCACCTCCTGTGCCACTTCCATTAGGTGATTGATGCAGGTGCATGCCAAGCTAAAGAGAGATTGTTGTAACTGCTCAGTGGCGCCCTAGGGCCTGGAATGTGGTGGAATGTTGGTAGGTACGTCGTGTCCAAGTGACCTTTGCACTGAGTAGCTTCTAGGGTCCAACTCCATTTTGCAGGCGTAGAGACAGACATCTATCTACTTAACCTCAGCCCTCCTTCCCCAGATCTGGTTTTAATGGTTTTGAATTTCTTTATAAAGGCATACACTCACTGATATTTATTTAGCCCCTCTATCTCAGGCTCTTTGCTGGGCTTCTGGTAGGGAGGGAAGTTTGTGGCTGAGAAGCCAGTGGATGGTACAGTAGAGTCAGTAGAGTACTGTGTGGCAGGATATGTAACTGTATTGTCCAGGAAAGGCACCCCAACCAGCTCCCATATGCACAGATGAGGGCGCCTAGGGAGCTCTGAGCAGAGGTTGAGTGAGGAGCATGGGGAACACTGAGCAGAGGTCGAGTGAGGAGCATGGGGAGCTCTGAGCAGAGGTTAAGTGAGGAGCATGGGGAGCTCTGAGCAGAGGTTGAGTGAGGAGCATGGGGAGCACTGAGCAGAGGTCGAGTGAGGAGCATGAGGAGCTCTGAGCAGAGGTTAAGTGAAGAGCATGGGGAGCACTGAGCAGAGGTTGAGTGAGGAGCATGGGGAGCATTGAGCAGAGGTTGAGTGAGGAGCTTGGGGAGCACTGAGCAGAGGTCGAGTGAGGAGCATGGGGAGCTCTGAGCAGAGGTCGAGTGAGGAGCATGGGGAGCACTGAGCAGAGGTCGAGTGATGACAATGGAGCTTCATGCTACCACTCCTGTGGACGATAGGGCAGGTAGGATACAATGTGTAACCCAGATCAGCAGTTTTGTGGGTATTCCTGGAATAGCGGGAACCACCCACTATGTGCTGTGATAAGGACTTGCCTTTGGAAGGATAAACAGTGAACGGAATGAACTGGATGAGAGAGAACCGGACTGCAAGCGGGGAACCCAGAGACCACGGCAGGCCTATCTTTCATATAGATCACCCTGGGCTACCCAGAGGCTCTCTCACCATTTGAACTGTAGAACAGGTTGATGAGGGCGTGTAGGCCTTCCTACATGCTGAGCACATGCTGAGGCCCTACGTGCCTTAACCTGGGTAACAGCTTTATCGCCCGCTTACTTAGCTCGCATCTAACGTAACTCATCGGGTTCCCATGGGACTGGCAGTGCCCTTCTCTGCCCTCCTTGGCTTGGTGAAAGTTTTGTATGAACCCTTATATACTCCCATTCCTCCTTGACCTCAGTGTATGCTTTTCCCATCCAAGGAAATGACTGTGTTAGTTCTTCTCTCCTGTATTCCATCCCAGCACCACTTTCCTCTCCCTCCTGTTCTCTCAGTCCCTCCCACCACCCCTCCCCTCCAGATCCGCTCCTCCATTTCCCTTCAGAAAAGAGCAGGCCTCCCAGGGCTATCAACCGAACATGGCATAACAAGTTATAAAATGACCAGGCATACGGTGACCCTCATATAAAGGCTGGCTGAGGCAACCCGGTAGGAGGAAGAGGGTCCCAAAGGCAGGAACAAGAGTCAGAGACAGAGCTGGGCGGTGGTGGCACACGCCTTTAATCCCAGCAGAGGCAGGTGGGTTTCTGAGTTCGAGGCCAGCCTGGTCTACAAAGTGAGTTCCAGGACAGGCAGAGCTACACAGAAAAAACCTGTCTCAGAAAACCAAAAAAAAAAAAAAAAAAAGTCAGAGACGGCTCCCGCTCTCATTGTTAGGAGTCCCACAAAACACCCAGCTATAAAACCATAACACATATGCAGAGGGAGCCACATGGACTCCCTGATTGTCACCTTGGTCTCTGTGAGCCCTTATGAGCCCTGGCTAATTGATGCTGTGTTGTCATGGTGCATAGGGGTATCTTAAGTGGCAGATTGGGAAAGGCTGGTGCCTCTGGTTGTGCCTCTGGTTGTCTTTATTTTTTTTAATAGGCCTTTTTCCATTTATCTGTGTTGTTGCAGGAAGGTGTGATGTTTGTGAGGCGATAGGCAAAGCTCTTTTAAAACACTAATAAATATTATTAAGTACATAGAGGAGATAATGGAAGGGAAATATTCCATGTATGGCTGTGGGAAATAGCTCAGGCATTAGGCATAGCAGAAATAAAGAAAACTGAGCTATCTTTCCCGTGCCCTGGGCTCGGGGTCTCCTAACAGCTCCGTTTGTGCACGGAAACCATGACCTCTGTGTTTATGCAGGTGGCTACTGGCCTCCGGACTGGCCTCCCACAGCCGGAGCCCCGTGACTGGTCCCACAGATTTCTGCACAGTGTGAACCCCTGCAGTGGGTGAAACATGGGCTGGCTCTACCCTCCTGGTTTGGCGTCTGTCAGCTGAAGTTGAGAGCACTCCTCACTCCCATCTTGCCCTTAGACAATCTTTTCTGCCCCCCCCCCGCCCCCATATCTGAACCCACTTGGCTTAGGCCTCCACATGTGAGATGCCATAGGGATGAGGTGATAAAGAATGGAGGGCATTTGAAACCTCTCCCCCTGGGAACCAAGCCGAGGGATCAGATCTGCCTCTCACGGCCTCTCCTTATCAAGGAGTGACATGCCTGTCTCCCTAGCCAGATGGTGAGCAAAGCCCTGTCCTCAGGCCAGGTTGCAGTGGCTGTGTCAGGGTGCCGTGGCATGGGGTGACTGCTCGGCCACCCTGTCAGCTGCGGGACAAGGGCAGAGGGGACTTGTAGTCGACTTGGGAGGGACGTTGTCATTTTCCTCCGTTAAAGAGACTCCTCCAGCTGGATGAATCCCCTGCAGTCTTGTCATTTTGTATTCATTCCCTGCCTCCTACCACGAGCTCAATTATGGAGAAGAAAGGGAACCTCAAAGAAGAGCTGCAGGGACATCTAGCAACAATGTGACCATTTGGTGTTTTATTGTACTGGGAACCTCCACCCTCAGTTCCACCATGCTGCCCTGATGCTGCCCTGCTCTGTGCCAGCTCCTCGGTAGCATGGAGAACAGTCTTCCTTCCCTCATTTCTCCTCAAGGCCTTTTCCCTGGGCCTCTGGGTTTCTGGATCAGTTGGGAGCCAGTGAATCGGTTTTCAAACCCATCCTTAGGATGCTGAGGTGTGCTGAGGGAGAAGAGACACTGTTAGGAGTTCATTACCTCCACAGTCTGCTTGATAGGGTGTGTCCCTAGCCCTGGACCCTACTGTATCCATAGCAATGCACCAGGTGGTACTTATCTCTGTCAGTCATAGAGAGAAGTGGGGTGCAAAGGATAAGGACCCATAAACTATAGATGGCAGAGTGAGTCCTGGCTGACATTGACACAGCTGCTTCACCTTCACCTTACAGCAGAGGAAATGGTAGCTTAGGGAGAGTTAGTGCGAAGTCTTACTTACTTATTGAGTCCAGATATGACACTCGTCTCTGCCGTAAGATTCTGGGTATGCGTTCCTTTCACCTGTTCCATGTGTGCCAGCTGCTGGTAGGGAACGGGGCATCCCTCGTAGACAACGGAGTTTATGTTGCTTGCTTGGAAAGAGTGCTTGACATGCTGGAAGGATTCTAGGGGCTACTTCAGCCCCGCATTTCCTCTCCCAGTCAGGCAGCAGTGTCTCACGCTCTGGGCCCCATTTCTGTGGACATATGTCCCTGGAAAACACATGCCCTTACCTAGCTTGGGTGGGAGTTTCAGGTTCCTGTGCGCATTTGTTTCTGCCATGAGCTCGGGGTGTAGTTCTTGTTATAATTGAAGCCTGTCTCCCTCTAGCTTTAACTGCTAGTCTGGTGGGGAGGTTTGTAGCGGGAAGGGATGAACGGGCCATAACAAATGTGTCAATGTGTCCCTTCTTTGTCACCGTAGCCACGACGGTCTGTGATGCAGACACTCAGTTCCGGTGCCAGGAGTCGGGGACTTGCATTCCGCTCTCCTATAAGTGTGACCTGGAAGATGACTGTGGAGATAACAGTGACGAGAGTCACTGTGGTAAGGGGGTAGTCCTGGGAGGGTCCTCACACTGCTCACAGAGTTGTGCTAGTGGATGGTGTGGGCTGGAGTCGGGAATTTCTGAGGGACAATTTGGGACTTAGCATCCCCCACCTCCATGCCCACCTCTACCCTCATATCAGGGGCCTGCCACTTCTTTCCTCTGCTCAGTTTTTGTAGAGCCACTTCGTTGTGTTTCATGTGCATTCACTTACTATGAAACAGAGTAATCTCTGGCTAATGGTCATCTAGACCCCACCCCTATCACTTATTCTTGATCAGTCTTTGTTTTCCAATCTGAAAAATAGGTCCTGTTTTCTCTTTTAGACAATCTATACGAGATGTGAAAGCAAGGATGTATGTTTTCTGAGTGAATTCAATTAGCCCTTTTGTTTTTCATTTTATTTATTGTTATTATGTGTGGCCATGATGTATATGTGAGTGTGTGTGCCATGGTTTGTCTGAGGGGTGTGGTCATGTATGTGTGTGTGTGTGTGTGTGTGTGTGTGTGTGTGTGTGTGGAGGGGGAACAAATTTGGAACCGGTTCTCCCCTTCCCACCTTTACAAGGGTTGTGGGGATCAAACTCATGCTCATGGCTTGCATGGGAAGCACTTCATCCACAGAGCCATCTTTATGCTTTCCCCTTAAACCCACTGGATTCTTAATAACTATAGTTATCCCTCAGCTCTGAGCCAGTGGGATGCTGGCCCCAAGATCTTCAACTGTGGCCTTCAATTTCCATTTTTTTTTTTCTTTTAGACAAGTTTTCTATACAGCCTAGGGTGGCTAGGCACTCCAGAGCTTCCTACCTCAGTTTCCTGCATGCTGGGACTACAAATGCATGTCTCTGTGCCCAGCTGCACAGATTTATCGTTGTTCTTCTTAAACCAATCTAATACCATAACCTCTGTTAGGAGCTGGCGGACAGCACTGATGTAGCACCGGCTCTCTAAAAGGATGGTTTCATACATCTGGAATTCTAATGGGTTGCCATCACCAAGACTAGAGGAGCCTCCTGTCTACTCTTTGACTGGGATCTCCTTAGTGGGATTTTCCAATATGGCAGGATCTCCTTATGTCCGAGTCGGGAGCTGAGGCTCATGCCTCCTCTTCTGCATAGCCTTTCTGGCAGGCCACTGCCCTGCCGGTGTTTTGAGCAGGCACCACTCTGAAGCTGTTACTTACAGTGGAAAGAGATTTGATGTAGTGTGCGCAGTGCAGGAGCCCGGAGGACCTATCAGTCTAGAAGGAGAGTAAGAATGGAGGGCAGACGCCAACGCAGACGTGGTGATGAGTTGCTGAGGCGCTGCTGGTCCTCCCTTCTGTCCACAAGGCCAGGGCCAGGCAAGCTGGGTGTGTGCACACGGACAGGGCCGATTTTGTTTGCTATGAGCAGGTGGTTTGACTCACGGGGGCTAGACCTAGTGGAACAGGGGCTATTCACAAATCATTTTAACACAAATTATTGAACACACTTAGGGCCATAGAGTGTACCTTGCATAGAGTGTACCTTGTTCTGGCTAGAGAGGGAATGGGGCTTTATGTTTTAATTTTTCTTTTTGTTTCATAATATCCTTTTATCAAATGCCATAAAAAAAATGGCCTTGGGATCGACAACTCTTTCCATCGGTCTTTCCTTCCTGCCCCAGAACGCAGAGGGTGAAGAGTGTGGATACGGTAGAAGTGTACCTTCCCCTAGAAGAAATGTGACCCCACATGGTTTCAAGTCTCTGTGCTTGTCTAGCTCCCTGTCTGGGTACCAGTCGGGCACTCCATAGCTCAGCATCCCTGTGCTCCATCCCCATTCTGGGTTCATGGCTCATTCCTGCTCATTGGTCCTGAAACCTTCACAAGATCCTACTTGGTGCAATTCTCTGATGCTGGTCTGCTGCATAAACCTGACTCTTCGTGACCTCATTCACCACCTTTACTATCACCTGGTCTTTGAGAAAAGCAACTTGGACATCTGTCCTGGGTCCCATGTTTGCTATTCTTGTTTGCTTTCATCTTTCAAATTATTCTAATAGTTATTATGTATCAGGTGTGTGTGTGTATGTGTGTGTGTGTGTGTGTGTGTGTGTGTATGTGTGTGTGTGTGTGTACATGTATGTGCACTGTGGCACACATGTGGAGGTCAGAGGACAACTTCATGAGTTCTCTCCTTCCAGTTTTACATGGTGTCTTAGGATTTCTATTGGTGTGACGAAGGCAGCTCTTATAAAGGACAGCGTTTAATTGGGGCTAGCTTACAGGTTCAGAGGTTCACTCCATTATTATCTAGGTGGGAAGCATGGCAGTGTGCAGGCTGACATGGGGCTGTAGGAGCCAAAAGTTCTACATCTTGATCCAAAAGCAGATAAGAAAAGACTGGCCTCCAGGCAGCTAGGATGAGGGTCTCAAAGCCCACCCTCACAGTAACACACTTCCTTTAACAGGGCCACACCTCCTAATAGTGCTGCTCTCTGGGCCAAGCATATTCAAACCATCACACGGGTTCTGAGGGTGGAAAGAAGGGTATCAGGCTAACATGGCAAGACCCTTCATCTACTGGGCTGAGCCAGTCGCCCACTCCACTCCTAGCTTTTTGAGCCTTAAGACAATTCCACCTGGAAGTTCTGTGTCTCAATTCTTTTAGGCTTCTGTAAAAAAATAAAACTTAGACCATATAACTTAAAAGCGGTAGAGATTAATTTCTCCTCACCTTGGAGTCTGGGAGTTCCCAGATCAAGGTGCAAGTAGATTCGCTCTCTTGTGAAGTGCTGGCCTATCATATGGTGTGTTCTCTGTGTGTCTAGGAGGCAGAAGTGGTGAAGAGAGCCTGCCTTCTCCCTTAGTTAAGTCATGGACCTCACGCTTAACCACCTTTTAAAGACCCTGTCTTTTGTTCCACTGCATCAATGATGAATTCCCTGTAGGGGTTTGTGGGTAGGGGTATGTTCAGGCCTCAGTGGGATTTTGTGATTCCCTGGGACCTAAAAAAAAGGTATGGGGAATCCTTGCTTCTTTGGGCCAAGCTGCACTGCATCATTGGCCCCAGGAACCATTCCTTCTGGCACCCCAGAGAGAAGTCCTGAGCTCTATCTCCTCCCCCAGCAGTCTCAACACTAGAACCACTTTCCTTGAGGTGAGCATCTTCCAGTGAGCAATCCCACAGCTCTCTCTCATCAAGCTGTGTCTCTAGGATCGCAGGTTCTCGAAACTAATGCTCTCTGGCCTCCCTCATCAGTATATACGAACTTCAGTCTCATTGCCATAGCAAGTGCAGAAATGTTTGTGGCGTACATAGAGAATGTCATGATAAATGGGAGAGGTCATTTGTTTTCTCAGAGGCACTGGGAGGCAGTATCTTAGCATATCTAGAACCCATCTGCAACATGCATGGTGGGGACTGTTCTGGGTGACCTTACATCTTTAGTTTGAAGCCTTTCTGTCCACCATGTCTGTGGATGATCCATGATGGATGGCTCCTGGTGATGGCCTCTGTGTCTACACTGTCTGAACCATCGGTGGCATGTGTCCATTTCTGACTTCTTAGATGTCTAACCTCGGAGGCAGAGTTCTGAGCGTGCCCCACCTCCCATCTCCAATCCCTGCTGTGTTTTCTCCTCACAGAGATGCACCAGTGTCGCAGCGACGAGTTCAACTGCAGCTCCGGGATGTGCATCCGGTCCTCCTGGGTGTGTGATGGTGACAACGACTGTAGGGACTGGTCTGATGAAGCCAACTGTACTGGTAAGTCCGTCCTAGACCTAGTTAATAAAGCTTATTTAGTTGTATGCTAGTTAGCATTTAGGCCTTAAGTAAGCATAGAAATTAGATACTGAGAATTCGTGTCAGAAACATGTCAGGTTCCTCAGAGCTTGTGTGTAACGAGGTAGGAGCTATGATCAGAACTCCAGTGTTCTGGGGGAATCTATATTCTGGATCCATTTTCTTAGTTCTTTGGGACGGTAAGTAAGAAACCATTCATGTAGACTGATGGTTGGTCTAAGAACGATGTCTTTTTTAATATTTTTAATCTTATGTGTATTGGTGTTTTGCCTGCATGTATGTATTTGTGCCATATGTATTCAGTAACCTCATAGAAGTTCTGAGAAGGGCATTCCATCCTCTAGAACTGGTTACAGATGGATGTGAGCTGTCAAATCCATGGTTTGAGTAACACTAAACTATTAAGTGTTCTCTATTAAGGTTAAAATGCAAACGGGGCTTGTAGTTCTTTGAGGTAAAGTTTTATCCTTGGGAACATTATGTGTGGGGAAGGAGTGTTAGATGGTATAAGATAGGGCTTGTGTTCCACCTCTTCTCTTGGTTTCACGCATGCCTATGTTATTTTCCTGAATGACTGAATGGCAGTGTTTGTGGGAATGGTGGGGGTAGTTCATTGAGTCGAGAATTTTATGAGAAACGAACACAAGTCCATTTTACTATCCTTCCTGGTGAGCCCATGTTTTTATATGACTATAACTTTTCAAAAACTAAAATTAGGATAAAAAATTTCCCTAATTCCTGGATTCCTCTAGAAGCTGGAATTCAATTTGGTCCTAAGCACTGTAAAACAATGGCCCCATGTATTATTAGGATGCTAAATAATTTCCCCCAATCTCAGCCCTGAGAAGGCCACATGTTTTTTGGGTGTGGTCACCCCTAGAAGGGTACAGGACCATTCTTGTGTGCAGTGTGTGTGGCCTATTGAGGAGGGAAACCTAGACTGTCATGGGAGCTGCCATGAGCCCAGAAGCGTGTAGATCCTGTCTGCAGGCTTGATTTGAAAAGATAATTAGTTAACTTATTAGAAGGGTGCACCCAGGCATTCAGTATGTAAATTGCAGCATGGTTGAACACCTTGTCAGTACTGCCATGTTAGACAAACCCAGCTTGCAGCAGCTTGTTCCAGATTTCTGGAATGAATTAACACTTCAGAACTATGGGTGGGCGTGTTATAAACTCCAGGTCTTATCTGTGCTTTCCTGTAGACAGGGATGCAACTTCTTTTTGCCATTTAGCTACAACCTTGACCCAGTGGTTCTTCAAACCCTTTCAAGATAGATTCTCCTTCTTGCCATCGCAGAATAGTTGGAGAGTGGATTTGAGCTCATTCTGCCAATGGGTGTGACACATCATCTCCTGATCTATTGATTTAAGACAAAGAGAATGGCTCAGGGTGGGCTGTCCTGGTGGAGGCAGCGCACCGTGCTCTCTGAGTTGACCGTGTTCTCGTTCTAACCCACTACTTTGCTACCCAGGGTCCGTTTGGGGCCTTTATTCCTTTAAATACATCCTAATCGTTCGATGTTCACTTCAGGAAGAATTTCTTTGTACTTGTAACATCCTTCTTCTCTCATAGGTATATAAGCACTTTAAATCCTTGCCTGCCATTCCAAAATTAAAACGCTTAGTAAACTATTTAAAAGCACTGGACAGGTAATATTTTGGTTTTGTCTTTTAAAACCTTGAACATTAGGACTGGGAGTGTAGTCAGTGATACAATATTTGCCCAGCATGATTCAGACCCTAGGTTTGATTCCCATCACCTCTAAATAAATGAATTAATAAATAAAAAAATAAATATCTAAAGTTAGTCGGTTATTACTTGTTTCTATCTATCCACCTACCTATCATCTGTCTGTCTATCTACCTACCATCTATCATCTATTTGTCTATTATCTATCATCTATCTATCAATCACCTGTCTAGCTACCACTATTTATCTATCATCTATCAATCATGTATCTATCTATCTATCTTCCTTTCTCCCTTTCTTCCTTTCTTCCTTTCTTCCTTTCTTCCTTCCTTCCTTCCTTCCTTCCTTCCTTCCTTCCTTCCTTCCTTCCTTCCTTCTTTCTTCCTTTCTTTCTATCTATCTGTCTATCTAGTGTGTGTGCGGCATGAGTGCACACACCTGTGAAGATGTATGGAGGTCATAGGACAGCTTTCAGGAGTCAGTTCATTCCTTCTACCACATAGATCCCAGGGATTGAACTCAGGTTGTCAAGACTGGCAGCAAGTGCCTCCATCTGCTAAACCTGCTCCCATCTGCTAAATCTGCCTGCTCCCATCTTACTACTTTTAGTGGCCGGACTTATTTGTCAGTGTGTCACTTTACCAGCTATTGTCTTGTGCCCGTGTATGAACCTTCAGTGGTTCTTACAACAGAAGACTGAGGTTGCTAAACCATCTCAGGGCTTTGTGAGTATTGATGTGTCACTAGCCCTTAGTCTCAGGTTCAAATGAGTCTGGATTTCTTCATTTATCGTATTTTCCTGTAATTTTTTTGATGGAATTATTCCAGTTCTTATAGACTCCTGTGCTCATTTTAATTCTCTTCTCAGAGGATCTGTAATAGTGATATCCTTGTTTCTATAGTTTTTATTGTTATGTAAGTTCACCTATTTTCTTTCGAGACTTGTTTTCTTTTCAAGATCTGAGAATTTATGCTTTTTATTCTTGCAGTCAAGTAGTTCTGGACGGTCCCTGATCCTTAGCAGCTTCTCTCAGCCCTTCACTGGGCAGCAGCATCCCATTGCTCCCTCTTCCTGTTTTTATATTTATTCCTTTGGACTCTTAGCTGGACGCTGAGTTACTTCTTTAGAGCTGCCTTCCACTTCTTAAGTTCTCTTTTCAGCTAAATCTAGTCTTTATTTCTATGGCTATATATATATGTATATATATGATCTAAAACATCTATGTTTTTAAATGAATACATTTTTAAATAAATAAATAGTATGTCTAAAACATCTAGTTATTTTTCAGTGATAACCTGTAATTCTTCCTAGTTCTCTTTATGCTTTTTTTTTTTATATCATTAAGTATTCAAGTTTAGCTCTAGTCATACATCTTTCCCCGGGTGCACTCCGCAGTAGTCCAGTCATTTGTAAGAAGCGAGACAGAGGTCTTCCTCCTTAGATTTTAGTATCCATCTGTTTTAGGCCCGCTTATGTGGTAATGATTTTAATCAGGTGTTCCAACTGATGTTGATAAGTTGGGGAAAATCAAAGCCAGAGAGGAAGTGGCAGGATGCCTCTGATTCTCACCCCACTGATCCCTCCCACCCCACACACAGTCGCAGTGAATCCCATCCTCCTGAGTCTCCAGATGCCACAGCCTGGACCTGTCATTCTCTCCATCTGGGTGACTGAGGTGTTATTTTTGAGCATGTATTATTTCTCAGACACTTAAAAACAGAGGACTAGTCAATTACTCAGAAGATTTTAGTTTTTAATCCAGAAAAGGAAAAGGCTACACATTCCAGGCATGCCCGGTCAGTTGAGTAAAATTTTGAAAGCTGATTAATCCTTCTGATCCCCGCCTCTGGGCTACAAGCTGGAGATCTCAGACACACCTCCTAGGACTGTCATTTGGAAACCCTACTGGCACTCTGAAACTGTTATCAGTTAAAAACAAAGTACACAGGCTGAATAACAAGAAGCCCCTCCAGGTAACAGCCTTAAGTGAGTTTATGCTCTGTGAAAACGAGCCAAGGCTAAGGTTGGTCAGAGGGCGTCGGACTCTCAGCGATAAATCAGAGTGCAGGTAATGGCTGTTGCTAGACAGAAACTCACGTAGCACGCAACACTCACAGACTCCGCTTTTCAGCATGAGTGTATTTTAAAAGATGTTTAATGGATTCTAAGTGCCCTGGCTTGTAAACATTGAAAGATCCCTGTGGACTTATACACATGCTTCTTTTGGTCTTCAAAGAGATGCAAAGACAGATAATGGATTGTATGTGTTTCAAAATGGTTTGAAGAAATAGGTTCTGAGCATTGTGAAGGAACAGCCTTCAATTCAGTAGAAATCCTGGCAGACATGACCCGTGTTTCTAACCCTCCAACAGTGTACCACCAGTCATCTGAACTTGATAAAATTCTGTAGCTTGCTCGCAACAGCCCTCTCTGGTTGAATTTCCTCCTCCTTTTGGTAGGTCGTCTATTCACACAGCAGGGGCCACAAGGAACTTGTCTAGGTTACAACATCTCCTCGCCCGTGTTCTTATTCTCTACTGTTCGCCTTACTAGCAATGGCCTACCCCATCCAAACATGTTAAAGAGAAAATTCCAGAAATAAATAATCTTTACATTGTAAATGAGTTTTATTAGCCGTGTTTTAATTGTCCTATTTTATTGTTAACTTGTTTAGTTTTTTAATTTTTATTTTAAATATTTTTATTTAATTTTAATTTTTAATTTTTATTATTATTAACTAACTTATGGATTCTATTTCTTTGATTGAAACATCATAGGAATGTATGTTAGAACATATGTATGTAGTGTTCAGTAGCATTTAAAGTTTTAGATATCCACACAGTGTCTTAAAGTGTGCTCCCTGTAAATCAGGGGACCACTGTGTACTTCCTTGTGTTACTTGTGAACCACACAAATTCTGGCTTTTCTTCAGCAGTGAATGGATAAAAACAGCTTCCTGGTTTTTTTTTTTTTTCATGGGAGGACCATTATTACACTGTTGGTTTGGGTTGATGCAAAGCATTATATACCTGAGCTAATGTTTGAGATTCGGAGATATGTTTAATGACTTCTTGTGTGCAAATGACGCCTTTAGTTTATAACAGCGCCTCTAGGGCTGGGTGTGATGGTGTAGCCTTTAATTCCAGCATCTGGAAAGCAGAGAAAGGTTGATCTCTATAAATTCAAAGCCAGCCTGGTCTACTGTGAGTTCCTCAGGCAGCCAAGGATACATAGGATACATACATACAAGGATCCTGACTCAAAACAAACAAACAAATAAATAAATGGGGAAACCAAAATCAAATGAAAACCTGCATCTCTTTGTTAAACTGACTTCTTTTTAACTCAGCAGTTCTCAACCTGTGGGCTGTGACCCCTTAGGTGTTCCAGTGACCCTTTTGGCAGGGGTCCCATGTCAGATATGGACATATTCAGTATCTACATTATAATTTATAACAGTAGCAAGATTACAGTTATGAAGTAGCAATGAAAGAAGTTTGTGGTTGTGGGGTCACCACAACATGACCTGTATTAAGTGGTCACAGTGTTAGGATGGCTGAGAATCACCGTTTTAGGTGATTGTACTGGACGCTGAATGTGCCAGCTGTTGCCCTGGCCCTTATAGAAGATTTAAGTCATTCCTGGTTCCCAGCTTGCTTGCTTTCAGATTTTGGATGAATTCCTCGTGTTCTGTGGCCCTGCGAGTTTCTGCATTTGAAAAGGGGTGGTGTCATTTAGAATTACATAGAATCCGGTCACTTCATCACTTAGAACTCTCAAGACGATCGGCCTCCCTCCAGACAGCTGCTGAGAAAGGTCTAGAAGCTTTCCTTGGGACACACACAGTCTCTCATCTCATGGCATCTGTAGGAAGGAGCCTTCTGCAAGAGGGGGAAGGGCCCGCTGCAGAGCCACATGGCCTTCAGCTCTTGCACCACAGTCCTCTTCTCAATCTCTCCAGCCAGTTCCTCCTGTGTAAAAAACGCTCCATTGTTGTGAGGAATCTTTTCTGTAGGAGCCTAGGCCTGTCCACTGACTCATGCCACACTGTCACCTGCCGATGTCTGTTGAGACATTTCTGAATTAATTCTTGGTCACCTTGGCCCTCGCGCACAGGAGCCATTTATATCGCAGTGACGTTTTCTCTAGCGAGGCCTTCTCTTTTCTCTTTCTAAGTGATTGTGGGTGACATGGTGCTCTATCGCTGGCTGGTGCATGGTGATGGAGAGAGCTAGTGCTCCTCAATCTCTGAGTGCTCCCTACTCTTAGTGGCTCCCTGGTCTCCTGATTCCCGCCCTCACCTGTCTCTTTAGCAGCCAAGATATTACCAAGGGAAAAAGACTTGTACCTCGACTGCTCCCAAAGTCTCTGCCTTGATATCTAGCTTAGAACTTTCTTCTGGTGGTTAATGGGGAAAGGCAGAAAAGGAAAAATGACTCTTCTCCTCTTTTCGTTGGCAGCCATCTATCACACCTGTGAGGCCTCCAACTTCCAGTGCCACAACGGCCACTGCATCCCCCAGCGATGGGCATGTGACGGTGATGCGGACTGCCAGGATGGCTCTGACGAAGATCCCATCAGCTGTGGTAAAGGCAGATCCCCTGGCCCTCTTCCCCAGGGTCCAACATTAAGGGGAGGGGCAGCCAATGATCCGGGAGGTGAAACTTTGTTCTTCTGTGTTAACTCACACACACACACACACACACACACACACACACACACACACAGAACCACATATACAGTACTTTTTCTACTAGATAGTTAACATTCCTTTGCCTGGCATTCTGAATTTTCATAGAAGTCAACTCACTGGGGTCAGTATCCTTATGTAAGCCCTACCCACTCTTCTCCTTTCAGAGTCCTTCCTCCATATACCTGCATTCCCTGTAGTGAGCATTTTTATGAAAGATTCATATTTCTTTTATATTAGTTGTGATCCCCTGGTTTATCCAGTTGATCTTTGCTGGGCCTTTGAGAGCATCCCCCTCTCACTGTTAAAGCAGCACAAAGTCCCGTGTCCTTAGAAGGCCCGTTCTGCCTTTGTGCTATTTTGTGGGGCTCTTTGCACAGCATGGACTGACTCATGGTGGCAGAGGTTCCCACGGTTCCCTTGCGGCTAGATTATCTTAAGTGCTGTCTGCCCATCCTGAGCTGCATGTTCCTCATCACCTCCCCTGATGTGAGACTCCATCGTACTGCTAATTTTCAGGGATTTACGGCTGTGCCCCTCTCTTCTGTCCTATCCCTTTCCAAAATGGTTTTTCACAAAGCAGCATGAAGTATTTTCACATGTCATAGACTCGTGGGCCTTCTTTTTTTTTCTATCTGAATGATGTTCTTTGACTAATTTTCTAGGAATACCGTTTGTAACACATTTAGTCTCTGTAGAGGGAACCGACCGAAAGGTGTTGGGCTCCCAAAGACTGTGGCTGCCCTGGTAACTGCCTTCGCTTCTAACGGTGCTCCGCAGCGTGGGGCGGAGAGACTTAGGATAACGGATCGGGCGTCAGGGATGCCTTAGATCTGGTTTCAGTCTCATCAGAGATGTCTGTGAAACCCCAGGCTCTCTACATCTCTAAGCAAACATACTCCAACAGGGCTTTGCCTTAGGATTCCTGAAGAATGAGAATTAAGGGTGCTAAGTGTTTTGTAAAGCATACAAAATCCTGAATCTAATAACTCGGATCTCATGTCCTCTTTTGTCCCTATTTGCTGAAGCTTTTCTCTTTCTTATAAAAATAGAGAGAACATAAGAGGGTCAAGCGTAAAAGTTGTCCCCACCCACACCCACACCCACTCTCCCATTTGCATACTTTGTGCACCTCTTGTAGAAAACCATTCTTTAATGGCTTTACGTATTGGTCAGTGTTTTTAAATGTTTAAGAATATTTCTGTGCATATATAGCTATGTGCTGTATAAGGGTGTCTCAGTCAGTGATGGGCTCTGTTTACGGTGGTGCTCTAGACGACACAGGAGATGTAAAGTTCCTATCAGGTATCGACTCCAAGCCTCCTAACATCATGGTGGGATGTGTCACTTGTGGGTTTGTGGCAGTGTTGGGATAATGGCAGCCTCTAATGCTGCCAGCCACATATACATGTGGCACACACAATTGCATTATGTGTGGTACAACAGTGATAAGGCTTATGTGCACTGCTGTTTGTGTGTTTACTATGTGATCTTAACCCTTCTTATCATTCTTGTGGTCCAGCTAGTAGGGCCGGCCACTTTACCTGGTCCACTGCCACACCTCACCTGTTCACCTCATTCCTCGAGAGCATGTGAAGTGACTGGCCTGAATCTAGATCTGTCTAACTGCGGTCTTGGGATATTCACACAGCAGCAAAACAAGTCACCGGCACACTTTTAAACACACACTTCATTGATATATGAAGTACGATTATAAGCCAAACGCACGTGTATTTTTTTATACCCCTCAGATACACAGAATATGCTGTGAATGGTATTTTGTACCTTGTTTTTTTTTTTTACATAGTTGTACATCCTAGATGATTTTTAAAAAAATAATAGTGTCCTTCAGCCTCATGTCACCTTTTGTTGAGCAGTCCCTCCGTACAAGAGGCTTGTTCCTGCTACAACACGTTGTAGTGTAACAACACGTCGCAGTGTAACATTCGTGCTTCTGCTAAGCTCCAGTTGAGGATTTGTTCATGCAATGTTTTCTGAGTTGTGTAAATAGAATGCACATCTGCTTTTGGAACTGCAGGATCACATATATATCTCGATTTGTACCTTTGCTAACCAGTAACAAACTAACCTGGAGGTGGTGTGGCCTGGCCTTCGGCCAATAAGTGGGAGTGCCTGCCTGATTCTTCACTCTTGTTCTTCTGTGACTGACTTAAATTTCAGAGAAAAAGTGCAATGGATTCCACTGCCCAAATGGCACATGCATCCCGTCCAGCAAACATTGTGATGGGCTGAGGGACTGCCCTGACGGCTCTGATGAACAGCACTGTGGTGAGTGCAATCCTTGCCCTGGTGGTTGCACCAATCTCTTCTTTACTACCTGGCCTCAGAGGTCTTAACCTAGGGAATGGGTCAGACAAGGAGATGGGGCCCGGGGAGAAAGGATGCTTTATGATGAACAGGGTGATAGGGGTGGTTGAGCACACTTAGATAAACATCGCCATTTGGTTGCCATGTGTACCATCAACCGCGAGGTTCTTTTGCCTGGGTACTTTCCTCTTCCACTTGCCTGGTTTTGTTAAAGTTTATCACTCAATATTACTTGAGGAGTATCCTAGTATCCTAGGCCCCATTTCAATCCTAAAAAGATTGTCTGTGGTCCACGTCTGTAGAGAATGCTGGAAATAGCTGGGGACTTCTAAAAGCCACCGTGTCTGGGAGCTACCCCAGACATTCTGAATTACTTTGAGTAACTCGGTGGTGAGGTCTTTCTGGTGTTCTGGTTTTGTTTTTACAGTGCGCCACGTGATTCTAATGTGCGGTACAGGTTGAGAACAAATGTGTTAGTACAGGTGTCGTGATCTGGCCTCTAGGCAGGATCTGACCCATCACTCAAAAGCATGTGTGTTAGTGTAGGCACGGCTGACTGGCCTGTGGCCAGACTCACCCCAGTTCTTCTGAATGAAGTCACATTGTACACACTGTGTGATTCATGTGCCTGCTCTCGTGCTGTCACGGTAAGACTGAGTTAACAGGAGGTACTATATTCTAGGCTTCTATAAAACAAAGGCCACCATCTCTCTCTAATGGTGTGGGGTTCTCATGAGGACAGTCTCTTAGGTTAGACATGTTTGCACACACATATGCGCACGCGCACACACACACACACACACACACACACACACACACAAATTTGGAGAGAAGGCATATAATAAGGAACTGGTGCCCAAGCATATGAAAGCTTTTAAAAGGCAGTTATTTCTTACACCCAGATTCCTTCTTGCTATGGGTTCCTATGGTCTCTTCTTCGCATGCATTACTTTTCATTTTTTTAAAGATGTATTTATTTAATGTAGATGAGCATCCTGTTGCTGACACACCAGAAGAGACATCGGATTCAATTACAGATGGCTGTGAGCCACCATGTGGTTGCTGGGAATTGAACTCAGGACTTCTGGAAGAACAAACAGTGTTCTTAACCATTGAGCCATCTCTCCTGCCCCCTCACATGCATTTCCAATGTCTGTTCTCACAGGGACACCTATCCCATTGTGATTTCTCTCATCCTAGTGACCTTTTTTTTTTAACATCAATGGCTTTGGGCTTTTCTAAAGGACCTGTCTCCCGATAGAGGTAGTTACATTGGTCTCAGGGTTTCCACAGAGGAGTTAGAGACAGGGGTGCATGCAATTCAGCCTGTAATGCTGGATTCCTGTAGAAAATGATTGCTGACCTCCATATCAGAGAATCGGTGTCCTATTAATCATAGTTAAGGTGTGGGCTTTGTGCCAGGCAGCTCTGGGGTGCCGTTTGGGCTTCTCTCTCATTAGCCTTGTGTCCTTGGAAGAAAGAGTACCTGGTGCTGACTTTATTTCCTTGTTCCGTGTCTATGCAGAGGCAATCAAATCTCTTATGTGTTGTCTCGCAGGTTTAATGGCGCACATTATGACAAGTGTTTTCACTCAGAGCCTTGCATAAGGAGTGCTGCACCCCCGGTGGCTGTCCCCATCACTAGGCACAGTATCCTGTCCTTGAGCATTTGTTCAGGACTGCAGAGCACCCCCCGCCAGCCTTAGCTGCCCACGGCCCTTCCTCTCTTTCAGAGCCCTTCTGCACGCGCTTCATGGACTTTGTGTGTAAGAACCGTCAGCAGTGTCTGTTCCACTCCATGGTGTGTGACGGGATTGTCCAGTGCCGAGATGGCTCTGACGAGGATGCGGCCTTCGCCGGATGCTGTGAGTGGCTGGGGGAGTTCACACGCATGCGGAAGTCGGCTACTCCGTAGGGCACCTAAGACTCGGATGCGGGTCTTGTCTCAGTGCCTGGGCCTGCGTTTTTGGTTCCTTTTCTCACAGAAGCACTGATGTGTTGCATCTTTTAGTTATACATGGATGTGATGAGGCTGGAGAGTGACCAGGACCTTGTCAATGTCACCTTCTGGGAGAGACTGGCCCTCCGATGATATTGGCAGGCTAATCTCTCTGTAACACACGTTTGCTTCTGCAGTCTTCCTGGCACAGATCCCCACTTTGTATACTTTCTTTCACAGTCAACCTCTCCTGCTGCAGAATGTCCCTAGTTGTCCCTTTTGTGTCACTGTGACCGAATGGCTGGCAGAAACAGCTTTAAAGAGGGAGGCTTTACTTTGGCTCATGGTGCCAGAGGGTTTGGTCTGTGGCTGCTTGGCATCATGTACTTGGACAGAATATTGGGGTGATGGCAGTGTGGAAGGGGAGAGCACTTTACTGCATGACACATGGGAGGCAGAGTGAAAAGGTCCCTGAGGACCCAGTGCGACCTTTGAAGGCCCAGCCCCAGAGACCTACTTTCCCTAGTGATATTCCACGTCCCAGCCAGAGTTCCTAGATAGAGCCTTCCAAAATAGTGGCACCGAGTAGGGACCAAGTATTCAAACATAAACCTGTTGGGTACATTTCATATCCATAGCATAGCACTAGGGCTCTGCATGCCTTAAGCTATCATAGCAAACCCCAGTAGACTGACTGTGTGCCTCAACCAACAGAAACTGTTGAGGTGTTGGGAACACCGTCTGGGGCCTCCTCACCCCCTGGTGGGTGCTGTCTCTATCTATATCACCACACGATCTTTCTCCTGAACACATCTGTGTCTAAATTTCCGCTGTTGTATATTTTTATTGAAAGAAACAGGGTCCTGCCATATTGCCCAGGTTGGCACCAAAAAACCTGGGCTTAAGGGGCAATCTTTTCCTAAGGACACTAGTCAGTACTAGACTAGAGCCCACCTTGATGACTCTATGTGAATATAAATTTCCTCATTGAAAGTGTTATCTCTAAAGCAGGCACAGTATTGGAACTCAGGGGTTCGGCCCTGTCCATGCCCCATGTGAATGTGCAGAATGGGTTAGTTAATGTGTGCTCTGCTGAGACGGGTCCCGCCTTGATTTCTCAGGGCTCCCTTAACTCTCAGCGTAGGGACCTTAGCTACCAAGCAGCCCTGCTGCTCTGAACTCTCCAGCGTGAAAGTAACCTGGGCTTGACCGACAGTTCCCACCCTCTAGCTCAAGACCCCGAGTTCCACAAGGAGTGCGATGAGTTCGGCTTCCAGTGTCAGAACGGAGTGTGCATCAGCTTGATTTGGAAATGCGATGGGATGGATGACTGTGGGGACTACTCCGACGAGGCCAACTGTGGTAAGACGCCGGAAGTCCCGCCTCCCTCAGCCAGCCTTCCGGTTACAGGGATGGAGGATGCTCTAAGGGCCTTCCGCAGCACAGGCTGGGAGGAGCGGAGTGGAGAGGGAAGCTGGCATCCAGAAGGTGCTAGGGGAATGCTCAATCCACTTCCTTTGCCGAGTTGCGGGGGCCAAAACCCATGTTCGGAAGATAGTGAGTAAGGGAGAATGGTGTCTCGGTTCCTTGTGGCAGGATGCACAAGAGAGCCACTTTTAGGAAGAAACACTTATTTTGGCACACAGTGTAAAGGTGCAGCCTGGCACAGGCAAGGGAATCATGACAACAATGACCCGAGACAGCCACACTCAGAGTCAGGACGCCGAGAGAAATGACTGTGCACACTCAGTTCAGTTTCTCCTTTGTATCCTGTCCATGGCTGCAGCCCGTGGAACACGCCACCCTGACTCAGCATGGGCCTTTCCTGCTTAGTAAAACATTTTTGGAAGAATCGTAATCGGCACACCCAGGGGTGTGTTTCCATGACGATTCTGAGTCCCGCTGTATGTTGACAGTGGAGATCAGCTGTCATGATGTTCAGGGCTGAGGAGTGTAACTCCCTCCGGCAGTTACCATACCATCATCCTTGGGCTGTCTTCACACTTAAGCTATTTCTTTGGTAAAGTGTCCCAGTTACAACTCAGAGTGACCATTCTCAGGGTACCAGAATAGGTCAGAGAAATGGGAGTTAGGGGCCTAAGAAGATGGAGCGCTGTTGAGTTTCCATGTGTTCTTTGTCCCTCCTTGGAGCCATAAAGATGCCATATGTTCTTCCGGGGAGTCAGACAGGTGCCCCAGGACTTGGCCCTTGGGGAGATAAACATAGGCGAAGCCTCGAGTTCACATCGGTGCAGCGGAAATGACTGGTGTGTTTGCTCTCTGCAGAAAACCCCACGGAAGCCCCAAACTGCTCCCGTTACTTTCAGTTCCACTGTGAGAATGGCCACTGCATCCCCAACAGGTGGAAATGTGACAGAGAGAATGACTGTGGGGACTGGTCTGATGAGAAGGATTGTGGAGGTGAGGACCCCCGGGGACTGGGGTCAGCCCAAGCCCCACCCCACCCATCCTGGGCATCAGGACAGTCCCGCCTGGCTGCAGAACCCCACCCTCTCTAGAGTGCCTGGCTTAATCCTTACTCTTTGGCTTTTTGTGATGCTGAGTTCTTCTGTGACGTCATCCCTCTTTCTTTCTCATTTCGCGTGTTTGTACAGGTGCTTGTGGAGGCCATGGGTGAACCTCCCCTGTCAGCTTTCAGTCTCTTTTCACCTTGCTTTATGAGACAGTCTCTTACTGGGGACCTGGGGCTCACCAATTAGGCTAAGCTGGCTGGCCAACAGACTCCAGAGATGCCTGTCTGCCCGTCTTCTCCCCACTGTGGCCACAAAAGCATGCTCCACTCTGCTTATTATTTTGTATAGGTTCTGGGGATTGAACTCAGGCCCTCGGCTGAGATTCTCCACTCTCTCTTTTCTGATCTATGTCATCAGTTTTCACCGTCATCTCCAAGGCTACCCATTCCTGATTCTGAAGGGCTGACTGAGGGAGCCCAGAGCCTTGGTTCTAACATTTGGCTGTGCAGCCCCCGCCCCCACATTTCTCTGGAATATCTTTTTAAAAATGTCAGAGGACCCCATACCAGTGCACTTTGATAAGTTCCCATTCAGGGGCCCTGGGTTTAGAACTGCCCTTTGCCTTGTCATTGATGCTTTAGCTAGAGCCACGCCAGGCTTCGGTGAGAATGGTCCCAGCCACCTGGGCCTTCCTCGTTGCCTGTCCACCGGCTTCCTTTGGCAGCAGGTTGCAAGAGCAAACGCATGCAACTGTTACATTGTTGCAAGTGTTGTAGCTTATTAAATCTGCTAAGCGGTATGGAAAAGCTGCCATCTCTTCAGAAACCCCTTCCATACCCCATATAAATGCTATTTACGGGGGCTGATGTTCAGGGCTGTGTCTGACACTGGTCTCCTCGGGGCTGGTGCAACAGGGATGTCAGCATAGGCTTGGGACATGTTTTTATTGGAGATCAAGCTTCTGCTAACACTTAGGATCTCCTTGCTTGTTCTTCCTCAGATTCACACGTTTTCCCCTCCCCGACCCCCGGGCCCTCCACATGTCTGCCCAATTACTTTCGCTGCAGCAGCGGGGCCTGTGTGATGGGCACCTGGGTGTGCGACGGCTACAGGGACTGTGCTGATGGCTCTGATGAGGAGGCCTGCCCCTCTCTAGGTGAGTCCTGGCCTTGGTGTGCCCAGTTGGCATTTTCTTTCGTGGAGGGGACTCTGGGAGCGTTGTGTACCAAGACCGTGTGGCAACCCAAGAGAAGCAACCCAGCTTTTAAACTGCTCGTGTGCTTCCTGCCAGAAAAGTCCCGCTCCCCTGCCTGCCACCCCTGCTTCCCTTGCAGTGGGGAATTACAAATGGGGTAATAAGGCGGTGTTTTGTGTGTGTACAAAACGTAGGGGAGAGGACCCAATTTTTATGCTTGCTGGCCGGCTGGCATTCCCTCTAAAAGAAGGGTGACCACTGCCATCTAGTGGCTGATCACAGAAACAGCGGAAAGGTCTGTACAACCTGATGCGTGAGAAGTCACTGGTCCTGTAGGCAGGAGGGGACCGCGACTTTCCCTGAACTGGAAGCAGTTCCAAGCTTGCTTTTGAGAGGAGACTTGGCACTTGGGTAAGGGTTTAGTGGTGGAAGATTCTGTGACTACTAAACAAATATCTTAACCTAGGCAGTCATTTTTAACTGGCGGGTTGCTAATTTGTTTTTTAAATTTTGGTTTTTAAAAATCATTGGTGTATATTCATTGTACAAGATAGTGTGTTTTATTATATTTCCATATATGTATACCATGTGTCTTGATCACAGCCACCTACATTACTTCTCAACTTGTCACCTTGCCTTCTTTCTCTCTGTGGTCTTGTAGAAGGAAATTTTTTTTTTTAAATCCCCCTTATGTGTATGTCAGCGTGTGTGTGTGTGTGTGTGTGTGTGTGTGTGTGTGTGTATGCGTGTGTGCTTGTATGTGCTCATGCCTGTTCACATGTGTGGAGGTCAGAGGACCACCACCTCTTTGGTCCTTGCATCCCACCTTGTTTGGGACAGCCAGGGTCTCCTGCTGTGGATTGATGCGTATGCCAATCTAGCTGGCCCTCAAGCCCCTGGGGACTCTCTGTCTTCATCTCACCCTAGGAACCCTGGGATTACTGTGAGGCAAGCACTTTATCCATCAAGCTCTCCATCAGACCAGGAGAGCAATTCCCATCCCTTCTCTTTGCTCTTTTGCCTCTCCCATTCCTCTGCTTCCATCGCCTCTCTTCCTTAGTTACTTTTTAGAGCGAGGCACTCACTATGCATCCAGGCTAGCCTCGGAGCATGTTGTAGCACAGCCTGCAGAGACCGTGTGGGGCGGATCCTATGTTGCTGTGGCTAAGCGTGCCGTAGGAGCATCTCTCTCGGCGTGCTTTGTTCAGGCCGTGCTACTGTACTTCTTACCAGTTGCCCCTGACACCCCTGTACAGTTGTCTTCGTGAAGCTGTCCACTGCTATGTCTTGACGTTTCTCCTTTCTCTTCTTCTCTCTCATGGTTAATATAGAAAGTTCCCGGGAGAGAACACGTGAAGATAGGTCTGGGGACTGACACGTTTGAAACTGTTTTTGTCCTGTCTTCAGGTTTGATTGATCTGAGCTGGATTTGGAACACTAGCTTGTCAATTTCTTTGTTTTTAGAATCGCAAGGCATCTGCGGTTGTCCTTAGAGTAGCTTTTAGGAAAGCCATGGCCAATGTGAGTTAATGGTCTGTGTGTGGTTACATTTCATTTAAAATTTTCTGCTTGCTTATCATATCTCCCACTTGGCTCCCGTGTTCTGACTCCCGTGTTCTGGCTCCCGTATTCTGGCTCCCGTGTTCTAGCTCCCGTGTTCTGGCTTCTGTGTTCTGGCTCCCGTATTCTGGCTCCCGTGTTCTAGCTCCCGTGTTCTGGCTCCTGTATTCTAGCTCCTGTGTTCTGGATCCTGTGTTCTGGCTCCCATGTTTCAGCCCCCGTGTTCTGACTCCTGTGTTCTGGCTCCCATGTTCTGGCTCATGAGTTCTGGCTCCCGTGTTCGTTCCGACTCTCGTGTTCTGGCTCCCGTGTTCTGGCTCCTGTGTTTT
>NC_034599.1:37054411-37111221 GCF_900095145.1 Mus pahari | reverse complement strand
GTGTTCTGGCTCCTGTGTTCTGACTCCTGTGTTCTGGCTCACGTGTTCTGGCTCCCATGTTCTGGCTCATGAGTTCTGGCTCCCGTGTTCGTTCCAACTCTCGTGTTCTGGCTCCCGTGTTCTGGCTCCTGTGTTCTAGCTCCTGTGTTCTGGATCCTGTATTCTGGATCCTGTGTTCTGGCTCCTGTGTTCGTTCCGGCTCCCATGTTCTGGCTCCGGTGTTCTGACTAGGCTGTGCTTTGATGTACATCGCTTTCCCATCTAGTGTGTCGGAGTTTGAGGGGTTTTTCCTGGAACTGTTTGGTTAATGGAGCAAGCTTCTCTCTTCTCCTGGTGACTTTGTTGTCTGTCACGGTCTGTTGATTGGATCTCCTCATGCTCTTTTTGTTTTTTGTTTTTGAACAAAATCTCTCTGTGTGGCCCTGCAATTGGCTGTGTAGAACAGACCGGGCTCACACTTGTGGTAATCCTCCTTCCTCTGTGTCCTGAGTGGCTGCGATTTCAGGCACGAGCCACCATAGCTGCAATCCTTACTCTTGCCGTTTGTTTGTTTGTTTGTTTGTTTTTTAATCTTTTTTTAGATGTAAAGATTTGTATTTTTTCTTACCGCTTTCTGCAACATTTGCTTCATGTCACCAGCTCTTCCTCCAAGTGTCTTCATTTCTGTTATTCTGAATTCACTTGTTTTTCATGTTATTGTTCCTTTCAGTACTGTCCCCACTTACATGGAGAATATGTGTATGCCCACGAACATACTAAAGACATTTGGCATTGAAGTTTGCGCCTGTGTGTGTTTGGTGGTGGGGTGTGTATGTGCAGGAAGCCTGCACAATTTGTGTGCCTGTGGGTGTGCACACAGGGGCCACGGCAGGGCATTGGCATTGGGTGTCTTCTCTGTTGCTTCTCAGCTCCATGCTCTGAAACAGCCAGCCCTTCACTGAATCTGCTTTTGACAGGAGCGCTGGGTATTTGGAATTAAGTCCTCAGGGCAGTGGTTCTTAGTCACCGAGCCATCTCCTCAGCCTCCTGCATTTGCTTTTTATAAAGCTGTATTTCCTCCAAACAATCTTTCTTGGAGCTGTGTGTGAGTGTGTGTGTGTGTGTGTGTGTGTGCATGAGTGTGCATCTGTGTGTAGGTGTGTATGCATACTCATGCGTGTATGTGAGTGTGTGTATGTGTGCACACTTGTATGTGTGTATGAGTGTGTGTTCATGTATGTGCACACTCATGTGTCTTATGTATGAGTGTGTGTGTAAGTGCGTGTGTGCACAGTTGTGTGTCTGTGTGCATGAGTGTGTATGCATGTGTGTGTCACTAGGTACACACTTGTGTATGTGCACATTTGTGTGCATGCATGCATGCATACATATACACGTTACATTTTATTTTGTTTTTGAGGCTAAAGGTTTTTCTTAGATAATTCTTTATAGCTACATGTGTTTCAGAACAGGAACTAAAATGCTGAGCACTAATGGGTTCTGAGCACACGGCTGAGTGTGCTGGCTTTGTGCTTTGTGGCTGGCCTTTAGCTGGGAAACTCCAGGCCTTGGCATGTTCCTTGTTTATCCATGAAGCTGTCATTCTTAGAGGCCATTCCAGGCCTCCTGCCTATATGGTAAGGTCTCATGTCAGAGCTCTCGGGAGTGTCCTGGCTTCTCATTGGCTGACTGTAAGTCAGTGCCTCTGTTATCAGCAGCATCTTCTTTCTCAGGTGTGGCTGCTCAGACAGCCGCTTTGATCCTTTGCAAACCAGTCAGCCAGGCTTCTGGCCTACTCGGATATGGGCAGTTGTCTCCTGGGGCTGTGACCAGAAGGAGATGGTAGTGAGGAGGCTGCTCTGAAACTTCTGACCCTTTTCAGGTCATCTCTCTCACCTGATGACTGCTGAGCCTCTGGGGGACCCTGTGATGCTGAGCTGGCTGGCTCAGAGCGTTCTCTTCCAGTAGCTTCCGGTGGGATGCAGCCGCTCCTACCTCCCTGAGTCACTTGCCCTGTTCCTGTGCTTTCCTTTCTTCTTTCTTATCCATGCCCGGGTCTTTAAAGAGAATCTCTCAAGCGAGTCTGTGGTGGAGCACGGAGAGGAGCGTCATAAGGTGTTAGCATCCCCTTGGCTTTCTCTGTCCATAGCTGACAGGTGCGCCCCCCCAACACATTGAAAAGTCAAATGATTGTTCTTACAGGTAAGCTTCCTCCGTACCAAAAAGTAATTTTAAAATGCTATTTTCTTAGCAAACTCCACTGCTGCCTCCACTCCCACCCAGCTCGGGCAGTGTGACCGATTTGAGTTTGAGTGCCACCAACCAAAGAAATGTATCCCCAACTGGAAGCGCTGTGATGGCCACCAAGATTGCCAAGATGGCCAGGATGAAGCCAACTGCCGTGAGTATCCTCTCGTGGCCACTGAGTCCCGTTCTTCTGCTTCATCTTTGGGCAGCTGGCTCCTGTCTGCCTTGGGGTAACTTTGTTTACTGTATTGTCTATGTGGGCCTTAGTGCATGGGCACACGTCATGGTATATGATAGTGATACCAGATTTAATAAGCTGGCTAAATGTTAAATACCTGGAGCATGCATCCCCAGCAGAAAGATTCTGAATGGAAGAAAAATATCTTGAATGAGGTTTTTTGTGTTTTGTTTTGTTGCTAAACATATTTAATTCCTAAAAGTATTTGTTGGTAAAGCCATGGCCTTTTGGAAATATTCAGTGAGCATCTCAGGCATTTAGAATATTTTATTTGACAGATCCCCCACTGCACTGTGTTAGAACCTCACCTCTCACCCCTCACCCCTTATTCTTCACCCGTCACCCTTCACCTCTCACCCCTCACCCCACCCCTGGTCAGTGGCCCTGGGACTTTCCTCTGTGGCCTTGTTCTCATTCCACGTTGAATGTCCTTATCAAGGGAGAATACACCAAGCCCAACACAGAGAAATTAAATGCCGGTTAGTGGAAAATCCTACATTTGCATGGGAAGACTGAAGAAAGTGAACCCCTGGGGCATTCCGATAGCAGGGCAGGTTTGCCTCATGCTCACACTCACCAAAACCACAGTGGGAACAGCTTAGCCAAGAGCGAGCTGTGGCGTCAGGTGAATGTTAAAAATAATTAACAGGAAAGAAAGAAGCAGGCCTCCCTCCCGGCTGATCAGAACTCGCTAATTGGCATCCTTTTAAATAACTGTTTTCAACTTGTTCCAAATCTCTCTTACTCACAGGGGGGTTGCTTAGTTAAGGCTCTTAAAAAATCAAATGTACTATTACCCATAATTCCCTTGTTTCCCTCTTGTGATCGCCTTATCAGAGAGACGACGTGTTTCCAGCACCCCACGTTCTGTGCTCGGTGCTCTTCGGTCACGTGCCTGTTAATCAGTTTAAGAATTAATGGCAGTCTTACTTTTGGGTTTTAAAACGACCTCTCGTTCCTAAAGTTTTAAGACGTGTTTCACAAAGCTGCCTCAGATCCCCCGTCACCCTGTTCACTGTCACCTCTGTGGTTGCTTCGAGTTACCATCCAATGGGAGACTTCTGTGGCAGGAATCTTGTGTTTTTCAAGACAATTCCCTTAAGAACAGCTTGGCACCTTTCCCTACACCAGTTCATGTTTTCTAAGGACCAAACGAGTTTGCTCCTCTGTCCTAGACACTCTTGTAAAGATGTCTAGAACCTTCCCTGTGAAAAGCCAGTCATTGAACAGAGTCCTTGCAATCGTCCTTAGCCTCTCCTGCTGTATCCCCTTCCTCACTGGCCCATCCCGTATGCTTTACAATCTGGAAACCTCTCTGGGAAGTCTCTGTGTCTTCCGTTTGAGCATCTCGAGTGCTCCTACGAACACCATCCACCACTTTCTTCCTGGGTCTCACACTATGTTCGGTGTGAGTCAGGGGGAAGCTGTAGAGGTCGGTGGTTCTCGACCTGTAGGTCACGACCCCTTTAGGGTTGCGTATCAGATCAATAGCGGCAGCAAAAGTGCAGTTATGAAGTAGCAACGAGGTAATTTTATCGTTGGGGGTCACCACAACCTGAGGAACTGTGTTAAAGGACGGAAGCATTAGGAAGGCGGAGAGCCACTATTCTAGGTGGAAGACAGGATCGCGGGGCTCGTTGCCAGGCAGAGACACTTGACCCTCGATGTCACGTGGAGCTTGAAGACTGTGCACAGCCCACTGCAGTCCATTGGGAGCAAGTCCTGGGGAATCTAATTTTTAAGACCGTCCTCAGAGAACTGTGAGGAAACAAAATTGTAAATGTTCTGATTCTTAGATTGTTCTCCTAGCTAATCTCTTTGGAGAGCCCTGGGGTAGCTGGTTCTTTACTTTTCCCAGCGTCCGGTCAGTTGTCCCTCAGAAGCTCATGGCTCCTCTACCTTCAAATCCAGCAGCGGCTTTGAATCTGTCTGTCGTTCTGCCCTTGGCCATCTCTTTCTGGCAGCAGCAGGCAAGGTCTGCTTTGCAGGGCCCGTGGAATTAGCTGGGGCCCAGCTGCTTAGTAGATCATATAGGTTGAACATTCTCCATCACGATCCTTCCAGCTGACATAGAACTAGCCAGGATGCCTCATATGCATAAAGCCCCAGGCTTGATCCCAGCACCCAGGAGATGGAGACAGGAGGATCAGAAGGTCAAAGACGTTCTTCGGGACATAGAATCGGAAGCAAGGCTGAAATACTTGAGACTCTGTCTCAAAGCCAAGCATAAGCAAGGCCCTCATCTGATCTATTTGACTCTGGAACGCCCAATCTTCCTGAAGGGCAATGCTAGTCAATTCAATACAGCGCTACCGCATGGCCAGCACCATTCTGCTTCTCCTTGCAGAGAATCTTGGAGATCAGGAGTCCCAAGGATCCAGCCTACTTTCCGTACATGTGGTGACCCTGGGCCCAGTCATAGCACGCAGCATATCCTTTCCCTCCAGGTTTAAGGAGACTCTCTATATTTCAGCCACTCACAGCACCTTGACCTGTACGAGCAGGGAGTTCAAGTGTGAGGACGGCGAGGCGTGCATCGTGCTCTCGGAGCGCTGTGATGGCTTCCTGGATTGCTCCGATGAGAGCGATGAGAAGGCCTGCAGCGGTGAGTCACGGGCCCTGCACTACACATCCCATGGGGGCTTCTAGCTGGGACCTTTGGGACTATGGCTCCACTTGAAACCTTGTTCAACCGGGGTGTGTGTGTGGGGGGGTGTGGTTCAACTCTGATGGAGCTCTTCCCTGGCAGTGAAGCCTTGGTGTGTGTTCCCCATGATCTGTGCCCCTGCAGACGTAGGTGCCACCATTGCTTCCGCAGAGCCCCGTGCTGCAGGTGGGGTTAACTCAGGCCTGTTGTGTAGAGTACATGGCATCCTTTATCCTGCAGTGTCTTCTGTGGTGAATGGAGCTTAAAACTGATCAGGCAAGGGGGGGGGGGTGTAGGATGCCTAAGAAATACCGTGGGAAGTTTAGGAGAGCTCTGGAAAGGGACTATGGCGAGATAGATACCATCACACTTTCTGGGCTATCTTTTCTGGTAATGAGTGTGTCCTCTTAATAATTTAGACTGTAGTGGTTCTACCTCAGAGGAGATCTTTGAACCTCAAGGATTTATAAGGTAGACCTTTCTTGGACTCTCTCTCTCTCTCTCTCTCTCTCTCTCTCTCTCTCTCTCTGCATCTCTGTAGATGAGTTAACTGTATACAAAGTGCAGAATCTCCAGTGGACAGCTGATTTCTCCGGGGACGTGACTTTGACCTGGATGAGGCCAAAGAAAATGCCATCTGCTTCTTGTGTGTACAACGTCTACTACAGGTGGGTCCCTTTAGCCTCGGACACGGACGCCCCATGAGTTCTCCTGTGATGTGCCTGGAGAACTCCTCTTCAGTGGGCTCATGCCTCTCTGTCACCCCACACGGCCCCTCTGTGACAGCGTCCTTCTTGTTTTGGTCAGGGTGGTTGGAGAGAGCATATGGAAGACCCTGGAAACCCACAGCAATAAAACAAGCACTGTGCTCAAGGTCCTGAAACCAGACACCACGTACCAGGTTAAGGTCCAGGTGCACTGCCTCAACAAGGTGCACAACACCAATGACTTTGTGACCCTCAGGACTCCGGAAGGGTGTAAGTATTACAGCTGATCTGTTCTTAGGTATGGACGTGGGATCCTGGAGGTTGAACCCAGGGCCCTGCACATTTCCGAAGGCACTCTACCACCGAACTACACCCTGAGTCCTTTTTTAAAATTTTATTTTGAGACAGGGTCTCACTAATTTGTACCTGGCCTGGAATTTGCACTCTTCCTGTCTTTCCATCCCAGGTAGTTAGGACAGCTATTCACAGTCACACCCATTTATAATGCATTAAGTTCACGGTGGTTTGGGTGTGTGGGGAGGCGTGGGTGTGCATGCTCACACGTGTACATATACACCGAATATGCTTGTGCGGAGTCCGGAGGCCAACTCTGGGTCTCTCTGTCATGCTCTCTCCCTCGTGTTTTTGGAGATTGGATTGCTCACCAAGTGTGGAATATACTGTTTGGGCTGGGCCAGCTGGCTATGGACACTTGCCACCCTGTCCAACCTTTCCATGGGAGCTGGAGATCTGAACTCAGGTCCCTCAGGCTTGTGCAGGGAGCACTCTATCCAGTGACCCATTTCCCCAGCCCCAGGATAGAATCATTAGAGCATGTGTCAGCCCTTTTCCTGAGGATGCTATCGACCGAGCACGTGCGTGTCCGCACTTCGCATGTGTGAGGATGCACACCCACTCCTTGCTTGTGTGGAAGTGCTGCAGAGCCCCAGAATGCTCTTACCCTTTAAAAGTGAGTTTCAGATGCTTCCTGCCTTCTTCCCCACCACCTTTGGTGTTTCTTGCCTAGTTTCTGCTTCCATTTTCCTTTTCTGAGTACTTCCTGGTACCTGATAGTTACGATGGCCTTATCCCTTAAATACGAGGCATGCCAGCATTTTGTTGCTAAGTTTTAAAAAAACTTAACAGGTTCTAAGAAGGTTTCCCACCTGCCCCTTCCTTCAGAGTAGACAGCTCTTTGTATAAGGAATGTGCAAACTCCTCTCTGCTATCTATTCTAATACTTTAGTATTAATTGAATAAGAGTTGTCCAGCTGTGCTGTTTAACACCAGGCCTTCTTCCATCTGTCCACCTACGCCCATTTTCTCTCCAGCCCTCTCCTCCTGTTCCCCTCTTGCAGGCTTGGGAATCGCTAGTCTCTGAACTGCTGTGAGATTGTCCCGCAGTCTCTCCACATCAGTGAGAACAGCAGGGATTCACCTTTTGGGACTTGGCTTATTTCACTTGATATAATGTCCTCCAGGTTTATCCATGCTGACACAAATGACAGGGTATCATTCTTCTTTTCTATGGCATTTTTATTAGATATTTTCTTCATTTACATTTCAAATGCTATCTCCAAAACCCCCTATACCTTCTCCCAGCCCTGCTCCCCAACCCACCCACTCCTGCTTCCTGGCCCTGACATTCTTCTGTACTGGGGCTTATGATCTTCACAAGATCAAGGGCCTCTCCTCCTGTTGATGGCCGACCAGGCCATCCTCTGCTACATATACAACTAGAGACACGAGCTCTGGGGGGTACCGATTAGTTCATATTGTTGTTCCACCTATAGGGTTGCAGACCCCTTTAGCTCCTTGGGTACTTTCTCTAGCTCCTTCATTAGGAGCCCTGTGTTCCATCCAATAGATGACTGTGAGCATCCACTTCTGTATTTGCCAGGCATTGGCATAGCCTCACAAGAGAGAGCTGTGGCAGGGTCCTGTCAGCAAAATGCAATCGTGTCTGGGTTTGGTGGGGTATCATTCTTTATGATCAAATACTATTACACTGTATATACGCACCTCATTTTCTCTTTGTCTACTGGGGGGGGGTCTGTGTTGATTTTACATCTTGGCTACTGAGAGGTACTGCAGAAATATGGAATATGGGTATACAGCTTTCTTTGGATATATGGACCCAGTGATGGGGATGCTGAGTCATGGCTCAGTACTAATACTAGAGCTTGAGAAACCAAGATGTAGTGGGTGATCATCTCACCAGTAGTAGGTTCCTCTGTCTCTGCCACTGTGCCAGGCTCTGTTTGCTTCTTGTCCTTCCTGATCGATGCTAGCCGCCATTATAGGTTAAAAGGTATCTCATCATTTGGATCTGTGCCTCCCTCATGATTAGTGATGTTAAACTATTCTTTTTATAACTTACCTGTTGATTCCTATGCCATTGAATTTTTCCTGAATTCATTTATCAGTCCCAACTGCTTGCTGGTAGAGTCTCTCTCTCTCTCTCTCTCTCTCTCTCTCTCTCTCTCTCTCTCTCTCTCTCCCTCTCTCCATATGAGCAAGTAATTTGAACATGGCTTCTGGCTTGGCTGTCTTCTAGTGCCAGATGCCCCTCGGAATCTCCAGCTCTCCCTGAACAGTGAAGAGGAAGGTGTGATTCTTGGGCACTGGGCTCCTCCCGTCCACACCCATGGCCTCATCCGGGAGTACATTGTAAGTACTGTCTGGACATTGGTGTGGGTGTCAGAGAACTTCAGGTCACTAGGATGTGATTTGGCGCTGTGGAGAATGACCCCGTCTGCCAGGCTGCTGCACATCTCTCTTGCCTTCTTTTCCTATTGCTGTGATGAATTATCCTGACAAAGCGACTTAAGGGACAAAGGTTTACTCACTGTTCGAGACTACAGTCCACAGTGGCAGGGAGTTCAAGGACCTAAGAGCTGAAATAGCCAGGCCCTTTGCATCTGTCGTTGGGAAGCAGCCGTGGGTGCCTGTGCTCAGCCGTGGGTGCCTGTGCTCTGTCTGTGCAGTCCAGCATCCAGCCCAAGAAAAGGATGCTCTAGCTACACTTCACTTATTCTAATCAAGTTAAACACCTGCAGGGATGCGCACAGTGTCCTCTCCCAGGGGAGTCTAGATCCTCTCAAGTTGCCAATTAACACTAGCAGTGCCCTACCTTTCCCTTCCCCGGGTGAGCCTTCACAAGGCCGGATCTTTGATTACCTCTTCCTTCTGCTGATACTTCTCCCTGTAGGTGGAATACAGCAGGAGTGGGTCCAAGATGTGGGCCTCCCAGAGAGCTGCTAGCAACTCTACAGAAATAAAGAACTTACTGCTCAATGCCCTCTACACCGTCAGAGTGAGTGTCTACATCCTCTCCAGCCACTGGCCAGTCCCAGAGCACAGGGAGGTGGCTCCCTTTGTCAGCTCTGTGCTGACGTTCAAGAGATGAGTCTTAGTGTTCTTCACGATACCTAGTTCGTCCAGCTTCCCTCTGAGAGAACGAGGAGCCTGTGGTAATGTAGGCTTCCCTGCTTCTAACCAGACACTCCTTTGTCTCTGGGGTCTGTACTTTTGTATACACCTTGTTTCTGCTTATCATTAGCTAAGGGGCGATACGGTGCTGAGTGGCAGTTATAAACCAATTTTGTGAGGTTCTTGTGATGAGCAGTATTGATATATTTAGCAGAAAGGAGATAGATTTTATGTAAAGGGTATTTACTAAAGCCATTAAGACACACCCCCTGGAGATTTTCCCATACTGACAATTTCTCTAGGACTCCTTTCATATGTGTGTATATATATCTATGGATAGAGAACTTAAATCTCACTCATGCACACATGCACACACACACAAACACACTCACACACACTCATACACACACTCACTACTCACACATACACACACTCACTGCTCACACATACACACACACTCACACACATACACACACGTACTCACATACACACCTGCCCTTTAGAAGAATCTGGATATCAATAGGATATATTAAATATAAAATAGAAATTTTATATCCTTAGGACTATTATAATCCTTTTTGCCTTGTGGCCCTCTTATTTCACTTGCTGGGGCCTCTGTATATCCCAGGTCACTCTGTCTATATTTTTATTTTCTGCCCTCACTGCTACAGTGTTAGCCATTTAGCTTATTCAGAATTCTTACTGTATGGTGTGTTACTTTTATTTCCTATTAACTCACACTCTGATTTGAAAAGGTGGCTGCGGTGACTAGCCGTGGAATAGGAAACTGGAGCGATTCTAAGTCCATCACCACCATAAAAGGGAAAGGTAAGCGAGTCCAGCGTCTGCGGGTTTATAGAAGAGAGAAGGAAGCCTTGGTAATGACCTTCATTGAGGTGGGAAGGAGACACACAGGTTAGAAAGCTCCTCAGAGCCTCCTCTCCCCCGGCACAGACACCCTTCGGGGCCACAACAATGTAAAGTCTTTCTGGGCGGCCATTGGATATATATTTCCAAGCACCGATTGACAGAAGTCATTACGCCAGGTCCCTTTTGTGAGCTTGTGCAACGTCTAGCATAGGAGTCCCCTTCTCACTCAGGCTGGACACAGTCTGCACACTCATTTGTGAGTTGTAAGGCACCTCACTGATGTTTGCTCCCCTCCTTAGGTTACACTGACAAGCTATGTCAGGGCTAGGGGTGACACACAGCCTCGGGGCTGACTCTCACTGCTTGGCACCCCTGAGTTTAATTGGTCCCTCAGAAGAGCTGTGAGACATGGGAGTGGAATGTGGTGTGTCACTTGTCCTGGGACACACATAAATGGTAACACCGCGGCTAGAGCTGTACATGCCTGACTCCAAAGCCTGTGTTCTTACCTTTCCCACTGCACGCCTCCCCTGGGCTGAGCTCCCTGGGCCTCCTGGGCTGCTCCCCATCCTGCATGTGGGCCTCCTGGGGCTGAGACTTTCGTCCTGTGCGTCACTCTATCGTTGGTATCTCGTGGGAGGCCAACGCTCAGTTGGAGGGTGAGTGGGTTGAAACATCTGGATGAAGGGCCCCAGCACCCACTGAGCCGTGAGGGAACCCGTCCTCCTGAGTGATTTTCTCATCATAGCTGTGACCCGGAGGACTTCCGCCCCGTGGCCTGATGGATACTAAAACCGACTGATCTCTGTGACACGGAATGCTTTTGGGTGATTCCTCTTTCTCCCGAGTCTGAGAAGTTGTGAGACTCCCGTCGGTTACTCTAAATCCTATGGGGCCTGTGATGATCAGGGTAGGAGGCAGCCAGAGTTAATGCTGCTGGCTAATCAGTAGGCAGAATGCCGGCAGGTTATAAAGAGGCCTCCCTGAAATCTACTGTTTTCGAGAGCCTATTGTCTTATTAGCTCTGTCTGTGAAAATCTGGGCCAAAATCTACGGACTATCTGAATCCAAAAGGAGGGGGTTCGGAAGACCACCCTGTTCCTGAAGTCAGTGAGCACCGTCTAATCTGCGTCTGAGAAGTATCCCGAGTTGTGGTTTCCTTCGTTCTCTCCCTGCGGTTTGGCCAAGTCTCAGCTCCTCCTGTGTTCTGCTAGGGCTGTGCGTGCAGGGTAGCTCTGTACCACACCAAAGAGCATTGCCATGAAAGACCTGTGACCTGGGGTCTTAGTGACTTTGTAAAAAAGACGAAGGACAAAGAGCATTGACATCAGCCAGGTTCATTCAGAATGGATGCCACAGGTTGTCACGGGCATCAGTGAGCAGGCCGCCATGTGTGGTGTGCATCTGCAGAGTGGTGACCATGGTCACCATAATTATAGTCCAAGCCAGCTTTTCTATAGCACCACGCGCTGCCCTTCACACAGGACCCAAGGGGGCTGGAATGTTGTTCCCCATAGAGATATCACTCACAGGGATCCTGACTCTTCAAGAGCCAGGCTGAAGCTGGGCTACGTGGGGACATTGGCACAGTGACATTTATCTGCTCACCCTAATTGCCAGGCCAGCTGACTGAGTCAAGTTTGTTATGTGTTCACCAAGCAACAGTGGAGCCTGCCTCAGTCAGGGACGTGGTGGTAAAAGAGATGGATGGTTAAAGGCAGCTGGGGTGCCCTTTATTCCCCGGCTGCAAGGCCACTTTGTCTGTTGAGATGAAAGCTGTGAAGTCCTGCCTTCCACGGTGTGGTTTCTCTCTGACTCTCCTTTCATTTCAGTGATCCAAGCACCAAATATCCACATTGACAGCTATGATGAAAATTCTCTGAGCTTTACCCTGACCATGGATGGTGACATCAAGGTAATTCAGAGTTCTCAGACTGGCAGCTGGGTGGGGCTTTCCTTTGTGCAGCAACTCGTATGTCTTAGTGTGGGGAGATTAGGGAACATGAAGGACCTAATCTGGTGGTGCTGAAATACCAGACCACGGTTGTTTTCTTTCCCCCCTCAAAAAACAACCCGAGTCTCCACATGTAATTATTCTGCCTCAGCCTGGTGCCTTTCCTCTTTAACCATATAATTAAATGGTTCACGGCTCCAGTGCATAGAAAGACTTGGTGTTAAGAGAATATGTGTACCCTGTAATTTTCAGCTTTATTGGATTTCCTGGTCCTCGCTCTAATGCTGGAGTTCCCATTGTGGTAGGGCAAGCTTGTGGGGACAATGAGATGCCTTGGAAACCCATATGCTTTGTGTCTCTCATAACCACACAGCCTCCCCTCCTCTGCTACCACTGGTCCCTTGGAGCACCCATCTGCCTAACCCACTCCACCATGGTTTTCTGTCCCTGTGATCTTGCGAATTGAACCCCACTTCAATAATATCATTTCCCATCCACTGGTTCCTCTCTCCACCCCTCTCTATCATGTGACAGGATGGTCTTCAGAGTCCCTCTGCCACTCACTTAAGTACATTTACAATCCTGTCAGTTCTTGGTTTTCAAAGAGGACCAATAGAACAGAAAGGTGCCTCTGAGTGGACCTTTGTCACTAGTGTTTGGTCATCAAGACTTTTTTTTTCTTGTTTTCCCACATGTAATGATTTTCAGTCTAGAACCGTCTCTAATGGAGATCTTGGGGAAGGCAGTCTTTCCTGATTGTGTGGGTCTTTATGTTGATCTCTTGACCTTGCCTAAGAGCATTAACTTCCACTTACTATAAATAACTGAAGCTTATTAAAAATCAGAAGAAACACCTGTCCACTGAAGGAGACCAGGCACCTGAAGAGGCCAGCTGTGCCTGGTGTAGTCTTTGTGCCCTCTGACTGCGCCAGGGGATCATGTCTTACGCTTTCTGGTTCTTGGCAGGTCAATGGCTACGTGGTGAACCTTTTCTGGTCATTTGATGCCCACAAACAAGAAAAGAAAACCTTGAGCTTCCGAGGAGGGAGTGCACTGTCACACAAAGGTAACAAATACCCTGAGCTACGGTGTATGTCAGCAGGAAGGCGCAAGCTAGACCCGTGCTTTCCTGGGAGTGGAGCTTGGCAGGGTGGGGCCGGAAAGGAGAGGGGATTTTCTCTAGAGATGATTTTATATAGACAGCCCTTGCCCGCTGAGGGTACCATCTGTGTCCTCCTCAACCACGTAGCGTCTTTACTTGCTGGCTTCTTGAGCCCTTCCTCTAAACCTAATGGTCCTCAGTGGAAACTGGAACAAAAGAAGGGGAAGAACCTCTAAGGAGCCAGATTGACCCTTGATAGGTGATTATACCCTATGTAAGAATCCGTCCGAATTCCATTGCCTGCTTCCTCTCCAGTTTGACAGCCCCTCAGCTAGTAAGAGGTAGCACAAGCCCTGCTGAGTGATTGTCATCCAGTAAAGACTTGTCAACTACACAGAAGAACAAACAACTGAAAGGCGGAGGTCCAGTCTTTGCTTACCCCGTGCAAAGTGCAAGCTCTATTAAGATTCCCTAGCCTGGAGATGATCTCACGGGAAGAGTCTAAGAGAAAACCTTCAGTACCAAAGGCTGCTTGTGGGTGCTGTGAGTGGCTTGGGAGCTTTCTCCTTTCCTCTCTTCTTCCAGACTGTTTGCAAGGACTGTCACTCCCAGGTTTATCCCCTCCTCCTTAGTCTTCTGAAGGAGATCATATGAGTGCTGTCAACATCTCTGTCGTCATCATCGTTATTTATTATTATTACATTTTGTCTGTGCTGGGGATTAAACCCAGGACCTTGTGCATGCTAGGCAAATCCTTGACAACTGAACTACCTCATAGCCCTTGGTCTTTCATATACCATATTAGCTCAGGTTGGCCTGGCACTCACTTTGTAGCTCAGGCTGACCTCGTATTGACAGTTCTCCTGTCTTAAGCAGTTGAGGGCTTGGGCTGCAGCTCTGACCTTAACTGGGATTGCTCTCATGAACATGTCTGGTTGATCATTTACTGGGGCAAGGGCAATTGCTCAGTGGCTAAACTGAAGGAAAGGACTCCCCATTCCCCTGCCAGAGGTTTACTATAGCAGACCATGGATGTCCTTGTTCACAGATGTTGAGACCCTCTGGTGTCCTGGGATAGTTGGGTTGATGGGTGTGAGTCTCAAGTCTCCTGCTACACAAGGCCAAATAACTGCAGGAGAGTTGTGCCAATTGTATGCCCACAGTCAGCTTTAGACATTATCCCGTCTTTAGGAGGTACATTGCTAAATACTAATAAATAGTAAGTGAATTTACAAACTATTGAAAAATGGGGTGCGTGGAAACCCAAACCAAATCCTTGACTGTCACCCCGTGTCAGCCCTCCAGCCATGGCATCCCCCTCCCTTCTTTTCACAGTCAGCAATCTGACAGCTCATACATCCTATGAGATTTCTGCCTGGGCCAAGACAGACTTGGGGGATAGCCCACTGGCCTTCGAGCACATCTTGACCAGAGGCATCAGTCCACCAGCTCCTAGTCTCAAAGCCAAGGCCATCAATCAGACTGCAGTGGAGTGCATCTGGACTGGCCCCAAGAATGTGGTAAGTGGACAAGAGTCGCCATCCCTAGGTAGTCTGGGTCCTCCTGAGCCTAAGCCCCCAGACAGCCATGGGGCTCTCTTCCCTGCTGCTCTTGCTTCCTGTCCTTACCTAAACACATGTCACTGGCCAGGCCAGCACAGGATTGCCTCCCGGAGGGACCTGACATCCCAGCTATCCCCCCACATCTCTGACCTCCCTCTGCTGTCCTCAGAGATGCTCCTGGATATTTGTCACTGGGTAGGCCACATATGATGGAGTGCTGCATTTATGCCCTAAGGAGCTCATCCTGAGCGGTGGGCTTGGTCACCTCTTTTAATTGAATAGCCTCTGCTCTTTTGTACGGCCCACCATGAGATGGTGAGCAGAAGACGGTGACAAAGATCCCCATCCCCGCTCTGCACACCACCCTTGCAGCATGAGGAGAGTCTACCCACAAGCAGTCACTGTTCTCTAGTAAGAGACTCAGTGAGGTGCTGGCCCACGTGTCCCACTGAGCAGCCCTCCAGAGGAAACGAGGTGTAGCCTTCAAAACAGTGGAGCAGCCCACAGGGCTAGGGCTCTCTTTATGTGCCTGTGCCGCCACGGCCTGGCTTGTGCATTCACTGGTCACACACAGCTACCTTTCATTGGTGATGAGTGAGTGAAATGAGACCTGCTGGGGGCAGCCACATCCTGCTCCTGTCTTGTCACTGAGCATTCTGGCAGCACTCATGGTTGTCTTCTTCACCATCAGTGAGGGGCTTTTCTTGTCTCCCAACTTGTCCCATGGCTCAGGGGACTCATCCTAGTCACCCCACCTCATGCTCCACAGGCCCGATTATAATGTGATCATCCTCCTTCTGAGTACCGGGCCTCCCGTGTAAGCCCCGAGCCTCACTTCTTCCTTTCTCGCTCTCCTGTGTGCATTTGTTTTCCATCCTCGGATACCCTCAGCTCTTCTCTTCCCAGCTCCTTTCGGTTAACTGATCCCTGGGACGCCACCTTTCCTCTCTCATTACCTGAGATCCCTCTTCTCCAAACTTCCAGCGGCTGAGCAGAGTTCCCGCAGACATGTACTCACTTTCTTCAGGCACCTGGCCTCCTGCGTATATACTCAGGGGAGGAAGTATCCTGATCCCACTTTATCTCCTCCAGCTTGTTCCTCCCCATGTAAACACTCAGCTGGCATTCCTTGCTTGTCCGCTTAGCCCGGTTCCCACTTCCCCAGTTTAAGATCCCCTCAGTTTCCTACATGGACCCGTAGAATGTGCTTTAAGCATACCCCTGGTCAGATGAAGTTCAAAGCTTCTATTGAGGCAAGACACTTTCACCCATCTCCAGCCAATGGTGTGCATCTTCAAGGTCACCTCATGGAGAGACAACCTGCTATGCATCTTCAAGGTCTTCTCAAGGGCAGACAGCCTGCTATGCATCTTCAAGGGCAGATAGCCTGTTGGAGCTGCAGTTCATTTTCTGCATTCCAGGCAGCAGGGTCAGTGGGGGGGGGGGGGGGGAGGCAGACTGGGGGGGGGGTAGGCAGTCCTGCTATTAGAAGAGCCTTCTGGATTACCCTACAGGGCATTTCTACTTACATCTCATTGGTTGATACCTTATTACCAGCTCTTCCAGTTTTCAGGGTGGTAGAGAAAGCGGGGTTCTACTGAAGGGAAATAGGGGTGCTGGGAAGGCTGGCTGTGTCTGTCCTCCTGTGTCCAGTCCACACGCTGCCGAGATTCCCATGCTGACTTGACAACTTCCATGGCTTCCAACCTCACAGTGTAGCCACTCAGCTTCCCTCTCTCTGCTGTGTGACTGCATAATGTCACCGCTCCTTGATGAACCCCTCCCTGCTCTGACAACTCATACAGGCCTCGGGACGACATCCAACGCTTCTCATTTGTTCTTGTAGAGGAACAGGTTATTTTTTCCTTCTCTGACCATCCCTCCTCAAGCAGAAGCTCTTTGTGAACAGGAGCTGCGCCAGGGTAACTTTTGCAGGTGCACACTGGGTATGCCCGTTCCTGAGTATGGTCAGCATAATAAAGGCGGAGGGAGTGTATCTCTGGGTACTCTACAAGCACTTCCAAGGTTTTAAGGTAGCAATTTCAAGCCACGGGGACACAGCCCCATCAGCTGATGGCCTTTCCCCTTCTCTGCCTTTTCTAGGTGTATGGCATTTTCTATGCCACATCCTTCCTTGACCTCTACCGAAACCCTAAGAGCTTAACTACTTCACTCCACAACAAGACAGTCATTGTCAGTAAGGATGAACAGTATCTGTTTCTGGTAAGCTTTCTCCACCAGAGGAACGTGAGTTCCAGTATTTAAAGGAGATTTATTAAGCCCCGGAGCTCTTGAGTTCAACCCTAGAATGAGGGACCCGGGGACCTGGATTCATCTTCTGTATAAGTTCCCACGGCCAATTTCCTAAGTGCAGCTTAGTGGTGGAGCATTGGTCACTAGGCAAATGAATCACAAGTTCAGATAAATAAAATGCCTTTGTCAAATCCACGCCTAGCATCTAATGTCTATAGTGTTACATGTATGTTTGCCAAACTGTGGAGAAAGGTGTGTGGGCTGTCCTGCTTTGCTTTCTACTGCTGAGATGAGGAAAATCATGACCAAAAGCATCTTAGAGGGCACTCAATGATGGAAGCCAGAGGCAGGAGCTAATGCAGTGGCCACAGAGGAGGGCTGCTTTAGTGGCTTGCCTCCTGAGACTTTCTGAGTCTGCTTTCATATAGAACCTAGGACCACCTGCCCAGGGTGGCACTGTCTACAGTGGACTGGTCACATCAATTCTCAATCAAGAAAACGCCCCACAGACTTTCCCACAGGCTAAGTGATGGAGATAATTTCTCAAAGACGTTCCCTCTTTCCAGGTGACTCTAACACATGCAAGGTTAACTAAACAAATGAAGCTAGCACACTGGCTAGTATTACTTATGAGTACAAAAGATCTGATACAACCTAAATCTTTCAAGAAAAGATTGTTAAAATATATTATGGCTTAATCCACGGAGTGGAATATAGATCAACTGTCCAAAAGAAGGCATTGATGAATGTACCCATATGGGAAAAAATCGGAATCCATATTATTAATTTTTAGGAGGGAAAGCATAGTCGTGTGAATAAGATTTTTACAGATAGGCCACACACACACACACACACACACACACACACACACACACACACACGTGTGTGTGTGTGTGTGCGCGCGCGCGCACGTGCACTTATATATGTCTAGGGCATTTCTGGTCAGGGAACTATTTTATATTATTTTGTGCTAATCAAATTTTAATTGTGATCGGGTGTCTTCAGCTTATTGAAAAGCAGTTGAACAGAGGTTGTATGAGCCTGTGTGTTATTGTTTTTCCTATGTGTGCTTGGGCCCTAGGTCCGGGTGTTGATCCCTTACCAAGGGCCGTCTTCTGACTACGTTGTAGTGAAGATGATCCCAGACAGCAGGCTTCCACCTCGGCACCTGCACGCGGTCCGTATAGGCAAAACCTCGGCACTCATCAAATGGGAATCGCCCTATGACTCTCCTGACCAGGACTTGGTGAGCCAGTGAGGCGTGCATGTGTGTGTGTGTGTGTGCGCGCGCGTGCGTGCATGCGTGCGTGCATGTGAGCGAGCAAGCGAGCAAGTGCTCGGGCTGCTGTGCCCATTCTTGGCTTGCTTTGGGACGGGGAATGGGGTGAAAAGGGTCTGATTCTATACACACGCATCGTAGCTCAGCTCAACAGGGCTTGTCCCCACGTCTGTGTGATCAGAGACAGACCTTCCCAGGGACCCCTTCCGAGTTGGCCCTCCTCCGTCATTTCCTGACACCATATTTCTTGGTCCTTTCTCACCTACCCATGTCCCCTTCATTAGCTGGAGCTCAGCACATGAAGGCCTCTGCAGGCAAAAATCCAACCTCTGAATGATTTTTTTTTTTAAATTAGTGTTTAATTGCAACTAGGCCACACCCATCTGCTTACATAAGACCTGTGTCTGTCTTTGTGCCACTAGCAATAAGATTTTTTGTGCTTGAGGTCCTAAGACCTTCAACTCCTAAAATACCTACCATCTAGATTTTTCCAGAGAGCTTGCTCCCTTGCTAAAAATAAAAGTTGAAGGCACTGCTCCTGGAAACACCCGCACGGTTCCTTACTCTGGACTGCCGTGATCTGTGCCTCACCTCCGACAGTACCCAAGCAGTGTGGTTCCCTTTTGGCTGCTGAGTCTCGTATTCTTCCTAGTGATGGAGCTTCCTGGCCTTCCTGTGTCCTTCCCTCTGCACTCCCTGTATGAGGACCTGCCTGGGAGAGGGCAGGTGGGGCTCTTTGTGCTTTAGTGCTGGGATTCAACATCTCACCCAGCACCTTCTGCCTTCCCTCTGACAGTGTCTAGAAGCTGTTGACGGGATGAAGAGACGGAAGCCTAGCTCCTAGCGCCACGATGAGTGTGGCTTTCCCTAGAGCATATTTCCCGACTTTTCACTCCCTTCTCTTCCTTCTGCACAATCCTGCCTCCTTTTCCTTTCCTTTTTTCTTGTCTCCCTTTCTCCTTTCTTTTTCTTTCTCTTTTTTCTTCCCCTTCCCTTCTCACCCCTCATCTAGCTGATACTTATGCACGTAGTTCTGGGCATGCGTCCTTGTTATAAGATGGACCCTGGCTGTCCCAGAGACTTTCCAAGGGGCATTAAGTTTTTCCAAAAGGCATTAAAACTTTGAGGTTCAGAATAGTCAACCCCATGCCCGAGTTCCATATCCAACTGCATGTTGGAAGGATATGAAAAGAAAATTGTATCTGTATGGAACACACATAGACATTGTCTCTTATTATTCCCCAAATAAGGTGGTAAGTTAACTGTCCCATGGCTGGGGTGGTTTGAATAAGAATGGCCCCCATAGGGTCATATTTGAATATTCAGCCACCTAGAAGTGGAACTGTTTGAAAGGATTAGAAGGTTTGGGGGGTGTGACCTCGTTGGAAGAAGTGTGTCCCTACAAACAAGTGAGCTTTGAGGTTTCAGGAGGTTTGGGGATCAGGGAGTAAAGCTCTCAGCTATGGCTTTAGCCGGTTGTACAGCCATGCTCCCCACCATGGCCATCATGGTCTAACCTCTGACTCCCCACCATGATGATTATGGTCTAACCTCTGAAACTGTAAATGCTTTCTTTTATAAGAGCAGCCTTGGCCATGATGTTGCTCCACTGCGATACAACCGTGACTAAAACACTAGTATTTACATTGTGTTAAGTAGTGTTAATCATCAGTAGCTGATTTAAAGTAAAGGGCCTTACTTCTGGCTGCTCCTTAGAGCCTCCCTCTGTCTGTCTTAGTTCTACGCCATTGCAGTGAAAGATCTGATCAGAAAGACGGACAGAAGCTACAAAGTCAGATCCCGCAACAGTACTGTGGAGTACAGCCTTAGCAAGCTGGAGCCTGGAGGGAAATACCATATCATTGTCCAGCTGGGAAACATGAGCAAGGATTCTAGCATAAAAATCACCACAGGTGAGCACTGTTACCCGGTAAGCGACCGCATCACTGCAGCCTGGGCACAGAGGAGGGTCATAGCACCTTAGACACGTAAGCACTCTCCCATGCTACAGCAGACCCGGGCAGGGATGTAGGTTTTCCTGGGCTGTGGGACTATGGCTCAGTGGGCAGAGAAAGACTCTGTATATAAATATATATGTATGTATATACAGTATAACATATATGATAAATATATAATATATATTTACAAAAGACTTCAAGAATATGGAAAATAAGAGAACACATATATCATATGTCCATATATGTGTGTGTGTGTGTGTGTGTGTGTGTGTGCGTGCAATTTAAGGACTTAAACTCAAGACTGTCTAGAATACTACCTAGGCAAGCACTCTACCACTGAGCTGCATCCAACCTCTGAGTCTTTTTCACACTACCCTCCCTTAGTGTGTCTTGCGAGAGGCGTGCTCCAGAGAGTTAAGGAACCCCACAGCATTTCCCAGCTGACAGTGGTCCTTTTGTTGATCAGGCAGGTTGGATGGAGGGTAACGAGGCTGCGGGCTAGATGGTCAGTTAGGGTCCCGTCCGATGAGTGAGTCATGAACTCAGCCGCCTCCGTAGTGGCAAATGGTTATCAGCGGTTGTCTTGTGGGTCCAGGCCCAATTAGCCTGGTGATGATGTGGTGGACTAGGATCAATCTCCTTGTCCTCCTCAGGGCCCTGTGTCCAGACATAACTTGTTCTCCTTGTTCCTTGCTGCCTCTACCTGTCATCTGCTTCTGTTTGGCCTCGATTCCCAGGGGCTGTAATTTTAGATACTGTCCAAGCTCTCATGGTTAAAGGACTAATAACAATAACAGCTGGGGCCACACTGAGCAGCATCCGTGTTTTATCTTTGTTCTCCCGGCCCTTGGATGCTGAGAGCGATTTTAGCCTTTTTCTAGATGAGGAAGCAAAGGATCTGTTACCTGTCTACTAACGGCAACTCGCTTAATCTTGCACTCTCAGTTTCGTTATCAGCACCTGATGCCTTAAAAATCATAGCAGAAAGCGACCACGTCCTCCTCTTTTGGAAAAGCCTAGCGTTGAAGGAAAAGCAGTTCAATGAAACCAGGGTAAGTTCCTCGCGCAGCCTCGGTGACTCTGGACCCCTGGTTACCATAACTCTGCTTTAGAGATGGGTTCACTAACAGCAGGCTGGCAGGCACCGTGAAGAAGGAAGGCAGGAGTGGGCGTGAGAATGTAAGGACCACGTGCTGATGAGTGAGATGTTTATATTAGGCTCAAGAATGCCTGCACTCAGCACTCACCAGCCACACACTTGTCCTCAGAAGAGAACAATGAGTGGGGGACTCTCGGTGCTTCCTGAAGCCAGACTGCGCTCAGCATTAGAACCAAGTGTTCCTCCCTTTCCTGACCCTTTGACAGCTAGGCTATGGTTCCAGCTCCAGGAAACTGAGCCACAATCTCAATCTAGCACCTACCTTGTCACGGTCTCCCCAGAGTAATTAGAAGGAACAAGAAGTACATGAAGATACTTTGAAAAACAAACAAACAAACAAGCAAAAACCTTTGTTTTGCTAATGTCAGGCCAGTACTCTGTCCACCATGGGAAGGAAGGAGGTGTGAGATCCAAGTGATTTACCCAGGAGGGTGGACTCATTTTTAGTGGAGCTGGCTTGGTCCCCTTGAAAGAGAAGTGTGAGCACAGTAGGGCTGTGAGCACAGTAGGGCTGTGAGGATCCAGCTACCATCACCTGGAGGAACAGTGTGGGCAAAGAGCCCAAGGGTTTAATGCAGTATACCATGAAAGCCGGGCTCTCACCGTGAAAGCCGGGCTCTCACCGTGAAAGCCGGGCTCTCACCTTGGAAGTCCTCACCGTCTGTGAGACTCCTCACAGCTCCCGTATCTGGGGTATCCACATGGTAAATTTCCTTAAGAGTATCAAATCCACCCAGAAATACTCCAATTTTGACAAGTGTACTAAACAATAAGGTGTTCCAGCAGCCATGAGCAGGAAAAAACAGCCCCTAGCAAGCCAGTGACAAAGACATGGCGCCTGCAAAAATCTTCGGGGGAGTAGCCCTGGTGTGAGAGGCCGCTGGGAATGACCCTCTGGGAGTATAAGTTAGTTCCAAGTTCTGGAAGGTTCTTCGGTATTACTTATCAGAAACATTGAAACACTCGCATTCCCTGACCTAGTTATTCTGATTTTTACTCTTGAGAAAAGGAATGCATTAAAATTTGATATAGTCTTCTTCATAATAGGTGGAAGAAACATAAATGCCTAACTAGAGATAGAGGCGGCTTGTATACATTGTATCATTTTTCATTGCTCCCTTGTAACGTATTACAAATGGTCCACACTGGATTCAGACCAGATAGTAAATACTGATTACTAGCTTGTAAGAAGAAGTGTGGGTGTGGGATGCCAGGCAGGTGTTGGGAAGCCCGTCTTGGCATCCAGTTGCCATTAGGGGAGCCTATGTGGGCAGCAGAGGCCCAGCTTTGAGTTGACAGTACAGGTCAGGGTTCGAGGGTGCCAGCACAGGGATCGTGAGAGCGCCCCTCCTTTTCCCGGCTTAGCATGAGACAGGTCCATGGAGTAGGAACAGAGACTGACAATGTGGTGGGCTCCAGTGGGGACAGAGTTTGGCACTGGATGGTTTGGAAGGCAGCAGAGAACCCGGCCACCAACCTGACCCCAGCTGGCACCTGGGGTCTGGCTCGTCACTTTCCTAGCACAACGGTCAGGGATTTCCTGAGGCGACGAGGGGAGAGATTGCTCCATCCTGCCCTCCTTAGAAGCATGTAAGCAGGTTGAAATGTATTTTAGAAAAATCATCAGAAAAAAAGCTTAGTGCTTCTAAGCCCGCAACCTGCTTAAGTGCTTCTGTGTCTTAAGTGCATCAGGCTGTCTGGCTCTGGGATCAGGCTAGAAAGAGCTAGAAAGCAGGGAGACAGGAAATGAATGACAGCACTCTGGTAGGGAGGCGCCTACCTCCCTTTCTGATTGCATGTTCCCCGGGTTTGCCTGCACCCACTGCCACCAGGGGGTGTCGCTAGCCAGATCCCTTACTGCACAGTTTCACTGAGCTCCCCCGGCTCTTTGAGGCATTGGTGCTGCTGGACACAGCAGCTGCCGCTCCGAACTTTGAGTATGTGATGGCTGAGATGGTTCTCCAGCTGCCGTACCTTGCCCTTCCTCTTACGCACCTTGTAAGTAGGGTAAGTTCTGTTTTCTGAGTTTAATATCACAATCCTATCATCGAAAGAACTAGCAAGAAAACTGAAGTATATTAGCATCCATAAAAGCCTGCAGTAGGGTCTCACCTATAGCTGGAGCTAGTGACAGAAACCATCAGGTCCTTTATTCAAACCTCTGAATGGTCTAGTGTATGCTTGTTTACAGGGCTATGAGATCCACATGTTTGACAGTTCTGTGAATCTCACCGCTTACCTCGGGAATACTACGGACAATTTCTTTAAAGTGTCCAACCTGAAGATGGGTCATAATTACACTTTCACGGTCCAAGCGCGGTGTCTCTTTGGCAGCCAGATCTGTGGGGAGCCCGCCGTGCTGCTGTATGATGAACTGAGCTCAGGTGAGTCTCCCTGTGGCCGTCCTCTCTGGGTCCTGTTCTGAGGGTGGAGAGACATGGGATGGTTTTCCTGTTGATCTTTCTAAAACACATTTCACGTACTGCCTGTGTGCCAGAGAAAGTCACTTAGGCGCCAACTTAGTTGGGTACTGATGTAGTTGATAACTGTGTCTTGAGCGCCCATGGTACTGTGATTGCAAGGTACCCCACCGAGTGGTGTATTAGTTACTTTCTTCTCTTGTTACTGTGACTAGATATGATACGAGAAATAAGTTGAGAGTGGAAGGATGTGGCTAGTGGTTTGGAGAGATAGAGTCCATCACAGAGAAGAAAGCATGGTAGCGGGAGCCTGAGGCAGGGGCCCAGGGCTCATTAGCACTTAGGAAGCGACAGTGGACCATTGGTGCTTAGCTCTTCCCTTTTCCTCCTCCATTACATCCAAGCCCATGGAGACAGTGCCACCTACATTAAAGGTGGGTCTTTCCCCTCACTCACTTCCTCTGAAAGACCCTCGCAGAAACACCCAGAAATATGTCTCAGTCTTTCATAGGATGGAATAAATCCAGTCAAGGTGACAGGAAGACTAGCATCAGGCTAGATGAGCAGGAGTTCTGTTGGTGGCTTTCATGTCCGAGCCTTCAGGATGCTAATAGACCTGTAGTTCTCCATGTCACCCCTTCTTGTACTGTTAGCACTTCCTGAGTAAACTCTCTCAGAGAGTGGATACTTCCTTCCTCTGCCTCCCTCTGGAGAGTCATGGCAGAGTCAAAGCCCTGGGAAAGTTCTACAGAAAACAAATGGCGAAACTCTTAATAATAGACTTTCTCCTTAATAAGCCCTGGTTTTCAACAAAACCACTTTTTATTAGTCTGTGCAGTACACATTGGAAAAATGGCCATGAATTCCCCGACAGCTGCTTTCAAGGAGTCGAGCAGATTAGCATCTCAGATGTCCAGCCACTCCTCCAGGCTCCACCCAGGGAGGATTCCTTTAATTTACCACCTTATCATCTGGGATAGGCTGGAGTTAATTACCTGGTTAGAAAAGGAGAGAAATTTAGAGAGCATACATACTGAATTGCTAGATTAAGCCCACAAGAAATGGCTGTTCTCTGGTCCATTTTAATGGGCGTTCTGTCTGCCGGAATCCCTGCTTTCTCTGTGGGATCTCCCCCTGAAGCCAGGAAACAACCCCAAGGTCTACAGAGACTATGCCTAAGGAAAGTCTGTCTCCTTTGCTAAAACTGATTCCAGACCTCCATAACCCTGCCGCAAGTTTAGACTAGCTCCAAGATCTGTAATGAGAGGGGCTTACTCACTCTCAAGACAATGGCCCCTACTACGACAGGTGTGGAGCTGAAGAATGGGACTGGCCCTTCTTCAGAGCCCCAGTGGGTACCCGATCTGTCAGTGAGCCATCTAAAGCCAAAGCCCGCATGTGCTTAAGACCTTGAGAAGGCAGCATCATTGTCAGGTTATAGACAGCTGAGCGGCTTAGGAGCCAGCTTTTTAGAAATGTCAGCTGTGTACAGAAACATTGTTTCTCTTTTTGTACTTAAGAGAAAGGGGGTGGAAAACATAAAACTTCATGAGCTGTTGAGTCACTGCTGCAGTAAAGGAATCTCGTTTATATCACTTAACGGAGCTTCAGGTAATTGCCATGTAGAGTGACTTTGGTGCCAAGTAGGGGAAATAATTGCAATCTCGTTAATTAGTGGTCTGATTTCAAATCCTCTTATGTAAGGCAAGCAAGCGGCCTTAAGTAATAATGCTAATGAAATCAGCGTTGATGCCCCAACAAAGGTCTCCCTTCCAAGAGATTATCTAAATAACCAACAAGGCAGTGATTAGGAGTCTAATGTAATTACTGTATTTGCATGTGCAAGGCCCACGGTCTACGGGCTCATGGTAAGTACTTGGGAAACATCAGCCTTCACGCATGTGCTGGAACATGCCACATAAGAAAAGCAAGCTGGAACCCTTGAAAACACTGGGCTTTTGTGGGGGTGGGGTGGGGTGGGGTGGGCGGGGCGTGGGGAAGTTGCCTGGTCCATCCTTCACTGACTGGCCCTGGGGTGGGAGGCTCACTGACCGGGATTGGTGGCCTCCACAGGTGGAGATGCGGCAGTGATCCAGGCTGCCAGGTCTCCTGATGTTGCAGCTGTGGTGGTTCCCATCCTGTTCCTGATCCTGCTGAGCCTGGGTGTGGGCTTCGCCATCCTCTACACAAAGCACCGTCGCTTACAGAGCAGCTTCAGCGCTTTCGCCAACAGCCACTACAGCTCCAGGCTGGGCTCAGCCATCTTCTCCTCAGGGGATGACCTAGGTAAGTAAGCAGGGGTAACCAAGGGCAGATGAGCACCACCAACAGGGGAAGACTCAGAACATCCTTTCAGGTCAGATGTCTCTCCAGTGCTCCCACTGCTGGGATATTTGCCTTCTCTTGTTCCTTAATCAGAACACCACATTCTCTGTAATCGTAGAGTCCTGGGGAGGCACCAAACAGGGGAGACATCCTTCAGTCAGCCACACATGTCTCCTTGGCTAGCCCATCCTATACAGGGTTCTTACTCTGCAGGGTTGTACACAGTAAGGGCAGGGGAAATCGTTGATCCCTATGAGATGTCCTTGCATGCTGCCAGCCCTAAGCTGACAGAGCTAGGAGCCAGGTCATATAATGTAGAGGATGTGGGAAAGACTTCCCGCAACATCAAGGCACCGGACGTGAGTTTGTGGGTTTACTTCTCCTATAGACTAGTTGTTGCTGCTTTTTTGTTTATCAAGCCATGTGCTTTCCACTCCGGTGGTCCTATGAGATCGTCTGTGTTCCCTTGCCTTCTCTGTTTCCTTTCTGGGTGCCAGCAAGCACCAGGAGCACCCTGGATGACTAGGGTGGCTCCTTTTGGTTGGTCTGTTAGGATGCCCTTCAATAGTCACTAAAGTCTAAGACCAGGAGTCTCACAGGGACAGCCAGGAAGCCTGGGAAGCCACCCTTAGAATTCTTAAGCGCCCCCCCCCCCCAGTCTCCATTTCCTCAGAGCAGTTCAGATTCAAAACGCAGACAGAGATAACTCAAGTAAGAGAAACCAACCCACCCATTTAGCTGTAGGACATGAGAGTCACCTTTCTACAGGTTTTACTCGAAATGACAATTTATGAAATTAGTGTGGTCATCTAGGGATGGGGAGACGGTAACCTGAACATGGTGGAGGTAAACCACTCTGGGGTTCAACTAGTTAGTGTTGGTTTAGCTGGGGTTCGGTGGGCACGGCAGGGTGGAGGCATGTGGGCCGTTTAGGACTCTCCCGGAACTCACCAAGGCCTGACTGTTCTATCTTCAGGAGAGGACGAGGAAGATGCTCCCATGATTACTGGATTCTCAGACGATGTCCCCATGGTGATAGCGTGAAGAGCTTTTCTCATTAGAAACCAAATGGTGTAAATATTTTATTTGATAAAGATAGTTGATGGTTTATTTTAAAAGATGCACTTTGAGTTGCAATATGTTATTTTTATATGGGCCAAAACTAAAAAAAAAAAAAAAAAAAAAAAAAAAAAAAAAAAAAAAAAAAAAAAAAAAAAAAAAAGAGGAAAGGAAGGAATGAATAAACTTTGTAGTATCNCACTTTGAGTTGCAATATGTTATTTTTATATGGGGCACCTCCAAAAAAAAAAAAAAAAAAAAAAAAAAAAGGAAAAAAGAAAAAAAAAAGGAAAAAAAAAGAGGAAAGGAAGGAATGAATAAACTTTGTAGTATCAACTGTGAACTTGAAACCAGGTTGATTTTAGTAACCACATTATTTGATTTGACATTGATGTCATCTTACAGGGCTGCGCTTGCTGGGCATGCTTTTAAGTCTGTGAGATCATTTTGCTTCATTAAGTTGACCATTCTTTTCGTTTTTCTAAGACACAGAAATGTATTTAATAAAACCTTCAAGAGAGAGTAATGGACGGAGCGCATTCTCCTTGAAAACTGCTCAGAGTTCACGTCTCATTTGGGTTTAGTTTACAGAAGTATGTGGGTGTCTTGTGGGGGAAGGTTCTGTGCGCTTGTTTTTGTTAATTTATTGGGACTCTGCTGAAGGCCATATTTTAGTGGCTGTTTGAAACCCCATGTGTGAAGGGCCCCTTGCCCAGCAGGGCTGAGGTGGGGAGCAAGAACAATCTGTTTTTATTTGCTCGTGTGTCGGGGGCAGGTCTCTGGCAGAAGAGAATTCTAGGTTACTGCTAGATTCCAATTCAATGGCCCTGTAGCCTGGGAAGACCTGCAAGCCATAGCCCCCTGTCTCCTAGGAATCTGTGGGCTTTTACTGTGCATGTCTCTGTACACAGTGTACCTCTGAAAGCTGCCAAGTGATAACACTGCTTTCTTATACACTGGGATCATTGTCACTTGAAAAAAACAAAAAAAAAAAAAAAAAACAAAAAACAAAAAAACCATTATTGTGGTTGTGGGAGAAAGTTCTAGATCTGTGCCATGATAGATATGCATTGCAATTATATGCCATGTCTCCATTTTAAATTTGAGTTTTCCTTTCGTTTTTACTCACCACCAAAGAATCTCAAATGTAAAACTTTATATTGGGATTTAACCACTGACGTGTCCTCAAAAGTCCATTCTGATATATGCAGTCATTTTGAATTGGGTCTGTGCCTTCTCTAGATCCCTTCCCGTCCCTGCCGCCTCCCTAGCCTGTGCCCCCAGCCGTCCATAGCGAGTTTGTTGGTGTTGCCAGGGATGGAGATGATGGAAGCATCTGACTTCCCCATCAGTAGATTTGTTCATTTGCTTTCTCTGTGAACCGCCATGACTGTCTAAAGAAGCCTCACCGCCCACCCCCCATCCCCCCCATCCCTTTGTATCATGTCAACGGCCACTTGAAAGGTCTGTGGACTCCCTTGTGGCCTCAACCCGTTCGTCCTTCAGCCCTGACGTGTAGGCACCGACGTCCAACCTGTTGTGACTTGTGCTGTATGAACAACCTCACTGAGGATTTCCTCCCAGCGGAAAAGCAGCAAGCTCTGCGAATATCCCAAAGTTATGCCTCTGAACACATGTCTTCTATATGCAAGTTTTGTGAAACCCGACTCCTTCCCGTGCAGTGTGTCCCTCCTCACAAGTGCTTAGTTTCTGTTAACTACAAGTATCATTCTTGGGTGGTAATAGAGTCTCAGTTTACCTGAGCTGAGGGTTGTTTGGAAAATAAGAGCCAATTTTTCTTAGGATATATATGTATATTAAATGAGCATTTTGACCTGTAGATACGTAGTGTGCCATTTGGCCAGAGCTCCTGGTGTCAAATGCTGGGGACAAGGAGTCTTCTTACAAATTATTTTTCTCCTCTTTCCTCTCACCCTCTCTTTCACTATTTTTCCCCCAGACTGGAATTTCCTCAGCTTTGTCTTGTCTTGCTTTGAAGTTCTGCTCAACGTTCCTCCCTTCCTACCACTTCCACTTAAATGAAGTCTTTAAGTAGCTGAAGGATTAACAGTCTGGTGGGAGGCAAGCCATTGAACTGAACCACTAGGAAGGTGTGTTTTCTTCTTTTCTTTTCCTGCCAAGTTTTCGGTGGCATTTGTAGAAGCTGGTGTGAAAGGCTAGGAGGCATTGTTTTCTATAATTCCTCAGTGAAGCCTTTTCCCAGAGCATATGTCTCCGGCAGGCAGTGTGGGTTCTTGCCAAGCATCAGAAGCAGTCTCCAGGGCCTCCTGACGCTGATCCGTAGTACTGTACAGACCCACCGCCACCCCTCTCCTCGGAAGATGCACTGTGCTGTTTGAAAACATGTAGCCGTTTAAGGCTAGAGTATTTTATATACATAGAAGAGCTTAGGTCCTGAAGACCAAGGCAGATAGATGCAGCTATGTGTACATTGTATATTTTTGTGAACTTCTCAAGCACGCACTCCTGGTTCGCTCTGCTTTGCGGAGGTTTTGATGTATCCCTGCCGTCCGCAAGAGTCCAGAGGCTGGACTGACAGTAGGAAGTAGAAATAAGCTATGTGTAGTCTTGGAAAGTTCCCACCTCACAGGGAGTGAAACCTAGGGAACACCAAGTACTTGGTTCTCTGTGGACTGTGTGGAAACTGATCTTTATCTTTTCTATACTGAATACCCTTTGAGATCTGTGGGACATGGGTCTATATGGGTTTGGTGACAAAGCAGAGTTCCTCCAAGGACTCTTGGAGAGCGGCCACATCTGAGGAGACAGGTGAGAAGTCTCCATCACTGCTTGGTGCCTGTGAAGCTGGAGAGGTCAGCCTGCTGCCAGGCAACTGACAGCTTTGGGAGGAGTGGCTCTTGAGACTCTACCTCTGATTGCATCACTAGGACTAACTACAAGCTGGCCGGGGATACTCCCCGTGTGTTCTCTCCTGTCCAGATGGCCCGCTAGATTGAAATATACTCTCCAACATATAGAACAGGCCCTTTAGAAGGCACTGGGTGGTATGTTGAGCCCCTCCCAGATAAGCACCAGTATCTCTTTGGTGCACCTTGCCTTCAGATGCCCCTGGTGGTCAGCACAACTAGCAAGACCCTAGTCCCCTGGTTCCAAACCCATCTCATATGTTAGTTCTCTGTCCCACGAAGAGGGCTGTGGTGAGTTCCCGAGAATTCTCTTTCCTTCAGCAGAGAGGTGAGGGGTCCCCTCCGGAGAGACTCAGACATATCTCTAAGTTGACTAGCATCCCCATTGCAGCTGTAAGAATTGACTCTAAACTCTGCAGAAGGTACCCTCTGTCGGGACTGTATCTCGACATCCCTGTCACGTTTCTCTTAGCTGGAGTGTGTGCTGCCTTTCAGGTACAACTTTTATGTAATAAAAGCCAGAGCATTAAGCTTATATAGACTACTTTCTATGCAAGACAGAGATACGGACTAGGTTGCGGGAAATGTGCACCATTGGCTCCATAGACAAAAAGTGCGTTGTCAGAATAGCATCACTGAACGGAGCGGAGGGAGGACCAGTTGCATGTGTTTCCGCCCACTCATTTTGAGCAGCCATATTATAAATTGGATCATCAGAGCTGAGTGACGACCCGAGAATGGTACTGGTTTCACGTGTGAGGACTTCAATGGGCTGAGCATGGATGCCGGAGCGGAGCATCAATTCCCTCAGCGATTCCGTGTCACTCACTCCTCGATGAAGACTCTTGTTGACACTTTAGGCACAGTCGGGAGGATCCGCAGCAAAATAAAGGCCTGTTCTGCTCTTATTTAACATGAAGCACTGTGTACTTGTTTCTCTCCAAAAGTAAAATTAGGTTATTTATAACTTTGATCGCCTCGGCTAGATTTCCAAGTCACCGATTTCTGCTGAAGATTTTACTACATTGTTGCACAATTTTAAGATCAATTTTTTTTTTTTTGTCTCGATGTCAACCTTTTTCACTGAATAAAAATTTAACTGGGTTTAAAAAAAACAATAAAAAAAAAATAAAGACACCGCCATCACCTATTTAAATACCCACTGTGTGTGCCGTAAAGTTGTTCTTTTGAGTGCAATAAAGATAGCTTAACACATCTCCAAAGCAGCAGCCGATTCGTCTCTTTGAAGGGGGTATTTATGCCATAGAGGAGAGAACATTAAGACCTGGGATAATTTTGTTATTAAGGAGCTAGTCTCAGATGGCGGATCCTGGAAGAACACGATGTCTTACACTGACTGATGAGTGGGAAGGGGTGATAGTGGCTTCTTGGAAGTAAATAGAATTATTTCATAGGGGGTGTTGGCTCAAGTGCCTCACTGAGAACTGTACCTGTTTATGGGATAATCTGTTAAGGAGGTGAGTTTTGTATCTGTGAGAAGAAAGTACAGCAGTGAAGGTGAGCCGGGTGCCTAAGGACACGTCTTGCACACAGTGAGCCCGAGAGGAGAACACTGCCTTTATCTCTTAAGGACCACCAAGCAGCAGCCATCTCATAACTCTGGGTCAGGAGATGGTCAGAGCAGGTTGTTTCCCTGCTGTCTTAGTTTGGGTTTCATTGCTGGGAAGAGATATCAGGACCAGAGCAACTCTTATAAAGAAAAAACATGTCATTGGGGCTGGCTTACAGTTTCATAGGTTTAGTCCATTATCATCATGGTGGGAAGCATGGCAGTGTGCAGGCAGACACGGTGCTGGAGGAGCCAAGAGGTCTACATCTTAATCCAAAGAAAGAAGGGAGAAATTATGTACCACACTTGGCATAGCATGAGTATATATGAATCCTCAAAGCCCGCCTCCACAGTAACACCCTTCCTCCAAACAAGGCCACACATCCTAAAAGGATCATTCCCTATAACCCAAGCTTTCAAACACATGAGTCTGGGAGCCATACCTATTGAAACCACACATGCGATCTGGGTAAATTTACCTGATTATGACCTAAACTTGAGTTTTCAAGCCTGTGCAATGTGCTTGTTTACTCTTTTTTTTCATGGCCAAACCCTAAGCAATCTCATGAAACTGGCATGTAACATCACACCATCTAGCTAAATAGCACCCATGGTAAACTCCTGTCACCTGAGGTTCACAGGCCAATGTTACCTTCCCACTGTGGGAAGAGCGGCCTAGGAAGCCACTCATAGACGAGGCATAACTCAGTGGGCAGGCATGGAGGACGAAGGAAGGAGAAAGAAGCTGAACTAACTTTGTGGTGGCCCAATAAATAGTCAACAAGTTATGGATACTATACCAGAAAACCCTCACTCTACTTGGACCCTTCAAGTTGTCACTCTGCAGTCACTTCTATTGGGAAGGTCTTGCCAGTGCGCTCTAGGACTGGGATACTATCAATGGCTGCCACCTCGACTCAGCTGCTTTGTTCTGGAACCAGTTCCTCCCTCCCATATAACACTGTAGGTGGTATTACTACATCCAGACTGCATAAAATAGAAAGGTGTGAGAGTCATTTCATGTCTAGGTTACCTTGCCTACTATGCATTGATTTCAAATTTTAACTCTGAGGAGACATTCTCTGACTCTTAGGGACACATCTCTGTGTACTCATGCCCCGTTCTGACTTCATCTGTGAGCTGTGGTCATGTGATGCCAGCCTTCATCCCTGCTGAGCCTACAGCAAATTGAAACCAGGAAGAAATGCTAGGGAAATGCAAGAACCCTGACATAAACAGAACGGCAAAAGCCTAAGAATTAAGGCACTTTCTTAGAAGGCCATTCCAGTCAACACAGCTTATCAGAGCCATTTCGCATTAGACAGTCTCTCACACAATAAGTAGCCCATGTACTTATATAATAATTAAAGTTTAGTTAAGATCTAATTGTATGTGTATGGTGTTTTGTCTACATGTTTGTCTGTGCATCACATGCATACATACCAGAAGAGCCAATCAGATCCCCTGGAACTGTGAGCTGTGATATGGGTGCTGGGGACTGAACCCAAGTCTTCTAGAAGAGCAGCCACTGAGCCATCTCTCCAGCCCGATTCTCTTCTTTTGAATCTATATTTGTTAGTTACTATATTAAACCATGTACCAAAAGGTTTTTAATTCTGAAAATGATTCTTTGATTTAAGTATGAATCTTTCCCTTAAAGAAGACAGTCTTAGCTTCTCCAAGCTGTCGCATATAGTAACATGACAGTCTGGATGAGCTAATTAAACTCAGTCCATTCTTAAGCTGTGCTGTTAACGGCCATGCTGTTTTGCCCCATCCATAATGGTGATGTCATCTATATAGATTCTCTTTTTTGTTGTTGTTGCTTTGTTTTGGTTGGGTTTTTTTTTTTTTTTCTTTCGAGATAGGGTCTCTCCGTGTAGCCCTGGCTGTCCTGGAACTCACTTTGTAGACCAGGCTGGCCTCAAACTCAGAGATCCATCTACCTCTGCCTCTGAGTGCTGGGTTTAAAGGCGTGTGCTGCCACGCCTGACTCTTAACAATCACAGATCATGCATTTTTAGAAACATTCCAACTAGAAAATTTTAAAATTCAGAGGGATAAATAAACGAGTACCCCTGGGCTTCTTTGCAAGCTATTTATATAACACATAATCGTCCTTATTGATGGTAGAGCAATGAAACCTTAAAAAATAAAAATAGGTAGTTATGTAGATATTTTCATAAATAGAAAAATAAAAGATTCTTTTGCTTTGTGGCAAGTCAGTACAATTTTATCAAACCCTTTGTGCACTGTGGGAGGTTTTCAGTGTCTGTTTTGTTCATTACGGTTGCTACCCAGAGCTGCTGCATCTCCCATTAGTGACAGTGTGAGCTTGAAACCATTACCATCCCTGACGAAGGAGGTGACTACCCTTCTCATAATTTAGCCCACTGGCTTTGATACTAACACCCATTAATTTAAAAAAAAAAAAAAAGATTATGTGTAGGGTAATATGAGCTGCCTGCAACAATTTACAAAAGAACAATAGTGATAGACTTTTAAAAATGCTAATGCTGCCATTGTAATATCATAACCCTATTGAATGCCAAAATGACAACTGGCAATGCTTGGTAACATCTGTATGAAAACAATGCCATTTCATATTTAAAACTTGGCATCAGCAAACGTTGAGCTGGGAGGCGAAGACTCAGATTTAAATGTAAATCAGACTTTTCTGTAATTTGCCCTTTGGTTGTAGTCAGTTCCTTAAGCCTTCAGGGCTGATCAAAGGGAGAGGATTTGTAATTAAGACTTAGTTTTCGATCTCTTCTGGTAGAGACCAAGCCAATTAATTACCCGAGGATGGATTGGTCCTGGTTGCGGCTGAGCCATCTTGGATGTGTGTGAACATGTGTGGTTTTCATGGAGTGTAAGGAAACACACAAAAAAATGGCATGCTCTTGTCTTCAGAGGCATACGGAAGGCCCCAAACTGCTTGACTGCTCCCTAGAACTTGCACAATAGAGGAAACTGTTCATGGATAGTGGCGAGGAATGTGTTTAAAGACTGAAAAGAATACTCCAATGTGAGCCAGGAATCTTCTGATCGATGGCAATGTCGCTGCACTGATGAACAGCATTAAATAATTGCCAAGGGCCAGGCATTCTTCTAAGGCTCGCTCATTTAAAGTCATTTAATCCTCAAAACTTTGTATCCAGGGTATTGATACTGTCAGGCAGCAAGGAATCTAAAGGACATTTGCCTGTGGTCGCATCAAGTAACGGGCAGAATTGAGATGGGAGTCCGGGAAACCTGGTTCCTGACTCCATGCCATTCCTTACTGCAGAGAAGTTCTACGTGACCCCCTTCTGATAGTAAATTTGAGTGTATACATCAGGAAAATATTTAACCAGCTGGTTTACCATTTTAAGTAATGCCCCTTTGTAAGAAGGGGATTAGACAAGGAATTTGTATCCATTATAGAAATTTGGGGGGGTGGGAATAAAAGCACCAGGAAGAAAATGAGATTTCCTAGTAATCCCAGAGATAACCACTGGCAACATCTGGTGTGTGTCTTTTTGTTGCTTTATTCAGTCACAGTGACTGCGTGCACTTACAGTTCTGTCCACTTAAGTCCACACTGGGGGTGGCGGGGGTGGCGGGGTGGGGGGTGGAGAAGACCACACATTGCAGCTACTCTTATTCTTGGTTCAACTTAAAGGCAAGTCTGAGCTCAGAGGTCCAAGGCAGGGCCACAGCTTCTCCCCTGTAGTTTCTATAAGCAGGATTTGATACAGACTTACTCTAAAGACAGGAGGAAGCAGGGGACTGTCAGTCACCAAACATCCAGCCTATGGTCACATCGCCCTTCTTCTGTCAGAATAGTCCAAGGGCTTAGCGTCATCATTCACACCGAGGAGCTCACAGGAGGAACTTTCTGAGTCTTTTTTCCTTTCTAGCTCCACAAACTTTCATTTTATTTCTCAGCAGATAGGAGGATCAGTGATGAATGCCTCTCATCAAAGGGAAATGTGGAACCCTGGCAGGCATGCAAGAGCAAGGAGGATGTGACTACACACACGGTCACTATTTAGTACAAAGGGAACTTGACTCTCCAGCCATGGTTGTATCACAGTTCTACAGAAAAAAAAACCAGGAACTACCTAAAAGATGAGAGCAGCTGGGTGAGGGCCCTTCTCCATGGGTCTATGCAACGGGATGAGAGGAGAAGTTTGAAGGAGCTCAGTACTTAGTGCTGGCTGGTGAATACACTCTCCATTTCAACCGCACAGAGACTGCGTCAAATGGTTTTCTTGAGCATTACAGTGTGGTTCTGAGCTTCTCCTGCCAGAACTGGAAGGAATCAAGTGTAGAACCCACTTGAAAAGATACTGAATCTCCTGTTAGAATTTCTTCTACGTGTACAGATTTTACAATAGCGAGGTATTAAAGGGGAGAGAAAATCCAAAGATTAAGGTAGCCACCAGGGAAAGGAAAGATGAAGAAGATCACGTCTCAGGCTCTAATTGGTAAGATACGAAACTCCTTGGGTGGTAGAGTCAATGGCCCTGGATCCCATGGCAGCGTCTCTCATGAGCATTCTTCTCTATCCAGTACCCTCTACACCACTAAGAATATAACTCGAACAGGACAGACAAGGTTCCTGCCCCTGGGACAGGTTAAAACAAGTCATGGGGGCTGAGAGGCCATTGTAAATTCCATGTAATTTTGTAAAAGAGGAAACAGAGATTGAAGGTTTTCTGCGACTTGTCTACGAGCTTAGCTAGTCAGCAAACTTGCTTTCTTTATCCTAAAGTCCTGACGCTAAGACTGTGCTTGTGGTTCTTGAATCTGTGGTGTGAGGGCACTGACACCAGTGGGATGAACTCGACCTTGAGGTAGAAGAGTTCTCGGCTTACGCAGATCTCGATGCCCACTTCATTGTATCACCAGCTATTTTAGTGTACACAGTCTTTCTCAGTAGTAAAGGGGAGGTAAAAAAAAAAATACAATCCCATTGCCTAATACTATTCTGTTTTGTGCTCAGGAATTAAAAGCTGATTGGACAACCTCAGTAAAATGTACAGAGCTAGCCACTCTTCTTGCTTTATAAAACACACAAATAGTAGTGGGCCTTTTATTTCCCCATAGGATTGCTTATCCCTTCCCCACCTTTAAGTCCTTGGGATTGAACCCAGGACCATGGACATGCTAAGGAAGTACTCTACTACTAGATTATACCCTCAGACCTCTGGTTGACTTTCTAAGCATCCGTGGTATGTTTCCCTTAGTCTTCAATTCAACTTGGAAGTCTGTAACTCCCAAGCAATACAAGCTCTAAAACACAAATTAACAAATTGCTATTTTCTTCTTGCACTGAACTCTATCATAGGATTTCCCCCTCCCTCCCGCATTATCTTTGACATAGTCATTGGAATATTGGTACAAGCAGCTGAATCCTATGTTCATATGGCTTGACTCAGAGCTGGTAGACCTCCGAGGGCTTCCTCTTCCTTAAGAGGCATCCCAGGCTCATGTGAGATAGCTCTTTGTACATGAGCTAGAAGTGGCTCTAACAGTGTTCTAATAGTTTTATGTTACTACGACAAAATACCTGAGATAAACCAACTTTAAATAAAGGCTTGAGTCCTAGTTTCAGATGTTTCAGTCCATGGTCACTTGGCCCTGATACTTTAGCCATGCAACAGCTGATGTCTTAGAATAGTGGCTCATCTTAATGTAGCACACTAGTCCAAAACAGTTCCACATGTCAGTGGTTTATTGGGAGAGAGAGGGAGAAGGTAGCAGCAGAAAGAGAAGAGGGGGAGAGAGAGAGAGATTGGATATAACAGGTAAAGGTAGGAGGTGAGTCAAGTGGATTCCGGGAATATGGTGGCGATTGCCTTGGCAACAGGTCTGCGGGTCCTACCTATGTGATATCACAGGTTTCGGAGGTCCTGATGCCAACAGCAGCTCTGTACATCATGGCTGCAGCATACAGCAGAGGAGAAAGCTCAACCCAGGAGAGAAAGCTCAGGAGAGAAGAAGCGACTGAGCTCTCAATACCCCACAGAGGAGAACCCATCTCCACCATGGCCAACTTCCTTTTAAACATCTCTGCTTCCCATAGGTTAGAACCTTCCAATAGCACCATGGGCTAAGGAGCAAGCTTTTGAATAGTGTGGGCCCTTGGGAGAACATTCTAGGTCCAAAATAGCAGGATGCTTTCCATTTTAAAAGCACAAGTCATTCTAACCATGGAGTTGGTGAGTCTGGCAGGGATAACGCAAAAGTGAACACCCCTGAACTCACCAAAAGTGGGGTGCTATAATAAGATGAAAGCTGTCGTTTGTCATCCCTGGATCCTGAGTGAAGAAGTAGACAATATAGACCCCTTTTATGGAGTGCCCTGATGGTTAGAGTCCCACAGAATTCAGGACTGGTTGACTGAGTGAAAGGATGGCTTAACCTGACTTTTCTATACTTGTAAAAAAAAAAAAATGTTGAGATGATGATTACATCTCTCACTTCCCTTTCCTACTTCTGAATTCTCCCGTATGTCCCTCTCCACTCTCCTTCACACTCACCACTTCAGTTTTCATTACTGTTACCGCTTTAAGGATGTCTGACCTGCTTTTAAGGAATAAACCCAGGCACTGAAGATTCAGGACTTCCCGTCTTTCTGCTCCACTACCCCTAGCACTGTTCTCTTTCTAGTCCACAGTCTGCGTGGAGCTCACATTCCAAACATCAAGTCTGAGGGGCCAGCATCAAAGAGGAGAAGGTTGGGTGCCACATCTAGCATAGCTTGGTCCTGAAAACCTGGCTGGGTGATGATGGGATGAAGAAAGGACTGTTACACACACACACAGACAGGTATACAAAAAAGCTGGCCTCGGGTGAGCTGTGCTCTTTCTGCAGGGACACACCTAATACATAACAACAAGCCAGAACCACAACTTGTATTATATCCAACACAGCAGGAGGGCTTATCTTGTCTCAGTTGGGGGTTTCAGTTGTCTGGGAGAAGGAAGCTGTGGTTGCTAGTTTTTGCACACACTGTTCACTGACCCATTAAAAAAAAAGGATGTGCACACACTGTCAACATTCACACTTGGACCTGAGGGAGTTGAAGGAGGCCTTGCCATCCCTCTGACCCTCACCTGGAGAAGGCATTGCCCTTCCATGGGTCTGAGGCATTGTGTCCATGACAGGGCTGTGCCGGTGTCAAACACTACACACTCACACTGTCTCAGGACTTTATCTATTGTTCTTAGAGCTTCCTCTGCTCTTACCATACTCACACAGGGTTTACTGGACTCCCCAGTGAGCTTCACCACTGTGCAGCTCCATTTTATTTTATTTTATTTTATTTTATTTTATTTTATTTTATTTTATTTTATTTTTTTGTTTCTTTTGTCTATTTTTTCATTGATTGATTTCTTTATTATTATTATTATTATTTTCTTTATTTACATTTCAAATGCTATCTCGAAAGTTTCCTATACCTCCCCGCCCCTGCTCCCCTACCCACCCACTCCCACTACTTGGCCCAGACCTTCCCTTGTGCTGGGTCATATAAAGTTTGCAAGACCAAGGGGCCTCTATTCCCAGTGATGGCCGATTAGGCCATCTTCTGCTACATTTGCAGCTAGAGACACAACCTCAGGGGGTACTGGTTAGTTCATATTGTTGTTCCACCTACAGGGTTGCAGCCCCCTTCAGTTCCTTGGGTACTTTCTCTAGCTCCTCCTTTGGGGAAACCCTGTGTTCCATCCAATAACTGGCTGTGAGCATCCACTTCGGTGTTTGCCAGGCACTGGCATAGCCTCACAAGAGGCCGCAATATCAGGGTCCCTTCAGCAGAATCTTGCTGGCATGAACATTAGTATCTAGGTTTGGTGGCTGATGATGGGATGGATTCCCGAATGGGGTAGTCTCTGGATAGTCCATCCTTTCATCTTAGCTCTAAATTTTGTCTCTGTACCTATATCCTTTCATGAGTATTTTGTTCCTTATTCTAAGGAGGAATGAAGGATCCACACAATGGTCATCCTTCTTGGTTTTCTTCTGTTTTGCATAATGTATCTTCGGTATTCTAAGTTTCTGGGCTAATATCCGCTTATCAGTGAGTGCATATCTAGTGACTTCTTTTGTGATTGGATTACCTCACTAAGGATGATATCCTCCAGATACATCCATTTGCCCAAGAATTTCATAAATTCATTGTTTTTAATAGCTGAGTAGTACTCCATTGTGTAAATGTACCGCAGTTTCTGTATCCATTCCTCTATTGAGGGACATCTGGGTTCTTTCCAGCTTCTGGCTATTATAAATAAGGCTGCTATGAACATAGTGGAGCATGTGTCCTTATTACCAGTTGGAAGATCTTCTGGGTATATGCCCAGAAGAGGTATTGTTGGGTCCTCCGGTAGTACTATGTCCAATTTTCTGAGGAACCGCCAGACTGATTTCCAGAGTGGTTGTACAAGCTTGCAATCCCACCAGCAATGGAGGAGTGTTCCTATTTCTCCACAACCTCGCCAGCATCTGCTGTCACCTGAATTTTTAATCTTAGCCATTCTGACTGGTGTGAGATGGAATCTCAGGGTTGTTTTGATTTGCATTTCCCCGATGGCTAAGGATGTTGAACATTTTTTCATGTGTTTCTCAGCCATTTGATATTCCTCAGTTTGAGAATTCTTTATTTAGCTCTGTACCCCATTTTTTAATGGGTTTTTTTGAGTTTCTGGAGTCCAGCTTCTTGAGCTCTTTGTATATATTGGATATTAGTCCTCTATCAGATTTAGGATTGGTAAAAATCCTTTCCCAATCTGTTGGTGGCAGCTCCATTTTAAAGAGATCTCCCAAACCATCCATCCAACAACTTCCTCCCATGTACTGGCTACCTCTTTGTAAAAGAACCTGGTGAATGTAGTTCATTTGACCTTTTTTCCCCCATCCCTGTTAGACAGGTTATGTATCACATATCAGTCAAGCAACTAGTGATATATGTCTCCCAGAGTCCTTGATAGACAAAAAGAAAAAAAAAAAGGTTAGGAAACAAAGCAAGCCAACTTATATAGCATCACACAGCATGCTAACTGGACAGACCCCACTCTGAGAGAGGAACGGGCAAGAGGATAGGCAAAGGCTGATGTTTATGGTATGTGACAGTTTGCCAAGTCTCCTGTGTGTTAATCCTCCTGTCTCTGAAGTGGGAAAATTACCCTAGAGGGTGGTGGGAAGGTCCGATAGAGACAGATCTGCAGGAGTTATAACATGTGAAGATGTTCCATGGCTTTCAAGAGTGCCCAACAGTCATCATGATAGTCCACACTCCTGTCTCTGGATAGACTTCACTGCACAGCTCTGCCTCCTAGTCCAAACACTGCTTTAATTCAGCAATCTTCACTTGTCTCATCTATGAAGACTCTCCCCACAGGGTGAGAGGTGGGCATAGATTGCCTTTGGAGAATCCTAAGGACAATGACATCCAAAAAGCTCAAATAGTCATCAGGGGCCGGGGGAGTCATCCCAAAGAGTGGCACAAGGGGGCTAGAGAGATGATTTAATAAACTTCTTTCCGGGTAAGCATGGGAACCTGAGTTTGATACACAGAACCCATTTTTTAAAAGTCTGTTATGCCTGCTCTGGGGGTTGGGGGGTAGAGAGAGGGGGATCCCTAGAACTCACCGGCCAGTCAGTCCAACCAATCAGAATGCTCCAGGTTCAATGAAAGGAACTGTCTCAAAAGAATAAGATTGGGAGATACCAAAGAAGACATTTGGCATGGAACTATGACCTTCACATGCAGTACATACATGTGCACTCCATACACATTTGCACACACTTCAACACATACATCTATGACACATACTTATGTACATATATCACATAAAGATGCACATACACACACACACACACACACACACACACACATACTCGCGTGCGCGCGAATGAATAAATGAAATGATACAGGGCTAGAATAATTCCAATATCCCCACCCAGCCTATAAGACGAAGTGGGAGGCTGATATTATTCACCTAGGTATGAAGGGAGGGAGAAAGACAGGTGTGGAAAGGGTAGTGAATTCTCTTTAGGCAATGTTAAAGGACTGGCGATAGGACACAGTGGAGCAGGTGGGATACGGTGGGAGTTGGCTTCTTTCGCTTAGCGAACTTTGACTGAGTACTGTCCAGGCTTTGAATATGCTTTAGTAAACCAAACCCCTGACATCAGCAAGCATAGCCTCAAGCTGACAGGACAAATTAATAAACATAACTAATTAGCTAAATATATGTGGAATTGAAACATTGCAGGCATGGAGATGTGTAGTGTCTGTCCAGAGTTACTAGGAGAGCCGGGCTCTCTCTCTCTCTCTCTCTCTCTCTCTCTCTCTCTCTCTCTCTCTCTCTCTCTCCCAGAATAATAGACATCTCAAAGTAATTCCTGCTTGGTGAATCTTCTGAAATTAAAAGGCCGTCAGCACACGTGGCTGTGGAGAGGTCAAAGTGGCGAGTGGGAATCTGGAGTGTGCAGGTGTCCAGAGAATGGAGAAAAGGAGTATTCCAATTGGTTAGCGACCAGAGCAAGTTCAAGAACGAAGGCTTCGAGCACAGTTGTGTCTCATGGAGGCATGCTCCGTGGTCACCTTGTGGAATCACATGTGGTTTGGAGTCTGGGACGGAATCCCGGCTGAGGAACTTTGATGCTATGCATCTTAGCCTTTGACCCACACTCGTTTCTTTCCTGTCAATACAGTTAACCTGTCAATACAGATAACCATCGAACTCACTGGCCATTGTGAGGACGCTAGCTGATCAAGAAACACGCTAGACAGTGCATCTTATTGCTAGCATTATAGGTGTCACCCACAAGTGTCTTCCTGCAGCTCTCTGTAGCCCTGGGTGAGGTACGCTTTATTTACAGAGGAGAAAGTTATAGGTGTCCCTGATTTTCAGGATGCAATATGCATGGAGACTGGATTGACACAAGATGAACAGAAAATGGGAAAGGAGAAGTGACTTCAGGATCCTCCACCCCTGCCTCACCTCCCGCTTTGGGAAGCAGCTCCAGTGTGCTTGGTAGCAGTGGACAAAGGAGAGTAGGTGTGCTTAGATAGCAGGTTGGTGGCCTTGCTGCCACCTCTGGTCCTTCACTGCTTGGACGTTTGTGGTCCTGCTGCTACATACTCATGTGACACAGAGCACTTCATCTTGCCATATGTCTTTTCTCCGGGGCTTGATGGACTCAGAGGACGATCCAGACAGACACTGGATCCTTGCTTCAGCTAAGAATACAAAACAATGAAAACCCAGGTGGGATAGCCCATTGGTGTGGTGGTAACATAATGCCACAAGGTAGGTGACTTATAAACCACAGTGTTTCTCAGAGACTTAAAGGAGGGAAGTTCAAAATCCAGGTGCTGGAGATTACATCTGGCAAGGGCCTCTCCTTCTTTCACAGACTTCCTGCTTTTTCCTTGAATGGAGAAAAACAAACAAACAAATGAACAAACAAACAAACAAAACCCCAGCAGCTCCCTGGTACATCTTTTTTTTAATGAGAGAACTAATCCTATTCATTAGCTCCAAACTCATGACCCCAAAGGCTCTATCTCCCAATACTATCGTTTTTGTGGGAACATGATCCCAGTCTACGCATTTGTGGAGAACACAGACATCAGGTCTTGAGCATAGACCATGATGGCACAAAGGAGATTTGACAGCAGTGTCTGATGGAGCAGGGAGTGGGAAAGGTGAACTCTCCACCCCTGCCTCGCCTTGGCTTCTCCCAGCATCCAGCAAGCCACTGTGTGTGTGTGTGTGTGTGTGTATGTGTGTGTGTTCGAGCATGTGCAGGAGTGTGAATGTGTGAGTGCATGCATGTGTGCATATGTGCGTGCGCGCGTGTGTGTGCATATGTGTGTGTGTGCACATGTGTGTGTGTGTGTTCGAGCGTGTGCACATGTGCAGGAGTGTGAATGTGTGAGTGCATGCGTGTGTGCATGTGTGTGTATGTGTGTGTTGATTGGTAGCAGGTGTGGAGGTTGGGTTTGGCGGCTACTCACTCACACATGCAAATGAGGAAAGGTGAGGGATTCAGAAGGATTAAGGGACTTTGTGGGAAGAATGCTCCTTCCCCTCTCCTTCTACCAGGCTTCCAGATAACAAAGGTTGCTACAGTGACTAGGGATCCGAACTCCCTAGAAATCTGTAGCTAGTTTGTGTTGTCCTCTCTCTGTGTGTGACACCAGAAGAAACCCAGGCGTGCCTGTGTGACATGATGTGCTAACTTGTAACAGAGCTAGAACCCTTTCTGGAAAAGTATACGTCTGTCAGGTCCAACAGAGCCGTCTGTCTTTTCACAGTCCCCTGGAAAGGCTTCCTGGGCTCAGAAGATCTTGACCTTGCCCCTCTTTTTCTTATCTCCAAGGGCCCTGACCTCCATTGGTTTCATGTCTCAAGGTCACAGTACTTAGGGGATTTTCACAGGTAGAAAGACATGTCATCTGTGGGTCAAGATCAAGTGCAAGATCAAGTGCACCCTGCTAGGTCCCAGAGATGTGTTCTAGAGATTTGCTCATCAGACCCCTCCCCCCAGTTCAGTAGAACCCTTAAAAAATAGGGGGAGTTATCATTTAAGGGAGTTCAAACCTGCCCCTCTTTTATCTAATGAAGGGTCCCTTTGTCATGCAAATAATGTCATCATTCTTCGAGTTGAGAGTCTGTCTTGGCTTCCCTTAAGTGAGACACACCTCCACGGAGTGAAGTGTGGGGATGGTACTCTGCAGGATTTTCCACACAGGCTAGCGACCACCCTTCTTTCTGTCTTTGTTGCAGTAGTGGCTCTGGCGCCCTTTGTTTATGACGGGTATTATTTTGGCCACTGGAGGGCCCTCTAGATAGCTGGAGAATTCTAGTTCTCGCCTGCAGCTCACGCCCAGATTTTTGAGCAAGCAGCGAGCATTTCGGTGAAAATCGGATTTAACTGGGGGAAACTAGCAGTAGCGGTCGACGTTCCTTTTATTTAGGAATTTAAGCATACGAGAAGCCTCTATTTAAAAGAGCAGCTTGTGGATTAGGGTCTGTTTGAGCTGGTGGGGAGGGGCTGAGCTTGTGGTGTGTGGAGAGTGATCTTGCAGAACTCAGCCCAGCCTAGGAGAGCAGAGCTTTGAACAAAGGTCTTTTTATTTTATTTTATTTTATTTTATTTTATTTTTTCTGTGTGGGGAGGATCACACCAAGATGGATGGAGACAAGCGGGGACTGAATTATTTTTACACTAGGAAAAAAGAGTCTTGGCTAGGACTAAAACCACCGTTTGGGGCTATGACCCTTCACGGGGAAGGGAACAATGCTCCCCAGGTTTGTTTTTTGACCCACGTTGTTTTGTTTTTACTGTCTTATTGTTGAAGTCTACTTTAGAGATTTTTGTTTTTCTGATGTTGATAAGAACATTGTAAATCTGAGTTCTGAGATGATAACATAGCATAATAAGTTTCACATCCCACCCTCTGTCCTCCCAAACACAGACCTGTTGAAGAACCAGGTAGGGAAAAAGAAAAGGAGGTGGGGAAGGACCTAGAGAGCAGAAAGGAAATTTGAGACAGTGAGCGAGCGTACGGTTTCCTCTGTAGAACACAAAGACAATCCATCAAAACTCTCCATACTAGACTGATATTAAGCCAGGCTAAAAGGAAGTTTCATGTTCTGACAGTTTTACGGCCTGGAACAAGAAATGAACTGGGAAGAGGCCCCTGACAACAGGGGGGTGGGTGTGTGGTAGGGGGTGGGGGGTGTAGAGAACCGGAGCCAAGCGCTGCTGGGGACAAGTGAGTCTGCAGGTTAGCTTGGGCCCTAGTAATCTAAGAACTCGCTTGGTACCATGGAAACAGATATGGTCAGTGGGGACATAGCTCCTGTCAGGCTCTGTGGAGGACAGGTTTGCTTCTTAGAAAATGTGTTCAGCTGTAAAAAAAAAAAAAAAAAGAGTCTTTTTCTGAAATCCCTTAGGTGGTAGACAGGTTCCTGACCCATATAAAGGACAAGCTTTCTATATTTATTTGAAGAGGGATAGGAAAGGATGCAGCTCCAACAGATAGAACCTCAGTTTCCTTTTTAAACCTGTCGGTTTGTAGGTTAGAGGACACAGACAGACTTACTTTGGGGAACGCTGCACCAGAGCCGAGGATGGGCTCACCAGCCCAGTCAAGGGACACAGAAGCCCCTGGCAAGCCTGCATCTTTTTTGTTTGTTTGTTTGTTTGTTTTGTTTTGTTTTGTTTTCGAGACAGTGTTTCTCTATGTAGCTCTGGCTGTCCTGGAACTTACTTTGTAGACCAGGCTAGCCTCGAACTCAGAAATCCACCTGCCTTTGCCTCCCTAGTGCTGAGATTAAAGGCGCACGCCACAATCCCACAATCGCCTGGCTTCTGCTGCTTCTTAATGCCTCTCTCTCTACCACTCACCAAGTGCCTGCATCTTTATGACCAGTGTTTGGCTCTTTTTATTAACCCCTTGTCACCTGTGGGAAGCAGGTATATAGGAGCGCGTACAGTTACACAGCAACACCTAAAAATCTGGTAGGGAAAAGACAACTGAGAATGGAGCCTGGGTCCCAGACCACCGCTGACCTGGAGTGACAGGAGGCAAATGATGGTCCCCTGACACTGTGTTCCCAGAAAGGCTGTGAAGGGCTTATCTGTAAGGGCTGGAGGCTAGGGCAGAAGCAGTTGAGGGGAGGAATTCCTCACTGAGAGCAAAGGGGGGGATTCTTCATCCCTCCCTCGTCTGTATTCCTCTCCCTGCCTCTGAGGCCCTAGCTGTCATTGTGTGTAAAGCTGACACGCACACGTTTTCCTCTGACGTATTTGTACACATATATACTTCATGCAAACACTTGTGCCAAGTGTTGGGCACTTGGCAGGCAAGCAGTGAATAACTTGAGGAAACACTGAACAAAACGCTAAGGTTATATGTCATGGCTCTCAGTGTGGCCCCTGTTCAGAGCTGGGATTCACCACTGGCTTTTTGAGGTTGGGCGAGTTACCCAGAAAGGGATGGGCAAGCTCTGCCTGAAGACAGTAGTAGCTCTGAACTCCGGAGCATTCTCAGACCTACTGCACAACCATAGCAGGAAAGAGAGCTGGTTGGTGGAAGTGCAGGGCGGGAGCTGGGAAGTGGTTTCTTTGTTCTGGGAGATTTCAGCCGGCATGAACCGCAAATTTTACTGTCTGCAAACCAAGAGCCCCTCCCCTCCCCCTTACCGCCTTCCTTTCCAACCTGAGAATTCATTCGCTGCCACCCTCCGTCTCTTCCTCTGCCCCAGAGCAGTCACCAGGGGAAGATCTCTTTGTTGAGAACACCCCGAGACAACTCAGAGTTGCAGACTTCCCGGGGGCACAGCCAGGGTTGCCCTCCGTGGAGAGTGGTCTCCCGGGCACAGACCCCCCCACCTGTTGATCTCTCCGTTCCCCGGGGGTGAGCAGCAACTTGCATTGTGCCGGGATCTCACGCGTTTCCCCGGCAGGCTCGGCAGATGGCGCTCGTGAGCAAAGCCACCTCGGTCCCTTCCTTACCCCTCCCCACCGTCGGGGCCTCGCTGGGCTAAAGCAAAAACAGATGTTTTCATCATTTCTGGATCTGGCACGTGACTTGCAGTTCAGCAATGTGCCGACAGAACCCAGAGTTGTGTGTTTCCTTCATCTCCCGCAAAATAAAACAATCTTCCTTAAATGAGCGTTCCTCTAAGTGAGCCTGCGACTTACGATCTCTAGCACAAGGGGTTGTTTGCTTAATGGAGCTCCAACTGCGAGTGCCCTGCTAGCCAGTCTTGGGTCTATAATTGGGAAGTGGTCCTTAGAGAAGACAGTAAGCGGCCAGACTGGCTATCTTTACCTTAAGGGCTGGGGACAGGCGCTAGCGTTTTAAAAATAGCCCTAGTCTGGCTGGCGAGGAACCTGCCTTGCGTGGGTGCTTAGGGGTCGCGAACAAAACAGGAAGGCCAAGGCGGCGCGCCCTGTTCCCCGCGCCCACGGCAGGTGGCAGCATTGGCCCGAGCTGGCCTCTGCCACTGGCCAAGCCCAAAGCGGGCCCTTTTACTTTCGGTGGCCTCAAAATTATTAGTTCCAGATGAGTTCTTGCGATTGTAATATTTGGTTTAACCCAATCGGCCCGATTGCGTCAGCGTACGCTCACACTCAGCCGTCTGAAGTCTAACCAGACATCAGAGGTTTGTTTCAGGGGTGTCAACATTCCTCATCCTTTGAAAGAATTAAAAAAAAAAAAAAAAACGCAAACGGAGGCTGATTTATCCCCAAAGGAAAGGGGGGGGGGTCGCTGAACAGACGCGCAGCTAGGGTGACCGGAGGGAGTGAACGTGGAGATTCAGGCGGGAGTCAACAGTTGAACTTTGTCGAAGCCTGCTAGGGTAGAATTGGAGTTCTTTGTCGATCTAGGACGGACCTCTGGGTTTTATGAAGGTTAGGGCGAATAAGCTGACTGATTTGTGAAAGGCCTGCAGTCATGAAGACTGCTATTGCCAGGCACAGAACACGCTGAGCCTCTCTTTAACCCTTGGCCTGGCTGCTCCTTCCAGGGCCAGACACAACCTCCGAACAGCTGTGGGGGATTTCTGAATCTCCCTTAAGGATGCAAGCTGTGTTTCCCGAGGATAGCAGCCCACACCCCAGAGGACCTCTTGAAAAGACGAGGCCTCCAACAGACCTTGCTGAGTGGACCCGCTGGAATGATCAAATGTCTTGTAAACAGCCCTTTTGCGTGTCACACACCAGACAGGGATACTTGGGGACCCATTCTAGTAGCCTCGGGTTTTACAGGTGTTATCCTATGAGATTAAAGGACTGCGCTCTGAGTGCAGGGGCACTAATGGTTAAATCTGGCCACAAGACACACAGTTCCACCCACGAGAGCAGAAAGGGTGCCCTGCCTCCCTTGGCCGAGCTGGAAATGACTTGGCCTCGGAAAAGAAGGTCTGGTCTTTACTGTGCAGCCCCCATCCACGTATTTCTTTTTTTTTTCTTTTTTTTTTTTTCAATCTGTCCTCAAACTCTTCAAGTAACTTGGTCAAGGAAGCTAGGGAGATTTCTGCTAGCTAATTTCAGGGAGCTTGCCGGCTTTCGAGCAGGTCTCTGGCTCGACTCGGTGCTGATCAAAAGCCAGCACCCATCTGGCAGATGCTTCAGGTCCGGCCCTTGGAGAGCTAGCTGGTGCTGACTGACTGGGGTTGGAGTCTGCCAGGCAGGCCGGCTGCTCGGCCATCTTGTCCTTCCCTTTTCTCTGCCCAGTGGTGGTCGAGCTCTGTGAATCAAGTGGTGGGTGAATACCTCCAAAATGTTTTGAGGTCTTGGTATCCTGGATCTTCCTTTCTCTCTGAAAAATGCATGCCTCTGCGCGGTAAGACTGCATGGTGCTCCGCCTGGGGTGAGTCGGAGGGCGACGGAGTGAACAAGCTGGAGAAGCAGGCATATTGGAAACAGCAAGCACTCCTTGGGATGGTGGAAGGGTTCCAGTGTTCTGCGGCCTCACCGATTCTTCTGAGTATCAGCTTTTGAACATCTGATCATGCAGAGGTTTTCAGTTCTGACGGCTTAAGATCAGCTTGAGCCATTGATCCCTCCATTTCTGAGCATCAGAAGTTCAGTTCAAGGTCAGCTTGGGCTCCAAGGGACCCTATCAGTGTGGGAAGGAATGGATTCTCACTCAAAGCTGCTTCCATAACAGTGAAAAGGGGATTGGTTAAAAACCCACAGTTGTATCGCTTCCCACTAGGTGGTTGGAATATACAGAATATCCATCCATCCATCTATCATCTATCTATCTATCTATCTATCTATCTATCTATCTATCTATCTATCTATCCATCATTTATTTTAAGTAACTGCAATTTTCTTCTAACCCAACTTCCTTTGCTTTATTGACAAAGTTCCTAAAAGCTAAGGAGCTCAGCCAAGGTCATACAAGCTCAAGTCCTGGCCTGGAATTTCTGTGTAAAGTCGCGGGCTCCTCAGAGATGACTGAAGCCTTTCCTTAGTCATATAATGTTCATGACTGAGCTATCCTCTTCTTCCCTCTGTTTAATGATGCCCTTCAATAGCCACCTAACCTATGCTGCTGTTGTCTGTGAAAAATTAGAAAAAAAAAATCGCTCTGAAATTCTTGAGGGATGTTCCATTTTTTTCTGCTTCAAACAAATATCTATGTTCAGATAGCTTGATGAGAATTACTCTAATTATCCCGATTTCTCTAATTTATCAGTTACGGTTTCAAAGGGGCCTCAGTGACCATACATGGTCATCAGGGTGGTATCTGCCATGCAGTGTTCTGTTTTCATGGGTAAGGCTGGAATGGAGCCCCAGAAAAGTTCAGCTTAGGGTAAAGTAGGTGACGCTAGGCTAGTGGAGGGTAGAAGGAGGCATCCGTCTCCCAGCTTGGTGAGACAGATTGGCCTTATCCTCACCATCTCCTCATCCGTCGTGAGGTTCTTCTAGGTGGTGGGCACGACTGTCCCTCCATTGGAGGCAGCCGACATTCTCAGAAGCAACCCATGCTTCCGGGGGCAGGAAACATTACAGTCATTAGTAGTGTGAGGGAAAGTCTTCCAAGATGAGCTCGTATTGGGACTGGAGCTTTAAAAAATACACACTTTTAATCAGAAGAAGATAAGACATTTTGGGAAAAGGGGACAATAAACAAAATAAAGTTAGAGAGTTACCAGAACCCTGTCAAGACCGGATCTTAGGCTTTCCTGGAGTTATTTAGGATTTTTGACACCCAAAGGTTGAGGAAATCTTTGACCAAGATACTGTCTCAACAAAATGGTTCGACCAACACAATGTATGAGTTTATTTGGATCTTCAGTCTAAAGAGGGAAAGTTATGACAGACATCTCTGACATAACTGGGAACTTTGTGGATCCTGGGAGATTAATGATAATTAGGTTTGAGTAGATCACTGTGGTTTTATAGGAAGAAGTCCCTATGGCTAGTCCTGAAGTATTTGGGGCTGATTGTCAGGATATTTGCTTGCAACTCAGTTCCAAAAGGTTCATTTTTTAAAAAACAACGTAGTAAATATTCTAGAAGGTTAGAACTTGTGACTGGTGGTGACTCGTGGATGTGTGTATCAAAGTTCATCAGAGACTAATTCACATATTCTGCAGGTGATATTTCTAGTAAAAAAAAAAAAGATGCTATGCAAACAGAATATGGCCCCTCTGTAAACAGCTTACCATATTCCTCACTTATCAAACAAGTATGTGAAGCACTGCGTTTAAGCCAAGGTTGAAGACAAGCACAGGCAGCGTGACCTTGAAGAAATCTTAAGGAATGATTCCTTTTTCCTAGGGCATTAGGAGAGAAAATCTTCCAAGATGGGCTAGTATCTGGGCTGGTGAGTTTTTTAAAGATGCACAATTTTAATCAGAAGACATTTGGAGAGAAGGGGGCAATAAAAGAAAAAAAAAGTTAAAGAATTGAAGACTGGGGGAACAAAGATCATTCCATGTAAATGTGGTGGAGGATGTGCTGGTATGAAAACTGGTGTGTGGGGACAGGTGGCTTTGAACACCGTACCCGCAGTGTTGGGAAGAGGTATGTGGAACGAGCAACACGCAGCTGCATGGAACTTTCTTCTATAGAAACTCCCGCCCAAGCTTGAAAACCAGCACATGTGATTTCTCTCCAGAGGTCCCCCCAGTGCGAACAGGATCCTGTAGCCAAGTCTGGTGATGGACTCAGATGTTCCTGAGCCCATCCACACTCACTGCTGACGTCACACAGGCCATACACGAGTCCTATCATGATGACGGTTGGCTCTGAGCATTGTTCTTAGAATCAGCCAACACATCCATGCTTCTGATACTTTTCACACTTCCATTCCCGACACACACACAGACACACTCGACAACTCAGCTCCCCACACTTGCCACAGGCTCAGCTTTTAGACCAACAGGTGGTCACAGGGATCTTTGTCCCCATGGCAGTTTGCTTTGCTAGTCTCTTGGCTCATAGTAGGACTTCAGTAGTATAGAAATAGCCTTCCCCCTGTTCCTAAGAACTTTGTGCCCCTATTTTTGCTGCATCACTTAGCATCTTCTGTCATGATCACTTGCCTATCTATTTTACCTACTTGACTATGACACTACAGAAAAAGTCCCGTACCCTAGTTGGCTCTAAATCTCCAGTGTTTAGCAAGTCACCCGGGTCCTCAGTGTGTGCTTAGTTCTTCTGGGAAGAATGAGAGGACCAATGAAGGAACAGAAAGAGGGGCTGATATCTATATAGGTGTCTACACTATTAGTTCTCCACCTGTGTGCATAAATGAGAATTTGTTATTTAGGTAAAAAGCAACAGCTATAAGTGGCTCACAGAGTTTCTGTGATGGAGGCTTCATCTCTGCATTTTTCTTCTTCCTCTCTCTGTGTCTGTCTGTCTGTCTGTCTGTCTGTCTCTCTCTCTCTCTCTTTCATGTGTGTATTCATATCTGTGTCCAAGTATATGTACATACATACAGAAGCCAGGGTTTTCTGTTGACATTGGTACTTTGAGAGACCAGCGTAGGCCAATGAAGAAGGTTCTGCCTTAGTACCAGTGGGATCCCCAGGATCTACTCCCCAGGGATTATTGGGAGAAGTTGAGACTTGGTGCAATGAAGAGGGCCCAAGAGAAGCTATTGGTGAAAGTACAATCCAGTTGTAGCAGAAGAGCCCAGCATTTTGGAGATGACAGGACCACGGGATGACCACCAAGAACAGCACAGCAGCAGTGACCTGGAGTCAGCCAGAGCCTGGAAGACGAGCTGTGTGCTGCAGAGGGCAGAGCTGAGACGTGATCGAAGCCCCCGAGAAGGAGCCCAGAAGATCATGAATGAAGCCCAGATATCAGACACCGAGTTATTTACAGGGTTGGACTCTGGTTTTGCTTTGTTCAAACTGTAAGTGTGCCCTGGTTCTTCCCTGTTGAAGTAACAGAATATTTAACTTAATTTTCATCTTTACAGGAATGCACATCGAGAGACTTTAAACTTTTAAAAGAGGTTTTGGAGTTTTAAAGAGACTGGATGTTGTAAAGACACTGCATTTCTCTTTAAAATGTGTTTGAATTTGTAAAGACTATAGGGCCTCTTAAAGCTATGTATGTTTTAATGTTGTGATACTAATATTAATCTTGGGGATAAATGAGACAGGAAGGGTTCTAACTGAAAAGTGATGTGTTTGAATGCCAGGCTGACAAGGGGTCAGTTGGAATGGCTAATTTTATGTAAGTGAAATAAACCCTTTCCTTCCCAAGTCATTTTGGGTCATGGGGTTCTATCACAGCAATAGCAACCCTAAATAAGACACATCTAGGTGTGGCCCTTTTAACTAGAGTTCTCACCAAATATAAACCAAACACTCATTAAGTCAAAAGATAATCAGAGTCCCACTCCTGTGTGAGCTGAAAAGAAAATGCATTTGGTCACAAGGACATGGCCACTGCATCTCTGAGTCATGACAAGAGACAACAGAGCTAACGCCAGAGCTTGAAGTTGGTGCAGGCCAGGAACCACGGGGTCTGTTCTGGTCACTAAATAACCACCTCTCACCCATACAACAGGCGCTGTGTCATAGGTTGGCTGTGTGCTCTGTTCTGGCATTGCTTTCTTGACTACTAATTTCAAACATGTTCTCCGTCCCTGATCTCCTTATTCATATATGACGAATAAAGAGTCTGTGGCTGTTCTGATGGTTCAGGGTCAAACTAGTCATCTCTGTAAGATGCTTGTAAAAGTTCCAGAGAGACTCAAATCATAGTTTAAATCTCACTCAGGGTAACTTGAAGGCACTTGGTGACTGATTCTTCTATCCAAGAATGGACATCTGTTAAGCTGACGCAGTTAAGCTTACTGAGCATAGGGACTTTATCCAATGCGAGGGCGGACTAGTCATCTCTTTAATCCAGATCCTCAAACCAGAAGCATCAAGATCCTCCCCCTACAGGTGACCAAGCCAGTGATCAGGAACTCACATAGCACACCCTATGTGTGTGAATTACTACCCACATGGCCATTTTGGTTCAGCTCAACTTGTAAAATCCAGTGATTCTTTGTTGAGCAGAGTCTTAAGTAGGGCTTTTCCGGGAGCTATAGGCCATTACAAAAACCCGCGTGTGCTCAAGGCTGTCTTGCTCTACACCATCCCTGCTCCCAGTTCCACTGGGGAGGGTTAGAGCAACCAAAAAAAAAATAACGCAGAGCAAAATGCTTTACTGCAGATCGGGGAGTGTAGCTTAATCAATGGTACTCTTGAGAAAAAGCAAGCATGCTCTGAGTTCATGGCCTGGCTCTGTGGGAACATGCAGCAACATGTAGCCGTAACCATGAGTCACTCTGAAGGGGGTTTTACCACGTTAGGAAGCATGGCATGTGCCCAGGAAGCACTTGTTCACACTCAGAGCATGACTAAGCACCCGGATGCTCCCCATCTTCTGTTAGCATCCCGATGTCTCAGCGCCTGCAAAGGGGCTTGATATAACCCATTTCCTACTTGTAACACAAAAAAATCAACAGTAAAAGAGAGTTTCCTAGAACCTTTCAGTGGTCCAGGGATTCTGAATGGTGATGAATTGTCGTCCCTGCTAGCCTCTGAGGTGCGTATGGCTTGAATGGTAATTCTGTTACTATTAACCTTCTAGCCCTGGTAACACCAGGCCTTTCTATGACCTCTCAGGAAGACCTGACATCTCAACAAACTCATCTTTACCTCATCCATCTCCTCATCCCTGCTGGCCTCTGAGGCCAGGCTTCCAGCATCCCTTCCTCGCTCTGCCACTTTGTATGATCGGCTAACTTTCCCTTTCTGTTCTACCCAAGTCTTTGTCTCTCCCATGAAAACCAGCACAGGGCACTGCACATGGTATGTGTTCAATAAATATTTATTGGATGAATGGTTCATTTTCTTCTCCATATGATATTCAAAAAGACTTAATTAAGGGATTAACTATATGAGGCACCGCGCCAGGTGCCCTACAGAGATAATTACATGGAGGAACCCTGTCCCTAAGTAGCTTAACATCTAAACTATTAAACAGATATAAACACTCATTTATAGCAGCCAATGACCTGGGTTGTTAATCTAGACTGTATTGGCATGCCCCTCCCCCAATGGTTGACTCTATGAAACCTCAGAATTCATATGGAATCTGTTGCATGCAAAATAGGATCCGTAACCACTGAGACAATTCAAACTAAAAAATGTGGTAAGAAGCAGGGGATGTCGATTTTCCTCCAGATATGCTGGTTGGCTAGATAAAGACTATGAGAGAAAGGGTAGACTCTTGGGGCAGTGCTTGGAATTACTACATGCACCATTGGGGGAATCCTCTGCCATGTAGGAGGAGGGAGGTAGCTTGGTGGTGAGGAGGCAGAAGACCGGAAGGAGAGAAGAGTCAGAAGGCGGGTGCTGAGTAAGCCTGAGATGTCTACCAGGCATAGACTTCAGGAGGAGCTGGTGAATGAATGAGAGCTAAGGAGAGAAGTAGGCTGGGGATGTAAACCTGGAAAACTGATGTGCATTTAGATACTTAAAGCCAGTGGCTGACCAGCATGGCATCCTCACATGCAGAGTTGACCATGGTAAGAAGAAAGCAGCGATCAGCTATGCAAAGTTTACTCCTAGGAACTGTATCATTTCCGTGTGCTGGCTTAGTGTTTCACTGGCTTAACTGAACTGAAGTGTGGAGACCATGCCTTATGAGTCTTAGAATTTCTAGGGTGCATATTCACTCTTTATGAATGAAAAGAAAGAAAGGAAGGAGGGAGGGAGGAAGAGAGGAGGGAGAGAGGGAGGGAGGGAGGGAGGGAGGGAGGGAGAGACTCAAAGGCTGAGCAGGAAAATTAAAGTCCCACAAGGAGGCTTCAGAGGCTGAGGTCAGCACTGTCTTTAGCAACCTTTGGGTGAAGGATAAGAGTGGGTGTGGCATCTTATGTGCCCACAGGACAGGGAGCAGGGGAGCTGCACTGCTGTGTCAAAGATCTGGAGTCCTTGGTAGGACACACACCCAACAATGACATCTGTGTACAAGGGCACTTGGCTAGGGAACAAGTGCACTTCCACCTTCGCCATCTGCTCAGTGAATTCCCAGCCCACTGGCTACAGTGTTGCTTACCTCTTAATTACCGGCCTTGGCTCCCACCTGGCTCCAGAGAGCAGCTCTGCTTCCCTTCTGCATTTTAAACAGTGACCTGACAAAGACTGTGTCTCTCGGCTGAGTTTGCCTTTGGTCAACCGGAGCCAGCCCTTTCCCCCTTGGATATCCTGACCTTGCCCATTTAGTGCTTCTGAGCAACCTGACATCCTGGTGGCCCTGGCAGCTCTGAGCTGATTCTGCTACTCAGAGGCAATGCCCCACAGGGCAAATTGGCATTTAGAGCCCCTGACAGTAGCTGGCACAGAGAAAACCAATTAAGAGGGCAGTTGAGAGGTGCCTGGACCTATGGCACAGTCACCATTGGTAGACTATCCAAGTGGCAGTGATGGTAATTATCTGAATTTTTCATGCTCTGTTAAAGACTCTGGCATCTTAGGAGAGAACCCAATGAGGTTTACCTTACTCCAGATGAGGTATAAGTTTGCACCATCCTGCTTCTATAAATGTTTAGCCATTTTTTTTAATTCAGTTTTTGAGACTAGGGTCCCAGAGTAAGGCACTCTAGTTCAGAGCATATATACCACAGGTGGAGAGTGTTTCCAGCTTTCACACAGCCTCATTTTAACCCTCTTTGGCTCCTTCTTAAATCCCAATTCATAGAGAACGTTCCCAGGCTCGGCCTAGCCCTTCTGTATTGAGTTGCGTTTACTCTGTGGGTGTGTTAGTTTTTTGCTTTCTGTCAGGTTCCCTAATCATGACAGGGATGGATGGAGCACATGCCTATATTTCTGAGCATTCTTTCCTCACCAGCAGCCGAGACAACAAAGTCTAGGTGCTTGTGAAAGTCCAAAAGCCAGATTTTCGTAAGCATTCTTGGGACCCAGCTACTATTAAGAGAGCAAAAGGATAATGTTTGTAAATTTTGTTTCAAAGTGTGTTTCCCCCCACCCCATTGGATCCTAATTAGTGTTTGCTACAACAAACCAAGAAGGAAGAAAGGAGAGAAACAGCTCCCATCTCTGCAGATGGCAAACCAGACAGAAGGGTCTATGGAAACCAAACAGAAGG
>NC_034599.1:37024453-37053981 GCF_900095145.1 Mus pahari | reverse complement strand
ACAGAAGGGTCTATGGCAAACCAGACAGAAGGGTCTATGGAAACCAGACAGAACGGTCTATGGAAACCAACCAAAAGGATCTATGTCAAACCAGACAGAAGGGTCTATGGAAACCAGACAGAAGGGTCTATGGAAACCAGACAGAAGGGTCTATGGCAAACCAAACAGAAGGGTCTATGGCAAACCAGACAGAAGGGTCTATGGCAAACCAGACAGAAGGATCTATGGCAAACCAGACAGAAGGGTCTATGGCAAACCAGACAGAACGGTCTATGGCAAACCAGACAGGAGCATCTATGGCAAACCAGACAGAGGGGTCTAGTTCCTCACCTGGAAGGTCTGGTCTTGAATTTTAAGGTTTTAAGGTTCTGACTATCGAAAGAGTTTCTCTGAGGGTCGAAGGTGTATGTAGCATGCATCACCTGGTTCATCCGTCTGGGATGAAGATGGCAGAAAACTGCTCTGAGAACAAGCCTTCAATTCCATCACTACCTATTTGGTGTCTGTTGGGATCTTCAGAGTCGTTAAGGGTGGGGAACGTTAAAAAGCTCAAGTTTAGAAATATGCTCATTATGCTTTCTTCTTTATAAGAGAGGTGTTACTGCACAACACAAGCTCTGATACAAACTGAGTACAGAGTGAACTGTCGACCCAAGGATGACTCTTTATTAACCCACAGGCCTGACTCAATCCATGCTCAGAGCTGCTGGAGATGGCTCCGTGAACAACCGAGAAAACCCTTGAAGGGTTTGCTCTATAGTTAGTCAAAATCAAATGCTTGGAATTAGATTGGGCAGCATACATAATCATACACATTAATAGAAGAGTCCGTTATTCAACGGTAGAGGTGGGCAGACCTGCAGGTCTTACTGGCTAGCAAGCCTAGCCTCTTTGTCTATTTTGGTGAGGCCAGTGAGAGACCTCTGCTGTTTTACTTTTTTTATTTTTTTTTAAAGTATACATCTCTTGAGGTTTTTTTTTTTTATATCACCTATTCAGTGTTTGAATATTGGATAAGTCCTGTGGTCTACTTTTTGTTTGCTTGCTCGTTTTGCTCTTTGTTTTGTTTGCTTTTATTGTAAAGTTGGCTATTACATCAGTATAAACAAGGTTATACTAAAGTAACACCTCTGCATTTAAAGCATTAGTACAACAAAATGCTTCTTTCTTGCTCAGGTAACACACATAGCAAGGGTTGTTGGGACTTCTCTGTTCCATGTGTCACTTGGAACCCTTACGAAGGAAGGTTTGGATGCCATCTTGAAAGTTCATCTGAACTTTCCATTGTGAGTTCCCTGGTTGCCAAGGACGGGCAGAGAAGGCCAGATGAAGGACATTGTCTCTCAGCTGTCACCGCTGTTCACTGTCCATCCATCTCAACTAGTCACATGATGCCAAGGTCGTGCAGTGGAAATTGGATAATATCGGTCACTAACTACAGTTTCTGCTCCGAACGTGAGGTGGAGACAAAGACAGATGTGGCCACAACCTCCGTCTCTTTTCAAAACTTCAGTGTAAAACACAGGGCTCTAGGAGTCATCAGGTGGATGGAGAGCAAATGCTGAAGAGGGGCTGGGTAAATGGGCAGGGCTGAGTCTGGGAAAGAGTTTTGTAGACCTCGTTGTTTCAGTGAAGGCAAGAGGATTGGTAGGGTTTGATTGGCTCTTGAACAATGGCATATTGGTGGAGAGGTGTCAACAAAACAGTGGGAAGTTTCCTTGAGGCACAGAGCACATGATTAAAAAACAGAAAATGAAACGAAACAGAAAAACAACCATCCTAAGTTAGTGATGTCTGAAGGGGCACACAGATGCCAGGCCCAGGTACCCTTCATGTGTAGTAGCCCATAGTCTTTTGTCTAGACCTTTTCTAAGCTAAGTTTAGTAAGCCAAAGCCGTGATAATGTGTGACAGAATTAGTGTTTTCTCCAGTGGGTGCATTAAACACCCATTGGAGGATCCAGTGAGGGCCGACGCCAGAAGGTCACAAAGACCATTTGCTCTGAAGGCAGCAGACGAGGTGGAAGGTTCCAGAGCCGGGGAACCATAGCTGGTGCGGGGCCGAGGGTGAACTCTGGGAGAGCGAAGCAGAGGGGTTGGAACTCGGTTCTCTGTGCAGCAGAAGTAGAAGGTCCGGGCCATTAGGTAATCAAGTGTGCTCCAGGCCTAAGCCGAGTGAGAACGTGACTCGGAAGCAGCTAGCTGTGTCTGAGAGGCGTAGGTTCCAGAGAGAGGGTTAGATGGGGCCCTGCGATACGGCTAGGGTTTCTAAATCGGGCAACATCAGTCAGCTTCATTTAGCAAAGACAACTGAGGAATGTTTTGAGCAATGCCTCTTTGTCCTTTCCCTGTCCCCAGCCCGAGTCTAGTCCTGTGTCTGGCACACCTGTCCTTTCAAAGCCCAAGGACATTTTCAAAGCAAACCCCACAGACTCCTTGCCTTTCTTTCGAAAGCTCTCCTTTTCTCTGCGAGTGATGAAATAATTGAAGTCGGGATGTTGTTTCTCTTTCTTTTCTTTCTTCCTTTCTTTTTTTTTTTTTTTATAAGAGCCATTACAAAGGTGTGAAATATTAGACACTTATGCATCTGTGAATAAGATTGTAGGCCAAAACGTGTGAGTTCCCGTCTTAGCTAATGAACCAGAATATGGTTTTAATTTTTGAACAGTAAAAATGGTCTGGCTTTTCTTTTCTTTCTTTCTTTCTTTCTTTTTTTTTTTTTTTTGGTCATCCTGAAGAAGACTTCATATTTTAATAATTCAGTGGAGCCTAATTACTTTAATTAATCACCTTCTTTTGAGAGATGTCAGTGGGCTTCATTATATTCATGTTGTTGTAGGTACTGTGGGGAATTTTAAGAATACACACACACACACACACACACACAAAACTCACACACTCTTCCTTGGTCACTCACAGACACTGTCTATCCTGTTCATACCTCCTGCTTCTCTTGTCACACTTTTGCCCTATGACTGCTTAACAGAGCCATCTCTGGTCATTCCATGCCTTAAAAATTGCTGTCTATAGGGAGAAAAGTAAAATGCTATTTAGAGCCAGTCAATATTTTTGCATCTTTCAGAGTCACGATGGATATACTGGGACCGACAATAGCTTTTATTGTACAATCAGTATAATTTGCTTCCCTTACAACAAAGCATAATTAGCTTGTAGTTCACGCAGCGGCAATGCAAATGTGGTCATTTCTGAAGACTGTTGGTGAAGGCTCCCTTCCTCGCTTGAATGCAGTGTCCCCGTTTGGTCCTGGCCCAGGCTCACTGGGCCTCACTAAGCAGCCCTCTTCATCTGTGTGGGATTCTGGAAGGTTTTTTTCTGCATGAAGGAAGGACAATGCTTTTATGCAGCAGCGCTAATGACACACACATTGGATGTTTAGAGGCTGGACGTTGGAGCTGGCTTGGAATGAACCTGTGTGGCTTAACTGCTTGTTCGGCTTCGCGGCTCTTCTTGTTACTGACTGACTCTTTAGCGACTGCTGCAGGTCGTTCAGACTGATCTCGGACTTGCTGGGTAGCTGAGGATGGCCTTGAACTTCTGAATCTTCCGCTTCCGCCTCCCCATTGCTATACTTCCCTGCTTGTGCACTACACCCAGTCTGTGAGGTGTTTGAGATGGAACCCAGGCTTCACCCTTGCTTGGCAAGCACTCTCCCAAGCTACACCCTTCTCTTCGTGTTTTAATCCACTAAAGAGAGATCAGGTCTTAGGATTGTCAGCCAGCTCCTCCACTAAATAGAAAAGAATACCCAATCCATCTACACATTGAAACATAGGGGGACACCATACTACCTTCTTTCCTTCAAGGGTCCCCCCCCTTTCCCTTGGCAGCTGCATGGTTTTGAACTTCCCAGTGCAGGCTGTGGCATCTTTTCTGTGCATGTTACACCCCTGGCCCCGGTCCTGGGGGGTCTGCTCAGTTAGGAGAGGACCGCTAACTCTGCCAGGCAGTTGGGTTTTATGAGAACTGAGAACAATGGTGTGTACAGCCCGCCCTGGTGCTGCACTCCATCAGACGCCTGGAGACTGCAGGAGGACTTCCATTTGAGGCTCAGGCTGCATACTTTTATTTTGAAATGCTGAGTGTCTGAAATCAGGTTTGTTCAGCTTTGACTTTGGCTTTGAACTGAGGTTCACGTGGTACCTGTCACCTGAAGGGTGACAATTAGGGTCCGCACATGGAGCTGTTCTCTCTGTCAATGCTGTGGGCTGGACGTGAACAGAGCCTCCGCTTTGTTTGCCTGACAGAAAAAGAAGGCCTGTTTAGAAATCTTTCTTGTCTCACCTCTTCCTGTTTTCTACCAGTGCACCACCCTCTATCCTTCGAAATCTGCAGCAACTGGGGAGGACCCAGGAACAGACAAGGAGGAAAAAAAAATCAATAATCAGATCAATTCCTGCTATGGATCCAGAAAGACTTGTGGTCAAAAACAGTCCTGGTCCTTTTGAGTCCCTTAAAATTTTTGTATTGCATCCAGAGATGGTAATTGATTGAAACTGCCTGTGGTTTTAGGAAGTGCTCCGGTTACAAGGAAAAATCCTTTTATATTGCTGGACGTCAGCCACAAAATCTCTGAAGTCAGGAATCTGGCAGAGGTTGAGCCTCCTCCAGGGTGTAAATAAACCAGCCTGGTCTATAACCCAATAGAAGTCAATTTATTGTGTGTGTTTCAAATCACTCAGCTCAAAGCCCTGCCCAGTTATTAAAGAAAAAGGTGTGGGAAACAGCTGCAGCTCAGACAATAGGTGATGGTAAACAGCGCTGTTAGGCCCTGTAGAACTCACGGAGGGAAGACAGGGGAGGGGGGGCTTGCAGGCTCAGTACATCTCTCCCTCCTTACTTGCAAAGAACTGCTCAAAATCAAGCGACCAGGCATGATTGGCACCCAGAATCGCTTACTATGCTAACCGGGAGCCTGGGGCTCAAAACGCTTAAGTGGGTGACCATTTTATAACGCTGGTCAGGAAACCCAGTGACATTCTTTGCTGCAGTGTTCGGCCATGTGGAAGGCATTGGAACTGGAGGTTTGGCTGGGCCAGATCTTGTTACCCACTGAGATGCCCGTGGCAATGTGTGATGGGAGCCTGTTCCAATGCCTTGGGCAGGGAACATGTTGAGTCCCAGTTCACACAGAGAGCCGGTTCACACATGACAGAAGGTTATATGGGGTTCACTTAGTCCCGATCAAGACCAGAGGAAGAACCCCAGAGCCTGTGCAGCAGCATCCCTGCCTCCAGCTTTAGCGTAAGTGCAGACCCCAAATGGTGTGTGGCAGTGGGATAAGGGTGTTAAATCTAGGAGGCCTTGCACCAGACTGGCAATGACAGTGAATTATTAGAGAAACCCAGGGTAGTCTACACAAAGCTGCCTCTTAAATGCTTATTTTTCAGCCTTGGTCGATCGTGCACCACTGCCCATCCACACCCTAAAATACTCTAAAATACCCCACCTTCACAATATTTCACTTCATTTTAACATAGCAAAGCATTAATAGTCTGTCCGGAGGTTGGTTCTCTCTCTCTCTCTCTCTCTCTCTCTCTCTCTCTCTCTCTCTCTCTCTCTCTGCTTTTTTTTTCCTGGTGGCCTCCCTCCCAACTCCATCCCCTTCCATCTCATTGGCTCCAGGCAAGTACTGGAGAACCAATGAGAGCCCTCTTCTTCATTCATGTCCTAGCAACAAGCCCAGGTCCAATCTTTCTCTGCCAAACTAACACCTGAAAAATTACATCATGAATAATGGCAAAAAGCAGCAAGGGCCAGAGGAGGGATTTTTTTTTTCCTTCAACTGTCTGCTGCAGAGTTCATTTAAGGTGTTTTCGTCTAGATTCTTAAAGCAACAATGTCCTAGGTTTTTGCTGATCTTTTTCAGCATATATATACATACATACATATATATGTATATGTATGTATGTATATATGTATATGTATATGTATATATATATATATATATATATATATATATGCGCAGTTATCGAATGCAGCAACAGCTTTTGAAGCTAAATAAAAGGAAAACATTTTAATGGGGTTCACTGTATAGCCCTCCACACACCCCTCCCAAGTCTGCGTTTAGAGGAGCTGAGGGGAATTAGACTGCTCTTCTATAAGGAAAGGACGAAATTGCCCCAAGCTTCACAAGGCGGCACACCCACCCACTCTTCAACACAAAAAACGTAGTCCCCTTCCTGGCGGTTCCCCCTGCTCTAGTTAAATATCTCCAAGGCCCCTTCCATTAGTCTTTGGGAATAAAGAATCCATTCTTTATGGGGATCATGGAGCCAGGGAATGAGGTACCTGGAAAGTCTCCCCTGGAAGTGAAGTTGTATGGGGTATAAGTATGCAGAGTGGGGGTGCTTTAACATGTTTAGGTCCGTACACGTGGGGGCAGCGACTGCAAACTCATAGCTGGAGAACCACTGGGACAATGACATCCAGATGACCTGGGCGGGGGCGGGGGGTGGGGGAGAGGAAACTGAGAAAGCGAGGTGAGGTGAGGTGGTGTGGGTTTGCAGGGGGATGATGGGGGTGGGGATGGAGGCCCTGGAGGGGGGTCGGGAATGTGAATGGAAAGGTCCACCCTTTAAGGCATTTTTCAAGTCCCAGACGCCGCTTCCGGCTTCCCCCACCCCACCCAGTCTAGAGCAGACGCGCGCGCGGAGACTCAGACACAAAGGACCGCAGCCCTGCGCAGGAATCGAGGGGGAGGGGAGGGACACCTGCCCGCGTGCACGTGCAGGGGCACAGCCAGGGAAGACCCTGTGCTAAGTCTCTAGCTCTCTCCTGCAGGCTAGTGGATCTATGCGTGGCAGGATCTGGCAAGGGCCCCAAGAGTCCATTACAGGGGGTGCTTGGCTGAAGGAGCAGAAAATTGGGTTCACTGGGTGCCTGGCTCCCTGATACTGTTTGCTGATCTCCTCAGCCATAGCCTTGGCAGCAATTGGTGCCTACAGACAGTCTGCCTGGGTGCTTGTGAAAGCGAGTAACTGCATAAATCCTGCGTAAGAAAGAGAACCATGCCAGGGAAGGGACTAGGTGGAGGAGGGAAGAGGGTGTGTGGGAGCCTGCTCTTCCGAAGGAGGTAGAGTCGTGAAGCCCATAATCACCTCCCCCCACCACAGGTTACAGTGATGTTCTTGCTCAACTGCTGCCATGGTGGGGGCGGGAAGAATCACAGAGGGGCCTTAGGGGCTCTAGGCAATCCGTGTCTTTTTATCTACCTACCAGAGTCTCAGCCTGTTTTCCCGGGATCCAAGGAAGAGACTCAGCCTCGAAAGCATTCCATCGCAACGTGCAGACAATTTGGATGATGCACTGATGTTTGGGAGAAACAGGTGGTCGTTCAGCTCAGTGAAAAAGTCACCAGGGGAAGGAACCCCACAGTGGGGCTCTGTTCTTCTGTCGCATCTTTCTTGGGGAGGGAGGTCTAAAGCAGTGTGATCCTGTCTCCTTCCCCAATGTCATTGTTAGTGACAGAGGGAGCTGTTGCAGGTATTCGGGGTATGGCTTCCACAGAACTCAGCCAAGCCAGTGCCAGCATGGTACCCTCCTTGGTACTGGGCAGCAACCCTGGGTTAGGGTGGGTATTCCCACCTCGAAGGTTCATGCGCCCCCAACCCTCCCCATCCCGGCCTCGGTAGTATAACTTGTTTCTGGATTTTTTTTTTCCCCCTCAGCCTGGATCCTCGTCCGTATTGTCCTTCCTGGGACACGATTCTTCTGGTTAGGCTTTAAGAGTTGGTTTTCTGAGCTGGAGTGATGGATGGCTCAGTGGGTATGTGTCTAACCTCAGTGCTCCCACCTCGAGACGAGGATCTGAGAGAGAAGAATTCCCAGGGAAGCTCATGAGCCCTGTCACACAGAGCGGCCGAGCAAATGACCCTGTCTCAAACGAGGTAGAAGGCACAAACTAACACAAGGTCATCCTCTAACTCCCCAAGTGTGCCTGCACTCTAACACATGAACACACATACCAAACTGACATTATGCGTGTGCACACACACACACACACACACACACACACACACAGACAGACAAAGACACAGAGAGAGAGACAGAGAGAAGCAGAATCAGAGCCAGAGAAAATGAGATTTTAAAAGTTGGTTTCCCCCTGGGCTCTGTTCTGGGCTCCACTTCCTCTTCATGTCTTTTCTTTTGACTTCTCATCTTCTCGAAGGTTTCGATGAGCCTCTATTCTGATGACCATTGCCTACAGCCCCCAGGAAGGTGGCTTCATAGACGCTCATCGTCTCCATCCTTCCGTTTAACTTCGTCGCCTGTGTTACTACGTTGAGTGAAGACCGGTTTTGTCAGAAGATTCGTTCCCGCCAGAAGTGTGACTGACTTTTTGGACACATGGTGGATGCCCTATCCTTCACCCCCAATCAGTCATGAAGAACTTTGGCTGTTGCCATGTATGTTTCAGAGGTCCCTCTCTCCCCTCCCCACTGCCAACAGCCGAGGACAAGATGCCAGTTTCCTCAAGCAGCCTCGGATTAGTATGTGCAGCTCCTGCTTAGGGCCCCTCGGTGGCCTGGACCTGGCTTCCTGCCTTTCATACTTTGTCTCAATTCATTTTTCTTAGGGCTTCAGCACACTAAATTTCCTTCATTTCCTTGAAAAATGCTTCCCTCTTCAACAGCGGCTTTGTAATGTGATACACACCCCTCTGCTGGGCGCATCCATCCCAAAGTTCTCTCCTTTCGCTTTTGGACTCAGCCAGGCTCCCTTTCAGAGGATCTCCGGGCTGCTCAGATCCTTTTCCCGTAAGAGTGCAGACTGTACTGCTCAATAACAAGCACCATCTCCCTTAAAGCACTGCACTACCATAAGAACAAGACTGGGTGCTTCTTTTGTCATGGTCACAAATGCCTAGCACATGGTAGATACTGAAACATTCGTCAGAATCAGAATGTCTTCCAACCGTGTTCCACCAAATGTTTTGATGAGCAAGATTTATTGCTAAAGAAAAATGTGGAATAAGGCAAAGTCAGTGTTTAAGTCCAATTTACACCAGCTCCTTTGATTATTTAAAATCAGTGGTACTGAGATATGATTCACATATACATGATGTGCACTAAATGAACTCACTTAAGTCTGCGAGGACGGCATTTGCCACAGAAGTATGAGCTCCTGAGTTTGACTCCTCAAAACCAACAAGGACAAGAGCTGGGGACAGCTGCTCATGTCCGAAATCACCGCTCTTAGGGTGGGGATCAGGGGTGGGGAGACAGGAGAATCCTGGAGCTCACTGCTCTTTCAATCTCATTGAATGGGTGAGTTCCGGGGTCAGGGAGAGACCTCATCTCAAGAAAATAAGGCAGAAATAGGTGTGGTGGTGCACGCCTCTAACCCCAGCACTCAGGAGGCAGAGGTAAGCCGATCTCTGTGAGTTTGAGGCCAGCCTGCTCTACATAGTGAGTTCCAGGACAAGCAGGGCTTCATAGAGAAAGCCTGTCTCAGGAAAAAAAAAATAGGCAAAACACTTGAAGAAGGCATGGGAGTTTGATCTTTGACTTCTACATGTACACACACACACACACACACACATACATACACACACACACATACATACACACACACACATACATACACACACACACACACATATATATATATACACTTGCACACACATGCACACACACAGTTCATTTAGATGTATATTTTGATGAACTTTGATTAATGTGTGTACTCTTACAAAGCACTACCTAAATAAAGAAAGTCATGACCATTCTTGTCATCTGCCATGCCCCTTTGCAAGTCACCAGCACCCCTTGGTCTTTTCTCCGTCCTTTCATGGGTACAATCATTGCTACGGTGCTGGCTGCCGTAGAATTTCACATAAACAGAGTCATGAGGTCAGTACCATTTGTTTGGGGAATATTTCTACTTGGCATAAGGCTTTTGAGATTTACTTATGAGGTAAACATTGAAACGATTCTTTTCAGCATTGAGAAGAACTCATTTGTTCAGATTGCCCATGCCATGCAGTCATCCACCTGTAGAGAGACATTTGGTTTATCTCCAGTTTGGGACTGGTAAGTCAACATCAGACATTTCTGTATGAGACTCTGTGTAGATACACATTTCACTCTGGTGTAAGGGTGGAAGTGTGGCATCGTTAGGTCTTCGTGTACATTAATGTGTCTCTAACACCTTTTCCTGAAGTCCCATTTTGTTCTCCTATGAAAGCGAATAAGCATTCCCGCGATTCTGCGTACTCGCCAAGACTCAGTCCCTATGCTGTGATGACGCATTGCGCAGTTAACTTTCATTTCCGCATTTACTAACGAGGTGATCTTTTCCTGTGCGCAGTGGTCATACCTCCATCTGCCGGGTATCTGTGTTAGTTGCTACTGTCTTCCTGTTCCTGTTCCTCTTCCTCCTCCTCTTCGTCCTTCATTGCCAAGATGGCAAAGCTTTTCACTTTGGATACAAATCTCAATAAAACAACACTTTGTCCTCCTCCGTCCCGATTTATAGCTTTCCTTTTTTTATTTTCTTAACGGTATCTTTCAAGGAACAGAACAGACAATTTTAATTTGTATGGAATTTTTATCCTTTGGATGCGTTTTCTTCTTCCATTTCCTTCCAGGGGTTTTATAGCTCTAAACTTTGGGTTGAAAATAACGACCCATCTTGAGTTGCCTTCTATGTTCGATGTGGAGTGAAAGTGGAGATTTATAGTTCTTTTTTTATAGTTCATTGTTTAAAATTATTTTCCCCGCTTTTATCCTTGGCCGTTCAACTGTGTGTTAACTTTCTAAAATGCTGAAAACTCAACTGACAACATGTGGATGAATCCCACCCCCTCCCCCACCCCCTATCTGGATCTCAGTCTGCATGCCAGCGCTGCATCCTGAGGTTTAGTAAGCTTTCTAGTGATCCTCAGATCAGACAGCATAGTCCTCTAATCTGTCCTTTCTCCAGAATGATGTAACTACATCACCAATCCCTCGCATTTCCACGTAGTTACATTTCATGGTCAAGGGTCTGGAGAGATGGCTCTGTGTTTAACATCACTTGCTGTTTTCCTCAGAGAACTCAGGTTCAGTTCCCAACACCCACATCAGGCTGCTAACAACCCTCTGTAATTCCACTTCCAGAAGAATTTCTTCTTCTGTCCTCTTCGTACATCATGCCAGCACCTGGTGCACATACATACATGCTACTACTCACACATAGAGTAAAAGAAAATTAATTAATTTGCTAAACACATCGATAATTAATATTTTCAATTAAATTATTTTGATAATAGAGATTCATTGAGAGAGACTTTTATATTAACATTCCATTTCTAATCCATGAGCAAGGCACATGTTGGATTTTTGAGCTTTCTGTAGTTTCGCTCAACAATGCTTTTGCACAGTAATTGTTGGTACACAGGTCTCACAAGCATTTCTATACTTATCCTCAAGTACTTGATAATGCAGATGCAATTGCGGTCACATCGTGTTTAACGTTCTCCCATTTTCACTGCTTCTGCATGTGCACATCAACCTAGCATGCCATGCTAAGCCAAATTCATTTCTCTTACGTACACTAAGGCAGTCATCTGGTTTTCTCCTGTGTCTTGTAGTTCTGGTGAGTGCCAACAGTCCTTTCAATGTTAAATTAATTGTTAGATTCTTGCTGTAAACTGTGTTTGAGCATGATCTGTTACCCTTTTTAATTTGCTAATATGCATGCAAAGCTCTTGTATCCATACTTACAAAGGGCGTTGATTTGAAGTTTTGCCATTTGGTTTCGCTAGTATAGCATTGTTGTCCTAGAAAACAGAGTGGCAAATGCTCAGGATTCTTTAAAACATTTTCGTGAGAATGGTATTATTTCTCCCTCTAAGTTTTGATAGGACTCAGAATTTCCAGCAATTTCTGAAAGCAGTCATATAATGTTAGTATTATATGACTGGACATTTTCAAAATGACAATTTAAGTATAAAATCAAAGTATCCATCATCTCTGAAAAACACCAAAGATGCTCCACCCTGAATCATCAATTATGCCATCGAGATTTAATTCGCTGTGCAAAAGTTAAGAAAAGCAGCAAATCATTTTATTAGTATGCAAATTTACTTTCATATTTAATAAGTAAAATTATATGTATATCAAGGAATTTTTGAAATAAAATTCTTGTTACCAGCAAATATTTAATCTGCATTTTATAATAGCTATAATATATATCTTTGGGGTTGTACTGGCTGGTTTTGTGTGTCAACTTAACACAGGCTGGAGTTATCACAGAGAAAGGAGCTTCAGTTGGGGAAGTGTCTCCATGAGATCCAGCTGTGGGGTATTTTCTCAATTAGTGATCAAGGGAGAAGGGCCCCTTATGGGTGGGACCATCCCTGGGCTGGTAGTCTTGGGTTCTATAAGAGAGCAGGCTGAGCAAGCCAAGGGAAGCAAGCCAGTAAAGAACATCCCTCCATGGCCTCTGCATCAGCTCCTGCTTCCTGAGCTGCTTGAGTTCCAGTCCTGACTTCCTTCAGTGTTGAACAGCAATGTGGAAATATAAGCTGAATAAACCCTTTCCTCCCCAACTTGCTTCTTGGTCATGGTGTTTGTGCAGGAATAGAAACCCTGACTAAGACATGGGTGTATAAAAATTTCTTAGGCGAAGCAAGGTTGCAGGTGGAAAGAGTTTAGGGAGTCTTTCTCCACTCTACCCATTTGGCTGCCTGGGCCTGCTCACGCAGTGACCTCTGTCCCACTGTGTCAGGACTACAGTGCAGTGCATTCTTTGAGCCTCTTCACCATGGGCTTCTGGAGAGAACATCCACTATGCTGCAGGAACCACCTAATGTGCGTGTTCTTTCCCTGTCAACACAGCTCAGCTCCATTTGTTCTGTACTGATGGCAATATTTTTGTTTCCTTTCTCTAACTTTTTGATAGTAGTTTATTTATTATTAATTATAGGAAGACAAATCTGCTATTGGGGGCCATTGGTGTGTTGTTCCATAATAAGGCAAGTATAAACAAGCATAGGCAGATATATAATAAAATATGTAAATATAAATATTATACATATTATTTACCAACTTTAACATGCAAAATTCTTACTTTGCCTACATTTTTATAGAGGAACCACCAAGAGTTAAAAAAAACTAATAAAAATTGAAGATGTATGACCTCAATGTATTTTATATGTGACTTTACTACATTCATCTGCCTGTCTAATAATCCCTTTTAAACAAGCAACAAGACTGGTGTCTCTGACTTGGTGATAATGAAGCTGTGCTAGCTAAAGGGATGCTCTATTATCCTCCATGAATCAGCCACTTAGGGGCATTATTCAAGATTCTGCCTCTGCAAAGATAATGTTTGCCATTAAGTATTTTTCAAAATTTGATGTTTTTTTTCGTTGTTGTTGTTTTGTTTTTAAACTATATGAACACAGTGGTCTATTTCTGGTATTCTGATACAGTGCTCACTAATGGCATTTACTGACTTATGTGTGTAGGTCACACACTAATACTGCAGCATGACAATTATTTTTTATAGGCCATCTTTCTTGAGCCTTTATGATACTGTGACTTATGACCCTCTGTTATCACAAGGTAGGTGCAGAAAATAAGAATTATAGATAGAGAATAATGTGCCCAAGGCCACTCAGCCAGAAAGACAAGGAGCTGACATTTGAATCAAGTCACTTTGATTAGAAATTTCAGCTCAACCATTAGACTTTCCACAGCCTCTCCTTCCTCAGTCACCGTAGCTCTTTAAAAAATATTCCAAACTCCAGTTGAAGTATGGTAGTAAGAATTTTGGTTTCTTTGGGAAAACACAGAAATATTATGGGAATATGTTTCTGTCTTAATCCTAGGTGTGGGATATAGAAGGTGCTGGTTTTGATTTGTCTCATGCTCTAAGAAGGGTGTGATTTTGCCAGCTGCAGTTAGTTTCCGTGAGTGTGTGACATTTGGAATTCTGGGGAGTCTTTAAATGCTAAAACCCAGAGAGAGTGGGCTGCTGGCTGTTAGTCACTCTTGGTTGCTGTTTGTGAAGTAGTCATGTAGAAAGAAGAAACAAGAAAAATTAGATATCCCAATGGGAAGTTCAAACTTGTCCCAAGGAGCTTGATGCCCTAATCAACAGGAAGTAGTTTAATTACAATGTGGCTCCTCTTCCCCTCTGTCTTTCATTCCTCTCCTATCTATTGTTAGGTGCTGAAAGTGTAGGAAAAGGGTGAAGGGTAGAAGAAGAAGAAAAACAAACCAACCACAAAGTAGCCAAAGTCTGGCTACAAAGTACTCAAAGCATGGTGGATGTGGACTAAATACCATGAGACTGTAGTAACTCGAGTCTGAAACAACAGCCTGTTATTTCATTCACAATGAGGGATGTTTCATAGCAGCCTCACATTGATGCTGTAACTGTAGAAAGGAAGGGCGCACAAAGGTCTAGTAAAAAAAAAATGTCCTGTGAAAGTTCAGGCTTCTGTGTGCTGCAGCAATGACCCCAGCTCCTCTGTGGAGCTATTCAATGCTGGCCTAGTGCAGAACAGAAAGTCTTTAAGTATACCACAGAGTATGGCTGTCAACGATCTTGGGGAGGGGTCAATTGTTCAGCAAATAATACATGTAAGAAGCCCATGAGATTAAGAGCTGGGCACACACAAGCTGAGGATAGAGACGATTCTAAGGAAAGACGGGGCAGACTACTGCTGGCTGGCAGATAGAAGCAACAGGAGTTCAGTGAGGGCATTCTAGGCAAATAGAGCAATGTGTACAACAACATAGAGGCAGGAAGTAGCTCATATTCTCTTTGATCAGCCATTTGACATGCATGTGCCAGGTATATGGACCATTTGAATATGTTCAAAATCCTGGTTTCCTCTTCTAATGAGTTTATAGTATAATTCAGCAGAGAAGGTACAATTATGAGATATAAATGGTAATGTATTATAGAAACTGGGTACATTATGTGTTAAATGGAACAATGTCAGATAGTGTGTATGTCTGAGTCAGATCTGCAGGAAGGCAGAGCAGAGCATGACCCCCCTTTGCATGCTATGATTTACAGAGTCCTCAAAGGAAAAGTGGGCTTGGCACGCTGGTATAAGTTGAATCCATGAATTGGAGGTAGATGTTCCCAGGGTGTGAAGGACGGCCATCAATAGAACTAAGTAGGAGACAGACACATTCCTCTTTTTGCAGAGCTGAGCAACTGAACCCAGGGCTTTGAATGTTCTTGACCCATGCCCTACCATTGAGCTGTATCCCTAAGAGGCATCTCCAAGGCAGGAGAAGAAAAACAGGAGGGATGAAAGGGCAGGCATCAATACTTCATGCTGGACTGTCAATACCTGAACTGTAACCTTTGCGTCTGAAGTTAGGAGGAGAATTTTTTGTTTGTTTATTTATTTCAAGAGAGAATTTCTCTGTGTAACCCTGGCTGTCCTGGAACTTTCTCTGTAGATCAGGTTGGCCTCGAACTCAGAGATACACCTGGCTCTGCCTTTTGGGTGCTGGGATTTAAGGCATGGACAACCACCGCCTGGCATTTTTTTGTGTGTGGAGGAATTCTTAAAGGATGATGAGCATGGAACTGATGGGATTAAAGTATCATCCCGCTTTTGTAAACTTGGATGAGTTATACAGAACTAAACATGTTAAAACAACAGCAACGGCACTTTTCCTTAAGCATCCACTAAGTACAATCCACAGGATGAGTGCTGTGCACAGAGTTGAGTGTCACACACAGGGCTTGGTATAGAAATAAGACCCACATGCAGCACCATTCCATGAGCTGGGATCCTAGACTGAACAAAAAAGCCAGCTAAGTACCAGCATTCATCATTTGCTGCATCCTGTCAGTGCATGCCTAAGACCAATTGCTGCAAACTCCCGTTCTCATGCCATCCCCGCAATGACCCACTATACCCTCAAACCGTGAGCCAAAACCTTTCTCGAGCTGCTACGTCAAGCATTTTGTCCCAATAAGAAAAGTAGCATGATGGGGCAGGCAGAGGTAGGGAGAGCAGTTGATGAAGCAACTGAGTTAGCCTAGGGGCTCAGACCTGAGGATGTGGGGTTTGCTGAGGGAGAAGACACGGAAAATGAAGGGTACATGTGGCAGTTCTTATGCACATAATATGGCAGGTACTGGGACAGAGTGAACACTGAACTTGACTACAATGTAGGTTTTACCACCGCAAAGACAAGTGCTCACATTCTTGAGTGCACTAAACACTGTTCTATTATAGGGGTGAGGAGGTATTTGCTGGACAGAGCCAGTCTCTGTGGGCATGGTGCCTACTTTCTGGTAGAATACAGCCTGACAATGTTCACCCTAACCTCACGTTATCGATCTACCCATTGGTTGCAATTGATAGGCTATTAGGTAGAAAACTGGCTGCTCCCATTTTCACAGGAGGGGAAACTGAGGCTCAGATAGTGAAGAACAGTGTCCAGTTTTCTGAAAGGAATCAGAGTGGAGCCATGAGAACAAGGCGGAAGCCAACCTCTCCAGCATGGTTCTCTCATAAGTTATAATGTAAGTGCAATGCTCAGTGGGAATCTCTCTTTCCGTCTTCCCTATTGATGGGAATTAGGCATGACGTGATGTCACAAAATGGCTTTGCCTCTGTTTTCTTGCTTGTTTATCTGCCTTCTCTGACTATATCACGATATCTTAGCCTCACAGAGCAAGGGGAATTTACAAAAACACTTAATGACTGCGGTGCCTAGTCATAGCCATAGTCGAAAGACACCTGGCACCTTTCTAATCATGCTGGCTCAGTGAGACCATAAACAGCTAGGACAGCTTAAATTTGAGATTTAAAAATTCCTTCTAAAGGCTGTTAAACCAGTCCAAAACCCAAACAAACAAAAAATAAATAAACAAACACAAAAAAACCTGGACCCTTTGAGAAACCTCACAGACTAGGGACACAGAGGGCTGTAAGGAGCCTATTGGTGGCGCCTGGGACCCAGGGGCAGATGGAAGCAGGAGGGGTATAGCTCCCCAGATTCTTGGGTCCCTCAGTCTTTGACTCAGCCTTTCTGCGTCCTCCTGGCCAGTGGGTCTTCAGAACCTTGGCAGTTTTGGCAGGATACAAGGGAAAAATGCAGCAGAGGCATTTTGCTGGCCTGTGTGGGAATTCACTGGCTTGTCACTTAGTGAGGTTTAAGAGCCTGTGGCAGACACAGAACGTGTAGAGGGGTCAGAAATAGCTCCCAGGGTAGCAGAAAGCATCTATACCTCCTTTGTAAGCACATGGCAGGCTCATAACACTGCTGGGTGAACAACGGGCTCAGGGCTATTTGAATAGCCCAGGCACTCTAGTTTGATGGTCATTTTTTTTCCTACCTTTGTTCTTATTTCCAGTTGGTTGTTTTTGGCCACCCAGAAGGACCTGAGCTTTCAGTCTACAAAGGGCATAGAGGTGTAGACGACTTCAGAGGTGTGGATGACTTCAGCCATGGAGGCTGTTTCCTTCCTACTTAGGTTTTCCTGCTCCAGCTTCCATTTCCACACAAGATCCCTTCCCTGGTTCCTAGTCTTTTATAGTCTGACTTCCTGGGCTACGTCCCTCTGGCCTTCTTACCAGGAATTAAATGTTTGAACTCTTTTTTTTTTTTTTTTTTTTTTGAATTGGCTCCTGAAGAGGAGGCATTCTTATGACCATTCTCTGATACAAATCTACAGTCACTAGTGCAAAGGTACCAGACGCGCGCAGCAAGATCAAGTTGATTGCCTGGAGGGCTCGCCTCCAGGTACTCGCCCCAGAAGGGATGTGACAGTCACCTAGAACTCTGATGTTGTGTTTTGGGTGATCCAGAACACCCACGCATGGCCTCTTTATGAACCTCCTACTAAGAAAGAAAGAAAGAAAGAAAGAAAGAAAGAAAGAAAGAAAGAAAGAGAAAGAAAGAAAGAAAGAAAGAAAGAAAGAAAGAAAGAAAGAAAGAAAGAAAGAAAGAAAGAAAGAAAGAAAGAAAGAAAGAAAGAAAGAAAGGAGGGGGGAGGGAGGGAGGAGGGAGAAGGAAGAAGGAAGGGAAGGAAGAAAGAAAAGAAAAGAAAAGAAAAGAAAAGAAAAGAAAAGAAAAGAAAAGAAAAGAAAAGAAAGGAAGCTTTCTCCAGAAGCAGCTTCCAAACAGCTCAAGTTTCAGGTTTCACTGGGGGATGAAGTAGGGGCCTGCTCTCCTGGCGGCAGCCTTAATGAGCCTGGTTTACTAGGACAGCTTCCTGTGGGGCTCACTGTGGTTGGAAATGATAGAATTCTTATTGACAGAGGTGTTCTAAGCCATTCAGACTTCTGCTCATGCCTCCATTTGGACCCTCTGGCAGCTTTGCTGCTGTTAACTGGCAGCCGGATGCTGGCTCCTGACCCACTAGGCTCCACTCTGTCGGAACCTCAAGATCTGACTTCAGAGGTTCAACACAAGGGTCTGCATGTGTGTCTGCTGCAGTGAGACACATCTGTAACATCCCCCCCCCCGGAGATCTCTCTTTGTGGATGCATGCTACATTATTCTCCTCTCTCTGTATGCCTATGGCTGCCCTACACTAACAGTCCCCACCAGACTTATGTGACTGCTCTTTGAAATGGGGCTAGATCTGGTTCAGATTTCCTCTCTGAATCAATGTGTGAAGTGCACATCCAGTTTTGTAGAGGGTAAAATAGCATATTTAAATGTTTTTATCTGAATGGCTCGATGAAATGATTGTATTTGAATATATTGCAAGCAAAAGACAAGAACGTGACGTTATAAAAACACCTCTTCTAGCTAGGGAATAGTGCTGCCCATGGTGGGCAGGTAGTCAAGATAATGCCCTATAGAAATGCCCAAAAACTGGTCCCTCAGAGGATTCAGGATTCTGTCAGTTTGACAGCACTATCACAAGCCTATTTGGGAACATGTCCTCAAAGGATAAACCTTGCACTTTCACACATACCATTCTTCCATTTACACAGCCAGGAGGAGACCAACTTTGGCCAATACATACTCCTACTACCATGGTATTCTTCATTGATTTCACAGGCTCAAAGCAATGAAGCAGGCTGACTTAACTCCCCTGAAACCATGACCCAAATAAGCATCCCTCCCCCCAAGATGTATTTTTCTTGAGTGTTTGTCCTAAATGCCAAAGACTAACACTTCGATAATCTTGGCAATCTATTTTCTCTAAAATGCTGATCATCAACAGGTTGCTGTGCTGTGCTTCCGGCCTCCAATGCTGTGCTCTTGTGCAAGAAGTTGTCTTGAACTGTGTGGCACTGGCTGCAGGGAACTGTGAGGAGATGCGAGTGACTGCCAGGCAACATCAAGTCCAGGGGCTGACTCAGTGGTTAAAATGCTTGTGGTATAACAGCGAGGACCAAAGTTCTTGTCCTCAGAAACCCAAATTTATAGCAGGTCGGAGTGGTAGCCCAACTGTTGATTCAGCCTCAGAAGAAGGAGCAGGAGGTCCCCAAAGCAAGCTGGTTAGCAAGAGAGCTCTGGTTCTGATGGAGAAACCTGCCTCAATGAGTCAGGTAGAACAGCTATAGGGAGTGGTTCCGAACAGTATCAGCCTCAGACCTCCACGTGCAGAAGCGCACCCATATACATATGCAGGTACACACACACACACACACACACACACACACACACACACACACGCACACGTGTACCCACACACACTGGAAACAGGAATAAAAAAATTCAGCATACCCAGAATTACTCTTCACCCTCCACTTAGTGTTTAAGGTGACATGGAGTGTCTTGTAGCTTTTGGGTTCTGGAATAGATGTGAAGAGGTTAAGATGCAAAGATGGAACTGGATGAGGGCAAGCTGGCGTCTCTCCTCTTTTGCTCTCTCTTGGCTGTTGGAACAGACACTGATGGGCAGTTGCTGGAGTGGACAGCGTTGCAAAGAGGCCTGATCAGATTCCCCAGCCTCTAGGTCACTGGGCAGGACGGCGCCTGGCCGGAGCCTCTGTTCCTCTCATCTGACCTTGTGAAGTGTGACAAGTGGATCTGCACTTGTGCCTGCACTGGGAGCCTCTGTTGGGTGTCTGTGATGCGCTGCACACTGGTGTCAGCCAACTAGACAAACGAGAGACAGACGAGCTCATGAGTGACACCCCCTTCTGGTAACTTTCCTTCTCTTTATTCAGAGACTCAGGTATCAGTGTTCCTCAGTGTGGATGGGTGGATGAGCTGCTTGTATCAAAATGGAAACTATTCAGTTGTGAAATAAAGTTACGTTGGCCATTATGATTGATCTAAGTTCCTGGACAAGCTGCCAGAGATATTAGGTATTAGTCTGTAGCAAAATAATGAAAAAAAAAAATCTCAGTGGCTTAGCAGCAAGTGGACAACATTAGGTTCACAGAAGACTCATTTGCACACACACACACACACACACACTTCTTTTACAATTATAAATACAATTTATTACAACACAACAAGAAGAGATGGTGTGGTGTACACACTTTGTTGCTGGTGCATGGTCCTGCTGCTGTACAGCTCCCTCTCACTTTCCCTCCTCCGAAGCATCTGTGGATGTCCTCCTGCCTTATCTTTTTTCCTGTGCTCACTTAATTATGCCCACGCACCATCCTATACAGATCCCATAACTTCTTCCTTAGCACATCTTAATTAAAGTAGACTACGGTTGCATAGCATTCTTATTGTTTGTATCATTCATTAACATTAACTGAAATCCTACAAGAATATTTTCTGTAACACTATTACTGTAACACTGTTACATTTTCTGTAACACTGGACCATCCCTTTTCACAACTACATAATGTTCCACGGTGAGGCATATTATCATTTTCCAACCAACTTCTTAGCCAGATGTATTCTCTGGGCTTCTTTTATACACAATTGTTGCGGGAAATATATAAAAAGTAAACCTGCCGACTCTGGGGGTGGGAGCAGGCCACGCCCCTACCACCACCACCAACTCTCTGGAGCTAACCCCCGCTCCAGATGATCTCACTCCTTCACTCTCTCTGCCTACCAACTCTCTACCCTGTGAGGCCACCGGGCTCCCATGGGGCCATCACTAGGATGGGGGCTTCCGGTTCCTCTTGCTTCCACGCAACGTCCCATGCACCCCTGATTAGCCATCTCATCACCTAATTACCTGGTAGAATCAAGACTCTTAATGCTTAATGATCCAAGCAGATTTATATTACAATAAGATCACAATTTATAAGATGCCAATACAATAATTTCAGAGCCAATTAATAATGATAAAAGCTTTACCCCAATTATTCTAAATTATTCTAAATTATTTTTGTGAAAATCTTAGCTACCTGTGGCTGTTTAAAACCACATAGGATCAGGATCTTCTTCCTGTCCTCCGGCTGCCTCCATATTGGCTCCTCCTCCTTCTCCTCCTCCTCCTCCTCCTCAGACCTCTCTATCCATCCCCCCCAGCTCCTTGCTCCGCCTCCCTCTTCCTGTCCAATCACAAGCCTCCCACTGCCCCAATGTGATTGGACAGGGAAAATCCTGCAACACACTATGCCCATCTGTTCTTTTGTTTGGGTTGGCTTTGATTTTGTTCATTTGGTTTTAGTTTTGGTGTGAATATTTTCACAGATATAAGATAAGCACCCAAGAATAGATTATAAATATATATGTGATTTGTGTATATACCATTATATTACTTTCTAAAAAGGCCATGCATTTTTATTTGGATAAAATCTGTGAGGACACATTCCTTACTGCATCTTTTTATAGAAATATCTTGCCAGTATGATAGATACACATTGAGAACATGTTGTTCTAGCCCAGTGGCTCTCAATTTTCCTAATGCTGCAACCCTGTCTTAGTCAGGGTTTCTATTCCTGCACAAACATCATGACCAAGAAGCAGTTGGGGAGGAAAGGGTTTATTCAGCTTATATTTCCACATTGCTGTTCAACACTGAAGGAAGTCAGGACTGGAACTCAAACAGCTCAGGAAGCAGGAGCTGATGCAGAGGCCATGGAGGGATGTTACTTACTGGCTTGCTTCCCCTGGCTTGCTCAGCCTGCTTTCTTATAGAACCCAAGACTACCAGCCCAGAGATGGCACCACCCACAAGGGGCCTTCCCCACTTGATCACTAATTGAGAAAATACCCCACAGCTGGATCTCATGGAGACACTTCCCCAACTGAAGCTCCTTTCTCTGTGATAACTCCAGCCTGTGTCAAGTTGACACAAAACCAGCCAGTACAAACCATTTAATATAGTTTCTCATAAAATTATTTTTGTTGCAACTTCATAACTGTAATTTTGCTAAATTTTATAAATCATAATGCAGACATCTGTGTTTTCTAATGGTTTTAGATGACCCTTGTAAAAAGGTCCCCAGGGGTCTCAGTTCACAGGTTGAGTTTAACTGCTCTAACACTAGGTTCTTAGCCACCTTTTGGAGGTCAAAGACACATTCTCAGGACTCTCTCTCTCTCTCTCTCTCTCTCTCTCTCTGCAAAATAGGGTACATAGAAGTAAAGTCAAGTCTGCTATATGTCGTCATCAAATACTAACAATACAATTTTGTATAGAAATGTATGTGTCTTTATAACACAATAACTATCCAGGTCTAGCTGCAGGCCTGCTATTCACCATAAATTCCCAGCAAGGTTGATCCTAATTCATACTTTAAGATACATGCACCAACTGTAACATTTTGTAGTTGGTCACGTACATCCATAATTAAAGACCTCATCTGAAAATAAGATGTCACATTTGCTATGCTCTCTTCAGTTGCTTCCTGTCTGGTAGTTGGTCACAAGGCTAAGTAATTCAGCTGGGGTCGGTCATATCTGCCATTCTCGTAGATCCCAGCTGTGGAAGAAAGGACCAGTGGTCTGCTTTTCCTAGGGCAGACTCCCTACCTCTTCCATTGTCCTGTGATATGGCTTCAACCTGTCATGGCCGGGCATGGGGGTCTCACTATCCTTCACGCTGCCAGAGAAGTAGCATTTGTCTCGGCAAGGCTCCCCAATGCTGTGCAGTTTTGAAGAGGGCTGGACAGCTGATTGCCTCAGTTTTGAAGGAGAATGGCTAACATTCTAACGGGGCATGTCAGCCTTGCTTTATCCTGGGGCTGAGGCCCACAAGGATGAGCTGCGTGTGCTCTGTGGGCATGCTCAATGGGCCCTCTCTCTTCCACCCTTGATCTTCAGGTAGCTTCTCTAAGAAAGGGGTCATTCATTCCGCAGACCTTTTCTGCAGTGTTCACTCCTCCCAGGGAGACATTTTCCCCAGCCTATTCAGTCTTTATTCTCACCCCTCCTTGGTTCCCCTATTCAAGCATAGAAGCTGTTCTCCTGAGGCTGTTCGGCCTTGACCTCTCTGTGCTTTCTTTCTCACAGCAGCCAGTCTACCTGAGTCGGGGTCTTTTTGACTCCCCAGGTCACAAGTTGGCCTAGTCTGTTGGGTTGTATAAATGACCCGTGCATAAAAGATGACCCTTAGCTGAAACAATGTCTGGACCATGTCAGGGTAGGGAAATTGTGTAAGTGGCACACACTTCCCAGCCTACAGGGTGACTATAGATCCTTTCCTTTCTAGAAAGTGCCACCAGCCGGGGGACAGACTGGGACGAATACTTGGCCTCAGGCAATGCTGGAGCCCAGGGAAAACTTTCCTTGAGTGTGTGTTTTCTCACAGAATTGTAAAGGCCAGGGGCTCTCAGTGCCAGGGGCTGTGGGGTTTGTGTGTTTCTGGACTATTCATTAGTGATTACATACCCCCCGAACACCTGCAAGACCGATTCATAAAGCCAGCATTCATGGGCTTTGGCAAGGGTTTCATGGGAACTGCAGGGTGCGGGGTACAGTCATTGTATCTGCAGATAAAACACATTCTCTTACCAAGGAGGCCTCTGAAAATAGGAGCAGGCTGCAATTCCAGATCCACACCACGGGGTATTAAGAAGAAAAGTGTTACTTCACCTCGGCTCTTTAGAAAGCCGGTGCGCTGTACGACTGTGGCATTCCTGGGCAAGGTCTCTTTCAAGACCCTCTCTGGGGAAGAAGAGAAGAGCAGTGGGCACTGTGTGCATTGTGACAGGGGACTGCCAGGCCGTCAGGGCAGTGGAGCATGTTCCCCTGCAAGTCACACTGATTTACCTCGGGACAACAGGAAGCATGGAGTCTGGGTGGCCTGCTGTGTAACTCTGGGTGACAGGCTGCTGCTGCCGTGTATAAAAAAACGGCACCAAAATTAATCCGAAAAGGTGAGGAATAATAAAAAATAGCGCGCGCACACACACACACCCCACATCACACACACCCCATCTTTATACAAAATACAGAAGTAATCGTTTACAAGAGTCATTTGTACCTTTGATTTTCTTTTGCATGAGTTCTGTAATGGAAAGAGGTGCAGGGCAGAGAGGCTGCAGAGATGGTGGGGGTAGCCTGGCTGAGCCTGCTGTGGTGGTCAGCAGCACTTGGTGACCATTCTGTGGAACTGAGACCCTGAGCCTTGGCTAAGCATCTGAAAACACGGGCTCCTGGAAACAGGAGCACATTTGCCTCTGCAGCAACATCAAGTTTGCTTCGACGCACTCTTGGACCTGTCTGGGTGATTTGGCAGGTTTTTTGTTATTATTCTGTTCTATTCTATTCTATTCTATTCTATTCTATTCTATTCTATTCTATTCTATTCTATTCTATTCTATTCTACTCTGTTCTCTCCTCTCTGCCCCCCTCTCTCTTTCTCTCTCTCTTGTTTGTTACATGTAGGTAATGCATGCCTGTGTGGTATACATATGTGATTGTGGTGTGTGTTTGTGTGTATGCATGTGTGTGTGTATGTATGTGTATCCACACATAGAGTATGTAGTATGCATTTGTATGTGGTGTGTCTGCATGGTTCCTGTGCCCATGTGTGGTATGTGTTGTATGTGTATGTTCAGTTTATGATGTGGTGTTGTGTGTAGTATACATTTGTTTATGGTGTGTTTGTGCCTCTCGTGATCCAGTTCATTAGTATGAGTGAGCCAAAATCAAACAGTTACAACTGTGAATGGATCACCAGGGATTTGACCTGTGTCATTGCCCTGAAGAGAATGGATGCTGAGGTCCTAGGCAAATGTGACACCCATGGCCAAGTGGCAGCGATGGGACTGTGGGATCATAGTGGCCACCCTATTCTGCAGGGGACAGTGGTGCAGGGGACAGTGGCTACGATGTGGATTTTGAAGCTCAAAGTTTCGGGTTTGAGTCACGGCTCAGCCACACACTGCAATGTGATCTCAGACCCAGGACTTTTCAACCTCTGCCCATTCTCAGAGTGGAAGGAACTTTCTCATCTCCCAAAGGTATGACACTAGCTTCTCATATCAGAGAGCCATTACAAGTATTACTTAAACACATTAGCATAACAAAGCACTTTTAACAGTGCCCAGCTGTATAAATGTTAACTGTCTACAGTTGAATTATGCAGATCATTGGCCACTGATGGAGAACTGTGTACGTCATCCATCTGACTTCTCCTCCTGGTGACTCTGCTCCTTGGTTTAGCAATCAGAAATTATCCAGTGCTCATGGCAGGCTCGATAATGTGCAAGCCTCGACCCTTTAACACTTACAACAGCTCTTCACTTTACAAAGGAGGACACTGAGATCGAAGACGGTGATTAGCTTAAGGTCACACCACTAGGAGGTCTAGATTCTAACTCAGATGGACTGCAATGGCCATGCCTTCAGAATCAGCAAGCTAGCCTGCTCCTGAAGAGTTAAAAGTGCTCACTAAGTTTGTGTTTTCTCCTTCTGTAATGTTCTTAGTGTCCTGGGTCTTGAAAAAACTGGTGTGTGTGTGTGTGTATGGTGTATATATGTACGTGTGTGTGTGTGTGTATGTGTGTTTGTGTGTGTGTGTGTGTGTGTGTGTGTGTGTAGGCCAGAGGTTGGAGCTGGGTATCTACCTCAATCACTCTTTACCTTATCTTTTGATAGAGAGACTGTCCTTGGACCCAGAGGTCACTGATTGCCTAGGATTTCTGGCCAGTAAACTGAGGGAACCTTTCTGTCTTTACCCAACCCCTCAAGCCTTGAGGTTACAACACATCTGGCTTTAACGTGAGCCCTGGGGATCTGAACTTAGGTCCTCGTGCTTCTGTGGGCAGGCGCTTTGCCCACTGAGCCAGCTCCTCAACCTCTCTGATGAATACTTTTGAAACAGTGCTATGGGTAATGCTGACAATGAGTGCAGAGTGGCTGTATGGGGCTCTGGTGTGGCCCTTGTGGCCCCACGGCTGCTCAAAACCTCAGTCTTCCGATCAGAAAAATGGAAATAACAAAGCCTTCATTGAGGAGACTTCTCCATGGTCAAGTGACAACTGTGGAGGACCAGAAGCATCCTCTATTACTATAAGGAGTGGTCAGCTCCTTGAAGAAGCCAATGGATTATTCTGAAGAAGTAGACATTGATAACCCAAACATTAACTAACCCATGGCAACAGACACAGAAACGCATGATTCCAGCCAGCCATTATTTAAATCATTCATTCTTTGCAAAAATGCCCATCCAATCCGGGATTCACCATTTGCAGTCTGTTTCCTGTGGATGGCTCTTTCAGCCTCCCCCTGGCTGTGTGTGGAGATACAGGGCTTGAAAGGAGCAACTGTGTGAAGGGAGGGATACCCTCCCTATGCTGCTCCTGCCATCGCCTGTTAACTCCAGGCTGGATCCAGCCGGTCCAGCACACCCGGTCAACCTCACGTTGTAAGAACAGGAAAGGTTGTCGTTTACCTAATAATGATGAAAGTCTGGATAATTTGGGCAGGATAAAGAGCTTGCTCTCTTCTGGCTGATCTGCTTCATTATCTGGTTAAATTAGGTTATAAAACCTTTTTTGTCAGGGTCTCTAATGATCTGGAAAAGCAGGTAACTGTGCCTTTTTAAGAGCTCTTTGCCTTGAATTATTCATCAGCCCAGCCCTGGTACCCTGGGAAGACTCCCAATTCTTCACCTGCCTTTTTGTGCGGAGCTTTGGAGTTTGACTCTCAGGATGGTCTATTCCTAGCTTCCCACAGATGCCAAATATTCAAACCATCCCTGTGTTTTTGTTTCTCCTTCAACAAACCGGAGAGAACCAAGTTGGAGCCATGGGGGATGAGGGTGCCTGACTTGGAAGATGGGTAACAGATTTCCCTGGGAGACACAAACAAACACGCGCATAACTACAATAGCAAGCAAGGGGCCCTTTTAGAGGCAACACATTAAAATGCAAGGCAGGGCTTCTTAATTCTAGTGTAAAAGGAGGGAGGGGACAGAACCGAAAGCCTCCCAAAGGAGCTTGGGGGGGGGGGTCAGCAGAGCTGGCTATCAGCTTGCTAGGGGAGGATACAGGGAGCCTGTTGGGGGGGTGGGTGGGAGAGAGTTTTCTCCAGTGACCTCAGTGGCATGATGGGCATGGAAAAACTACTCTAGGAGGTGAGGGGTGTGTGTGTGTGTGTGTGTGTGTGAAAACCACACACACAAAATGGTTCTCCTTGTTTATGTGTTTCCCACGTTAAGTGGATCTGTGTGAGAAAAATACAGGACATTTCCCAGCAACAAGTCAACTCCTTCCTGGCCATTCTGGAGAAAACATGGTCCCTCCCTACTTCTCTTTATTTTCATTTAATGTGCATGGGTGTTTTGCCTGGGTAGATGGATGTGCACCATGTGCATGCAATGCTCGAGAAAGCCAGAAGAGGGCATCCGATCCTCTAGAACAGGAGTTACAGAGTGTTACTCTCTGTCATATGGGCTCCGGGAACTACACTCTGGTCCTCTGAGAGAGCAGCAACTGCTTGCTCTTAACTTCTGAGCCATCTGTTCAGCCCTGCAGTTACCATTTCTTCAGAATAGACTTGAACCCAGGAGTGGCACTGGGGTCCTTACCCTCACTTGGCACTTCTGAGCACACTGTGGGTGATGTCAGCCTCTGGTCACAGCTAAAGAGGCTGAAGCTACAGGGTGGGTGTGCAGTAATGGCAACTTGGTTCCTCTGTTTTGTATATCTGGTTTCCGCCAGGCTCCTTTCCATGTTCCCCTTACATTGAACTACTTGTAATTTAAAAGGGAATCATAAGCTCGCCTACATACAGGTGAGTGTGGAATACAACCCAACTCAGACACAAACCCTTTCTGAGGCCTTCTCTGGTTTTCCCATCCAGAATGGCCCTACCTTCCATCTGGTGCCACCACTCTGAGCTCACCAACCAACACAAGAGTTTCTTCACCTATATTTCATTTCCAGGGACTTTTTGGAAGGCAAGGCTTTGTACACATTGCCTACTTCATGTTCCCATGCAAACTGTCACAGTGACTGAGGCAGGAGAGCAAGGTATTTTTCAATGTTTGCTTATCCTTCAGAAAAGGAGGAAACCAGCTGCCTAGCAGTGGTCCTGCCTGAGCTGGTGTGATTGAAGTCCCTATTGAGCGATTGAGCGGTTGGACGGCAACCAGTAAGGTGGTCATACGGAAATTCACGAATGAACTAAGATCTTACTGGTGGGAAAAGACAAACCTTGGCAGGATCCGCCCTTGCTTGGTGGCGGCCGATTGGCAGAGCCACTGCTCCATTCTCCCTCTGTCCAAGGCCAAGGTGAAGATCCTGTAATATCGTGACTCAAACCTACACCATGCCCATTTTTCTTTTTAAATATTTGGTAATTTGGAAAAGCAAGGCTCATTAATTTATTAGTGTTTTTATTATTTTCATGAATTTTAGGTTTAAGTAGGTACTCTATAAGTGAGGGGGATCAAGGACACATGTCAAGTTATCCCCGCTTCACTGGCTTAGATTTCACTTCCCCAAGGTCCAACAAACTCTCTACACATCTACACCAAAATGAGGACCAGGAGATCAAACACGTGAATCTCTGTGTGTGGGCTTTTAGATCCAAACCACAATGGGTGCACAGTCTGAGAACTGGGCTATGCAGTTTGGTTTAGCAGGCAAGCATTTTCTTAGGACTCGAGTTGTCCCCAAACTCCACCTTCAAAAAGCTGATTTTTTTTTTTTTTTTGGTACTCAATACTGCCTCTTCATTGTTTAGGATGTAATTGGCTTTAAAACAGTGATTTCAATGGAGCAATGGAGTCATCTCAGTGCTGGAGATACTACCCCTCCCACCCCCCCCCAGGCCTAGGTCCCACTCCCACGGCCTCCGATTTGTTTGGGATACAAAGTTCCTGGTATAGAGCTGGAAAGGCAGCTCAGGCAGGTAAGAGTTCTTACCGGGCAAGCATGAAGGCCACGAGTTTGAGTCGCCAGCATCGATGTTAAAATGTGTGTGTGTGTGGATATGCATGTCTGTACCCTAGCACTGCGGGCTGGGGGGGTAGATCAGACAAACACTGAGAGCCTGGCTGGCCAGTCTGCCCGGCTGAAATGGTTGAACAACTTTTAGTTCTGTGACAGAGCAGTAAGGTGGAGAGCCATAAAGGAGGATATTCAGGGTTAGCCCTCTGGTTGCCGTGTCCAAGTGCGTGCTCATATATGTGCACAGTCATGTAGATGCAACACACACACACACACACACACAGAGGGGGAGGAGGGGGAGGGGGTCCTGTAGGTCGCAG
>NC_034599.1:37002414-37024309 GCF_900095145.1 Mus pahari | reverse complement strand
GAGAGAGAGAGAGAGAGAGAGAGAGAGAGAGAGAGAGAGAGAGAGAGAGAGATATACTCCTTAAAAATAAAAAATAAAATGTTGACTCTGAGACTTTCTTCCAATCTCCCTGTGGTCTCAACGTTTAACCTTGGCTTCCATGATTTTCCAGTGACTCCCAGGAGATGTCAGCTTCATCTGCCCAGGTAGCAGTTCTGGAGGAGCCCCATGGAAAAATAAGAACAAAGGAAAAGGAAGCAGAGGCATTAGCAAATATGCAGAACCAAAGCCCATTGTCGCCCAAACCCAGCAAGGTGTGGGGGGGAAATATTTTCATTTCTGCAAAGGCCGTGTGTGAGTGCCTGCAGGGAGATCGTACCCACAGCCTCACGGCCGAACCAATAACTCATATCTGATTCAGAAGCCGACTTTGTTGGATCAATGTGCTACAGCTGTTCTCAGTCTACATTCAGCCTTTCCCAATGGGACCGATTGTAGCAACACGTCTCATTTATAGATCTCATGTGCAGGGGCCTGGAGACCTAAATTAAAACCTTGTGCATGTTACTTGGGTGAATTCAACACCAAAGCATTTTTGGCTCCTCTGAATAGGCCGCTCTCGATACAGAGAGGCTCTGGAATACAATGGACAGGATGCATCTTTTGGACTTAGCCTTTCTCCCCGGGGGAGGGGATTTGACATAAAACTAGTAATGGAATATATTCTAATAGTATGTTGGACTGTGGTCAGGCTGGGTCTGGGGTTGAATGGATAAAGGAGAGGAGGGAAACAAGATGGGGCAGGACTCAGGAACTAAAGTATTGCTCCTCAGGGAACCAGGCTGAGGGCTGAGGGCTGAGGGGTGGGGGGTGGGGGTGGGCTAGACAACAGAACTTATTTTCAAAGTATGTTTTCCAAGGGACTGAGACCAGAGATGAGAAACCTCTTGACCAACGTTACCTCAGAGTGTAGTAGAGGTAGGACTAAGTACTCCATCTGCATTGTCGCTCAACTGCTCTGTCAAAAATTGCCTTCAAGTTGCTATGGTGACTTTAGGAAGACCTAGAGAGGGAATAAATGCTCTATACCGGCTTCCAGAGTCGCCTGAGATCATGAACCTAAGACAACTTTCATGGTCACAAGTCAAGAAAATTCTTCCTGTTTGTCCCAGGTTGGACATAGTCCAGTCAGACTCTGCTTAATGATGGCGTGAGACTGGAAGCAGATTTGAGAGATATTTTAGAGAGAGGGTGAGCAGGAAGGGTGAGACGCCAAGGAAGAGGAAAAGGATAGCCAGGAAGCACTGGTTCCTTCTAGAACTATTTTCATGGCCAATGTTCAGTGTTTGTCTCAAGTAGTTCCTTTTCCCCAGTCTCTCATTCCTTCTGATGCTCATGGGTGAAACCCACGAAGGCAGATACAACTGCCACAGAGCTTAAGAGGAAAGACTGAGATTGAATGACTTCGACTAACTACAGACACGTGTACACACCTTGCGTGTCTAGTCTCCGCCTTTGTGGGGAGTCAGTGTAGGGAGGAGACACTGAAGGTATGCAAGCCTTTGTGGTCCTCTGTGAGGAAACTGAGAAAGGATCTGGAGCATCGAGCAAGAACAATGGTTGAAGAAGCTTCTAGAAGAAGAGACTTTATTATTTTTTTAAATTAGTTTTATTATTTCTATGGGTGTTTTTACCTGTATGTATGTCTGGTACCCAGAGAGGCCATGAGACGGTGTTGGATTCTCTACTATTGAAATTACAGCTGGTTGGGAACTGCCACATGAGTGTTGAGGACTGAACCCAGTCTGCTCAATGAGCAACCAGTGCTCTTAACTACTGAGCCATCTCTTTAGTCCTGGTCCAGAAGGAACTTGTGAGCTGGTTTAAACTGGTCTTTAGGAGAATGGATGGGAGAATTAGCAAGTCAGGGCGAGAGGACAACAAACACAAGGCCACATTGAAAGGGTATCATATGTTTTGTGTTTTTATCCATATGTCTAGAGAGTGGGATGTGAGGGGCCACCAGGAGAAAATCAATTGGACAGGAGGTTTGTGGTCAAACTAGAAAGGTATGCTGAGCCCAGATTTAATCCTTGAGGTAATGGGATGGAAGTGGGATGATTTTACGATATAATAAACCAAGGAATGACATGCTCAGGTGAGCATCTTATGAAGCCACTGCCAGCCTAGACAAGAGTCACTAAAGAAGAGGACAGGCCTGAAACATGGAGATGAGAGACATTTGTCATAGCATAGATGGAGAATGAGCTAAAAGTAGGAGATGATTTAGAGGGAGAAGAAGCAACAAGACCCGTGACAGACTTGGTTTCAGAAAAGAGAGCAAGACTGTGTTGGAAGATGGTTCATCTCATTGGTCAAAAGCCACCATCTAGCTTGCGCGCTGTATAATGGTTCTTTAGGTAAACTTCATTTCCATGACCAGTTTTCCTCAGTGGGAGAAACAGGGCTTCCATCCTGCCCTGTGCTATTAAGAACTCAAGCATTAACCCGTTTATTTCTTTCCTTCTCCAGTTACTTCTACCATTCCCATTACTCACTTTTACTTATTTATTTACTTACTTAATTACTTACTTAATTACTTATTTATTTGTACACACACACACACACACACACACACACACGCGCGCGCGCGCGCGCGCGCACATGCGCACCATACTCAGCACATCTGTAAAGGTCAGCAGATAGACAGTTTTTAGGAATACATTCTTTTCCTCTATCTGTAGTACCAGAGATTAAACTCAGGACCCCAGGCTTGGTGGCTGGTTCTTTTACTCACGGAGCCATCTTTCTGGCCCCTTTCTTGCTATTGAAGCATCTCTAGTTGTGCTGTTTGGGAGATAAAAAAATATTTATGAGCCAAGTAGCTAATACCAAAGAAAAGTTTTACGCTGTTTTTATTTCCCTAGCCACAGCCACTCTCATCCTATGTGACTAGAAATAATTCCTTAAATATGCATTTTGAAGATTGTTATTCTATACCCAAGTTCTGAGCCAGATTCAAAGCCATGATCCAGGGGACCAGAATAAAAGTCTCCATGAGTGTGCTAAGCATCCAGAGATGGGGATGCCAGGAGGGTTGGGACAGCAGAGTGACTTCATAGAGGAGGCAGTAGCTAGCTTAAAAAAAAAAAAATAGAAAAAGGTAAAATGGAAGAGCAAGGGGTCCAAGGTCTGGGGAATTTGAGAATGGTTTAGCGGACATCTTCAGCAGTAGATGACAGACAGGGAGGGGAGAAGTAGGGACTTATTCCTCAAACATCTAGGTGTGTTAGTGTTTACACTGAGCCTGAAGTACCTTGCTCTGAGCTGTCTAGAGATCCATGCTGTGAGCCAGCAGAGTGAATGGATGGGATGCTATGGTTTTCTTTGACTAGATTTTGGGGGGAGCAGCATCTGCAAACGAAGGAGCAGGGGATTGACAACTTTCTTATATCCTTGCTTTAACCAATTTGGATACACTCCCCAGCCTTACCTCTTCCCTGGGACCCAGAAGAATAGATCCTCATGCATAAAAAGACTTTCTCGGCATAGCCGTAGCTAAAGGAAGGGTTTCGAGATGAGATATGTCTTGTTTTTTCGAGACAGGGTTTCTCTGTGTAGCCCTGGTTGTCCTGGAACTCACTTTGTAGACCAGGCTGGCCTCAAACTCAGAAATCTGCCTTCCTATGCCTCCCAAGTGCTGGGATTAAAGGCGTGAGCCACCACCGCCCAGCTGGGGGATTGGTTCTCTAACTGGTGTACCCTACCATCACTTGAGGGGTGGAATGCAACTTGACAACCATGTTCTCTTTCCATAAGGTGCCCTACAGCCGAGCAGCCGTGGCAAATGGCAATGAGAAGAGTATGGTGTTGAAGTGTAAAGATTCTAGGTGGCCTTGGGTTGTAGAGCCGCAAATGATTCCAACCTGAATCTTTAGGATATGATGGTCTCCCCATTCTCCACCAATCCCACCATGTGCTGACTGTAAAGAATTGCTGATCTCAGATGCCCTCAGCCAGTAGGCTACAAGGGTTTTGAATCCTGTCTCCTAGCGACATCTCCTGGCTCAGGTCAGAACTTGGGTTAGCTTCAGGGATAGCCTCTGCTACTCCCTATTCCTCCTCCCCTCCTCCCTACTGAGTCTGAACGTGACTCTCAAAGTTCCCGCACTGGGACGTCAATCAGCAAAGTCACCAGGCAATAGTCTTTGGGAAGTGAGCTATGGAGACTATCTGGGCTCACGAGACACCCTACAGTACGGCTGGGTCTATAAGTAAGAGAGACCCACCCTATGGTGCCCTTTACCATGTTATGACACAGCAAGAAGGCCATCCCCAGCCACCAGCTCTTGGACTTTCAAGCCTCTAGAACCACAAGCCAGCTCATTTGTGTGGTTTTTTTTTTTTTTTCTACATTCCCCCAGCTGTGTGGTTCCGTTATATACAATAGAAAATGGGTTGAGCCGGCTTCCCAAGTCAGATCCAGCATGTCTTCCACTCTGGTTCACTGAGGTTGCTACCTGTGTGAAGGTCATAAATCTCAACGTCCCTACCCTCCACTTGCAGAGTAATTACGCATTATCTTGTCAAATCACTAGTAGTGTTATCTTTCCCGTAATTTAACTCTTATACTGGTCCTTAAATCTGATATGTTTATGCTTTAAGCTCCTTATAGAAGAAGGTCAGAGCCATAGCTTCCCTTGAGCAACCATGCTGCTTGACATTTCTTTAGCATTTACTGCTTATAAATCCTCTCCACGTGTGTTTCCTTATTGGAGCGTCTCAACAGTTCTGTCAGCCTGGCCAAGCCAGGGTTATCAGTATCTAGATGTCTCAGGTTGGGAGGGGGTGCATCCCAGAGTAAGACATATGAAACAATCTGCATATGTTACATTGTGCTATGTTTTTGTGCAGCTCTGAAACACTAAAGGTACTCAGCATCACTGATTTATCTGTTCATTAAATCTCAGCTCCATCCCACAGCCGGCCTGATGATGTGAGGAACAGACTTTGTGGTTTAGGGGAGATAAATGGCTATAAAGTCATGCTACACTTGTCTACTTAACATGCAGCTTTCCGACTCTTCCCATCTGAACCGCTCTCCGCAAGTCGGGGCAATGCGGACAACGACTCGTGAGGTTCATAGCCACCTTTCCTTCTTGTTTTTCTCCAAAGCAGGTTTTAGGGCTCTGTGTCTGCTTCACCTCTCGCTTTGTTGCTGCCTATAAGACACAGGTGAGGGTAATGAAACTGCGGGCTTTCAATTCTCCCTTCCAGATGTCATCCATTTAGCTCTTGTGGTATTACTTGGCAGCCATATTTGATTTTGGAAGTGGAAGGCTTTACTTGAAACCATATGAGCTGGCTTTTTTCCTCCCCCTCATGGAAAAGGGCTTTTGGTTGTAATAGTGTTTCGACAAAAAAAAAAAAATGCAATTCATAAAGAGAGATTTTTTTATGTGCCAGGAGTCTGACAACCTGGCGAGGATAACAATACGGTCCTCAGTGTGTCTTGGAAGCTCTTTGCTGCTCAAATCCCTAACAGAGAGTGAATCCGAAGGCTGAGTCAATTAGCTGTGCTCAGCCCCTCTGCTCCTACTCCGCCTTCAGTGCATTAGCAAAGTTTTCAATTTGTCTGAATTACCTGAAAAGTTGTGAGGACAAATGAAGTGTGAAAATCCTTTGAAAAGAGACAATTGCTTTGATGAGCTCAGACACAATCTAAACAGATTCCTCCTCACTCCTGCATCTAAGGAGAGTGGGAGGCGTGAGCCATTGGAGTCACACGGGCAAAGAGGAAACTGGGATTTTGATATACCCTGGGGGTCAAGGACAGCTCTGGACTTTGGAGGTCTTAACACAACTGTCCCTTGCTCGTGAGGTAACCAGGGATGATATATTAGGTTAAAAAAAAAAAAAAGTTTCCTTGAGATGGTGGCAATCCCCTCTGTCTCCTAACGTGGCTGTGAAGAGCAAACGAGATAAGCCACAGGGAAAGGCTTTGTAAATTGAAAGGCTCTATCCAATGATGAGGGATTACAGTTGTTTAAAACAGTATGTACAAGCCTTTGACGAGGGTCTGTGGAGTGTGCTGTGGTTTTCATTGTTTCAACAAGAAAGCCGGCCACCCAAACTGTCTGCAGTAATAAGTAAAGACTCAGTAGTGGCTGTTAGTTCCTGACACACTAGAGTGAACTAATGCCCTTGAGAACCTAGCACTGCTGCCCCCAACCACCCGCCATTCTCCAAGGACTGATCAGGCTTCTTCCTTCTTAGCCTCTGGCTGCTTTCTACCTCTCTCTGCTTGGCTGGAATGGGAGCTGTAAATAAGTCCATGTTCTTGTTTCTCTGGAGCTTTTCTCGAGCTCTCCAGGAAAAAAAGTCCTGTCTCTTCCTGCATGAGTGCCACGGGACTGACTTTTTTAGTTTAACATTTCCACTCTTTCTTAGCTCAGACTCAATAGCCTCAAGTCTTGCCTGACTCTCATTAGGACTGTGACTTTAGTGCAGGGTAGCCACTGCCTGATGTCAAAGGCTCACTGTTTGGAATCCCTTCAGTTGACTTCATTTGCTGTTTGTTTGTTTGTTTTTGTTTTTGTTTTTTTAAAGGTATCCTAAAGGTATCCCTGGATCAATTTGATTTTAACATGTGATACTCATTTAATAGTTATACTCTGTTTTAGGACATTTTGTGAAGTTGCAGAAGTTACCTTCTAAAGTGATCATCTAATGTCACTAATATAAAACGGTTTGCCAGGTTTCGTGCTGTGACAGGCATGCTTAATCAGGAATCTTTTGCTCAACGTTCTTGCTGAAGATCCATCCGGCAACAACTGATTCTGAGGATGTTACATGACTGCATTCAGAGGTCTAGAGACTCTTATTGTATATGACATTAGGTTTAAACAATACACACTGTAAAGTGGTAGACAAGTGTGAGCTATTGCACTTGTAATCATTCCCAAGGAACAATAGGTTTAGACAACGGGCTTGTGTGAGGTACATCTAACAGAACAAATAGCAAAGAAATATCAGGTCACAGTAATGTAAGACAGCAGCTTGAAGCTAAAGGACAGGGCATTGGTATAGGGAAAATGGAAGAAGCTAGTAGCTTGCAGCTATAGTGCAGCCTCTGCATCGAAACATTTTCTTAGTAAAGTTACATGAACGCAACCAGGCATGCCCTGGGCCTGGCCCTTATATCTGCTTCTCCTTGATCTTTCTGACTGAGAAAATACCTCTGACCCTCCTTGTGGAGGCTTGGTATTTGTTGATTGCCCATCCAGTCCAAATGGGACAGAGCAGGGAGGGTCCTAATATTTTCCTCTTGTACATCTTACCTAAGTTAATTGATTAAATTGGATCAACCACCCTCATCCCCACCTCCACTGTTAGGCTGGCCCATCAAAAGTCTATCTCCCAAGGCTGTGGGGTCAGCAGACCCTAGAAGAACACCACCAGCCCTAAGTTCCCTTCTATGGCACTTCTTCGGAGTACTAGGTAATCAATCAAGGGGGAAAGGACAGATAGAGGAAAGCAATATTGAAAATGACTTATGATGTAAGAGAGAAGCTTGGTATTATGCTCTATCAAAGGCAGCCACTAACAAGCGTAATGTAATTCACTGAGCTTAAACAGGGTGACTTTAATTGCAGTAGTCATTAAGCTCACAGGATCATTAAATACATTAAAGGAGGGAGCCAACGAGTTATCATGAATAAAATAAGGCCCCTGCTCACCCTCTTCACCTATTTAATTGGAATTGAACTCAGTCTGGGTCTCTGGTACAGTTACAACCCTTTGCCTTCCTTTCTTTCTATACTATGGTCTGTACTAATGGTCAAAGAGTTTACAGACAGCATCTAAGAGCAGACAATGCCAGAGAGAAGTACCAACCAACCAACCAACCACAGGTTAGCTTTACTAACCGATTAAATAGTGTGTGTGTGTGTGTGTGTGTGTGTGTGTGTAGCCTTCCAATACAACTTAACAAATTGGCAACAATAAAAGCAAAAAACCCAATGTTATCTGTTGATGGAAAATATATAAAGAAATAAATACTTTTGTAGTCTCTGGTGATTTGATACCCTACCTTAACAAACATTTCTGAATGTTTGTTAATATATATAAATAATATATATATATATATATATATATATATATATATAGCTTAAAATGTTTGATATATATAAATATATAACATTTTTATTTAAAATACAATATATATATATATATATATAAAGTTTGGAATACATTTGTCTATGCATTTAAATATATCTCCTAACTTTTAGAATGTTGTTTATACACATTGAATTAGAAATTCTGTAACTAAGCAATTATTGACAGCTATTAAGAGTAAGAAGCTTGAGGAGTGGGTTAAAGCACTTGGCAGATGGGTGTGAGGACCGGAGTGTTGCAGGCATCTGTAATCCCTATGCTCTTATGGAAGATGGGAGGCGGAGACAGGAGAATCCCCTCAAGCTCAAGGGCAGCAAGCCTTGTGTACACTGTAGCAAACAATAAGAGACACCGCTTTGAACAAGGATGGCTGAGACCCAAGGCTATCCTCCGACTTCCTCATAGGTGTGGGGATGTGGGCTCGCCTTCCTCAGGCTTGCCACCACACGTGGGAGACCTAAACAAACAAACCGAACCTAAGAAACCCCAGAACACCCTAAAATTCCACAGTAAGGTTGGTGTTCTGTTCCAGCCCCCTCTTTTCCACTCACCACTGTAGGGGTCACCCCAGCTCAGAGTCCTGTTCAAACAGACAGAAAGGATTTCTGGTTTGGGCTGAGGGTCCTCCTCCACCCTCCTTTTCCTGGGTCATTTGTCCCATCTTAGCTGTCCATTTCAGGGCAGTCTTTCTTCTTCCTCTTACCACCGTCATATCATGCTTCACCCAGGGTTTATAGAATAATCCACACTCAGGACCATTCCCTTCATTGGCTCCTGTTCTATGGACTATTCATTTCTGGGCTTTCCTCTGCATACTTCTGCCTCACATTATACCTCTTCTACTACTTTCATTATCACTTGTTCTTTCTGTGAGAACAGTAGCAGGTACAGGACTTCCAGCACCGAGCGTGGTGACTTTCCTCTAGATGGTCACCATCATGTCTCTCAGTTGCTTTAATCTGCATAGAAAGGTGGAATCTTTCCCTCCCCTTGAGCCTGGATTGGTCTCCACATCACACTTTGATCTGTGGGTTGCAGTGGGAGTGATGGTGCCTAAGGTCTTCTAAGGCTTCTACTTGGGTTTCTGGAAACATTTCTAGTGAGGAAGTCAGTCATCATGTGAGAAATAGGACCATGGGGAGAAGACCAGGTTGTAAGGAATCCATGTGAAGAGTGGTAAGTGTGGGCGATGAGACACCCTGTGGAGAGGGGGGATGGAAGAGGAGAGAGTGAGAGAGTGAGAGCAAGAGACAGAGAGATAAAGAGAGACAAAGAAAGAGAGAAAGAGAGACAGAGATAGAAACACACACACAGAGACAGAGAGAGAGAGAGAGAGAGAGAGAGACAGACAGACAGACAGACAGAGACAGACAAAGAAAGAAAGATAGAGAAAGAAGCACGGAGTGGGGGACTGGGACCAAAGATGCCTTTTAAGGACCTAATCTTTCAGCACATCAGATGTCAAATAGATCTAGTTGGGACACTTCCAAATTCTTGACACACAGAACCACAAACACACACAATAGTTATTTAAGCCAATGTATTATTAGGTGGTTTGTCACCAAAATATCAATGTGGCTTGCACTGTGTCCTCAGGAAGTGTCATAATGGAGTTCTTTATCCTGCTGTTTTTGATGTCTCCATATTGTATGTCAACCTTAAGCCACAACAAAATATTACACAAATGAAGTAAGTCATCAGAAATCCAAACCAAAAGAAGGGTGTGAGAAACTTGGGTCTTCTCACTCAAGAGCATCTTTGACATAACCTGATTGAGAAGCAGTGTTCCGATAGTGTGGCTGTCCATGGCTGCTTCTATCAAGACAGGAGAAATCAGAAGTTTTCTCAAGATCCGACTGTCAGAGAGAGAATTACAAGTTAACGACACCCCAGTTTCTAATGCTTCAAATGATCACAGATGGCCTTCTCTGAACTGGACACCCCTGTATATGGAGGGTTAAAAAGAACTTACTAGGTATCTTATTTGCATTTTTATAATGGCCTTGGGTTCTAAAGATTAAGAGCACCCAACGCCTTTGTTTTTCTTCTACTGGAATTCCTATCAGTCAGTGGAGGAAATACCCATTAGCCGATTGTAATGTGGTGTGGGTACTGATCAAGCCTTTCGTATGAGAATGTATACCCAGACTTGGCCTTGGCTAGCTTTTCCTATGAAGTGTAGGGAGGATGGTTGCTGTCAGCGATGTGTCTGGGAGGAATGTGGTGTCCTGGACGAATGGAGTGTCATGCTTTCTAGTGACAAGTAGGGAATTAACTAGGTCATGGCTTTTAGTCCAGCACTTCTCTGGTGTCCTGGAATCCCACTTAGGATACTGCGTGCACAGGGCCTGGTTCCAAACTGAACAATTCAGACCTCATCCACTGTGGATGTGTTTATACAGTCTAAAAGTCTGGCTATTCTAAAGTAGAGTCTAAAGTAGAGTAAACGGTGGCACAGTGAACAATACATTAGATGAATAGATTCATGGTTAATTTTGTTTTCATGGTGGCAAAATGTTACAATAAGTTATACAGTGATGTTTATTTATTCACAGGGTTGTATACCCCACCACTTCTATTTCTCAACTCTTCCGCTTAAATTGTAAAATGAGAAACCTGTTATGTCTGATTCATAGCTTTTAAATGACTGATGTTGTCAAAGATCTATTGCCAGAATCCTGCCCGAATGGAACTTTTCATTAGACAAGTGGTATGGATGATTTCTCTGTGTGGCAGTTGTACCAATGGTTACAGGACCGTGGAGGGCTTATGGGATAGCTCAGGGGTAATGTGCCTACTGCCAACCTTGACCTGGATTCACTCCCTGTGACCTACTTAATGGGAGGAGAAAACTAACTCCTGCAAATTGTTTTCAGGTGGGTCAAGGTGCACACGAACACACATGTGGGCGCTTTCCCAATACCCCCTATATTTCACACACACTATGTGTGTAGGTAAAATGCAATAAAAGCTTTTAAAAAGAGAGAATGCTGTGGAATTGCCAGAGGGACTCTTCTCTGCCAGTGTGGATAGACAGGAACCCAGAGGCACTGTTGGAACCGCAGACGTCTCTGCAGGAATAAGGAATCAGCTCCTGATGTTTTCACTACCATCTTTCATCACCAAGAACTATCAACAAGGAACTATCAACAAGGCAGAAAATACCAAAGTCTCACTCACTGCTCTCCTCACCCAGGGCACTGGCGGAGTCCAAGGAATGGTTGGTCATGAATTCTACTTTCCAAACGTCCAGAGGCTGTAGACATGGATGCCATGTTCAGCTAGGGAAAAGAAACAGCAGTGAACGGAAGACCAGTGGGATAAGCTGGCTCTGGCTGTCTGAACCTGATCTGTGCAACACGTTTTCAGCCACTTGTCCTAGTGTGACAAGACACCAGAGACAAATAAGGAGAAGTCTTCCTGTGGGTAACAGTTCCAGTGGCTTCTGCTTATGACAGCCTGACTTTATTGTGATGGGTCTGAAGCAAAGTTGAATATTGTTAGGGGAGGGGGAGAGGCTGAAAACAAGATGTCCTCTTTAAAGGCATATTGTGATGTACATCCTACTTTTATTCAGAGCTCTCATTATCCTATCTCAAGGTTTCACCTCTGAGCACTGCTGCACTGAGGGCCAATATTTCATTATATTAGTCTTTGGAGGAACATTTTTTTAATTTAAATACCAACAGTGACACTGTGGCAGAGGAGGAGGGAGAGGAAGAGGAGGGAGAGGAGGAGGAGGGAGAGGAGGATGTATTTGGGAAGGCTGGTGAGCTGCTGAAGAGATCAAAAGCCACTTCATGTAGGAAGTACCTGAAGGGTCAGAAAACACTGAAAGGGGACAAACTCAGGGTTTTTGTTCAATATTAGAAAGGCCTTTTGGTGTTGCATGAATGCTATATGGGTCAGCTACGTGAGCAAGAGAGGCGAGCTTCTAGTCAGGGTTGGGGGAAGACTGAGCTGCTGTGGCACAACTTCCTCACCTCTATAAGGACCAGCCATTGTGTACAGGAGTAGGCCCCAGACATGGTGGAACACCTTGCAGTTTGCGATACTTGAATGGACTGTGAATTTATTAAGAAGTTACTTTTGGAGACTTGTTTCCAAAGTATTTTAGTGGGAGAGGTAGGAGAATGAGAAAGAGAAGCAGAGTGAAAGTGCCTGAAGTTTATTAGATACGTGCACGAAACTGTCAAAGAATTAAAAATAGAATGAAAGTGGGCTCCAAGGGTGTAGATGGTGGACTGCATGCTTGAGACCCTGGGTTCAATCCGCAGCATCAAGTATGAATAAATACATAGTCCGACTGCAGTTTTCTCTCACTTGGCAGATCCAGCAGCTTCCCTTTTCACTGCCCAGGCGTCCATGGGGCCTGCTGATGTGGTCCTTTGAAGTTTTATCTGCAAAGTTCTTTATCTTCTGACTCACTCCCTGGGTCATCTCTCTTCTCTCCCACTGGCCTCCTGTAAATTCCTCTAACTCTCTACATGGGCTCTCTCCTCAGGGATTTTGCATATGTGGCTCTGTAATCTGGAATGATCTCTTTCATCCTTCAGAGCTTCCTTGAAATCTTACCTCTTATGACCACTCTCCTTAGTAGATATTCTGTTGTTTTCCACTAATTCCTCACAGTGTTTTGAATGTTGTAATTATGTATTCAGTCATGTCTCTTCAAGCTCTACACACACACACACACACACACACATATATATATATATATATATATATATATATATATATATATGCACATGTATATCCAACTTCTAAAAAGGCATCTAGCTCTTGTTACTTGATAAATAAAGAACTGTAAAATAAAATGATAACAATCACAAGAGTGTTAAAAAGAAAATAAATATAGCGTGTTCTTTTAATTTTTTAGGAATCTGAGAATGTTTTTTCTAAGTGAGGCCTGAAACCTCAAAGTTATAAACACAAAGACTCAGAACTTTGACAATGTTAGGCATTTCGTAATTAAAAGAAGATGAGCTGAGAAATAAAAAACCTTCACAAATTATAGAAGAAATCTCTTCAAGTCAGTAAGACTAGATGAACAAACCTACGGAAAATGGGGTGGGGGGACACAATAAATTTCAGAGTAAAAACAAGTCAATGTTAAACACACTTAGATGCTGAGCCTTGTTACTGAAGACGCTGGGTTTTCTAGGGTGTGGTGGCATATACCTGGACCACAAACACTTGGGAGGCTGTGGAAGGATAATGAGTTCCAGACCAGTCTGGGCTGCACAAGACCTGTTTCAAAGCAAACAAATAAACACAATTGAAACAGACAGATGGATAGATACCTCATCAGGTTTTCTCCTGGTTGCTCCGTAAACACTCTGATGGTCTGTGTGCAGAAGTAGTCAGGTATTCGTACACCATCATACACATCATACACATAACATAAACAGTTAGCTTTCTTGAATGTATTGCAAATTGGTGTCAGGTTTTTTGTTTAGAGACATAGCCAAGTCTATTGAAATTTAAAATGTGCCTTCTCTTTAACCCAACACTGTTTTTGAATGGTCAATTTTAGGAATTCATTCTTAAATAATCCTGTCCCAGAGTGCAACACAAATCCAAGTCTTTAGGTTTAACATTGTCTTAGTAAGCAAAAACTGCAAACATTTGATGATCTAATACCATTCATACAAGAAATGCCGACATACCAAGCAGCTATGTAAAAGAACCAGGATCCAGGTCTATTTGGGAGTTCCATTTGAGAGAGACATGACTAAAGTGAATGGATGTCTGATATGACTAAAGTGAATGGATGTCTGATAACGTTCTATGAAATATAAAGATTTGTGTATTGATAAAATCTCATGAATATGTCTAGATAGGAAAGAAAATGCAGCGATGGCTGAAATGCTGAGCTATGGATATAATTGGGAAATTGGATTTAGGGAGAAAACTCCTTTTTATGGCAGACATTTTGCATCGCTCATTTTTGCATTTGTTTAACCAACGGAAAGGGAGGAGGGGGGGGGCGGGAAGGAGAGATTTCCCTGGAAGAAAAATGGCGACTTTTTTCCGAGAGCGTCACTCTGAGCATGGTGGCAGTTGTCCCATCTAGCCTTGCGGCAGGGCAGACACTGTGTCGATGGTTTCCCTTCTTTCTCCCATTCTAGCTCTAGACAGAAAGGCACGTGAACATGGCAGTTTTTTTGCAAGTGTCAGATGAAATCTGGGTTGGGAGACACCTTTATCAACTCAAAAACCTTTCAAACAGAAGATTGCCATCCCACTACGCCTGTCAGAGAGGGCGGCTGGTCCCAGAAAGTCCTCTTGTGAGCGTTGGTTGCCAAAAAGTCCAGCAGTCCTCATTCTCCCGAACAACTCTGGACTGGAGTCCCCCTCCTTCTGCTTCTCAGGGAGGGAGTCCGCAGGCCACCCGCTCCATTGCTCCATCCCGGCCCTGGCCCCGCCACTTCCCAGCAGAGCTTGGCTGTTCCTTGAACTTTCAACGCTGGTTTGATTTCCTCCCGGGGTACCACATGCTGCTGTGCAAACAGAGCACGTGGTCCCGCTAAACAAAGGAACAAGTGTGCTGCAAACCATTCCCTCCACCCCGTCCCTCCTCCCCCTCCCCCGATCGCGCCGGCTGCACCAGGAGAAGGCCAGGCCTTGCTTGCACTGCCATTTGTCACCGCAGCCCGCACACCCCGCCAGGCCTCGGGGCGCCGCAGGGATGGAGGGAGAGCGGGGGCTCGAGCCTCTGCTGCTCCCATCACCGCCCTGGAAATAGCATCTGAGCTGGCACCACCCAGCTTTCCCCCCCCTCCCCCAAGCTGCTAAGATTTCATTTCACCTCCGACAGGCTTCATGGGGACTCGCTGTGAAAAGATCACTCTCCCGGGACGCGGGCCGTGGGAGGGGGCCCGGGACTGTATACAGCTGTCAAAACGTCTCCGACAGGAGGCTGAGGCCCAGCTGCTCCAGCCTGGCTCAGGCTGCCGGGCACGCGGGGAGCACAGTGGACCTATCAGTGCTGCACCGAGCGGTAATTGCATTAGGATTAGTTATCTCCCGCGCCTAGCTCATTAGCCCAGAGGATGGCTCGCATCCAGCGCGAGGATGGCACCGGGAGAGGGTGTGCGTGGAACAGGTCGTGATAATGAAAGACTGCTCCCCTGTTCTCCTGCTCCCCACCCGGCCCTGTATTCTCTGCCTCCCTCTTCCTGGAAACCTCATTTCCTGACTTTTTCCTGATGGTCTTATGAAATGTGCAATTTAGGAAGATTGCAATGAAGAAAACCAAAAACCCACCATGTAGGTGGTGGGGGAGGAGGGATTGGTGCAAAGGGTGTGGGGTCGGGCGGGAGTCAAAGCCAGTGGGGGTGTGTGTGTGTGGGGGAAGCAAGTGCTTGGCATGCTCTTGAGGCCAGCTTTAGCAGCTGCAGCAAGCTTAGACTATCTGGAGAGGCTGGTTCAGCCTAGGACCAGCCTGAAACAGAACCCACTCAGACTGAGGTAGTCTCTCCTTGCTTTAGAGGCTCCCTTAGAGGAACTAGCTCCTGGCAGATGGGACTCAGCATATATATGTATGTTTGAATTGCACCTAGCATTGCCTGAAATACAGACATTGCTCAAAAAAATTCTCACAGTGAATGAGAATTTTGAAAAGAGACAGGTGGGACTGAAGAGACGGCTCAGTTAAAAAAGCACTTGCCTCACAAACAAGGTCTGAATTCGAATCCTACTGCATCTTAAAAAAAGCCGGGGCCTGGCGGCTTGCCTGAGATCCCAGCCTTCGGGGGGTGGGGGTGGGGTGGGGAGGGGAGGAGCCCCCTGCTTGCTTGTTGGCAAGTCTTGCAGGATCAGTGGACTCCAGGTCCAGTGAGAAACCCTGTCTCAAAAAACACCACAGCGGAGAGAGAAAAGGAAGGCAGCTTGATCACTTCTGACCCCCCCCCACACCCTACACACACACTGCAAGCACACATGTGCACCACACAAACACACATACACACAAAATTAAAAATGAGCAAAAGTCGCCATCAACTCAGGGTAACTAAGAACAAAAGCTCAATCCCCTACCAGACTGATCTATCATTGTGTGGGTACTGTCAGGCAATCTAACTTTTCTAAAGATCCGTATATTTTCCACAGTCTTATTCGCCCATGTGGGAATTGCCCAACATAGACCCAAAGTCATAGTAGGTATTCAGAAATGTCAGGTCCTCTGTGCCTTGTCAGATTCACCCCTTAAGTAGAGCTAAACACACACACACACACACACACACACACACACACACACACACACACACACACACACTCACACGCACATACACACACACTCACACACANACACACACACACACACACACACACACACACACTCACACGCACATACACACACACTCACACACACACACTCACACACACACATACACACACACTCACACACACACATACACACACACTCACACACACACATACACACACACACTTACACACACACACACATACACACACACACACTACCAAAACTCTTTGATGTCTCAGGAGGAGGTAATTAACATTCTCACGACCCATCTGAAAGGGCCAATGGAGTACAAAGTTGTTTTATAATTAAGAAATGTATCAAACTCTGGGTAGGACTAATTGCTGTGCAAATTTGATTGAGGCCTGTGAGGACAGGATTGCCTTTAATGGCTGCAGCATAGGGGACCATTTAATATGCTCCAGGAAAAGTCCAATACCCAAGCCTCCACACTGGAGGCGACTGCGTCACCAGCCATTAGAAGCACTCCTCAACGGTTCAGAAGGAATACACCAGGGCTTTGCTTAAATAATTATTTTGAAACTGGGAGGTTTATGGAGAGTTCAGGGTTCAGATTTAGAAATGTCAGAAATAGAGTTTTTATTTGTTTCCATTGCACGTAATGAATTGCCCTTTAAATAATGAAGGGAGGAAATGCCAAGTGCTACATACTCCAGTGGACTGCCAAATGTTGAATCAGCCACCCCTACCCCAACTTTCTCCTTTGGGACTGGGGCTTCAAAGCCACATACATTAGAGAACTAGAGCATTTAAAAAGTCCACAAGAATCATTGATTCACAGAGAGCTACATCCCTTCCTTAAGTCTACAGTCTGAACCTTTCCAGCTCCTTGGCTCTCCTTTGTCATTGGAGATCTGTAATGGTGTCTTAGTTAAGGTTTCTATGGTGGTGATAAAATACCCTGGCCAAAAGCAAGTTGAGAAGGAGAGGGTTTATTTCGACATATAGCTTGGAGTCTATCATCTAGAGAAGTTCAAGCACTAACTCAAGGCAGCAACAGAAGCAGAGGCCACAGAAGAGTGCTGCTTACTGACTTGCTCCTCATGGCTTGCTCACTCTGCTTTCTTATACCATCCAGAACCACTAGCCTAGGGGGTGACACCACCCACAGTGAGCTGAGCCCTTCCGTATCAACCACCAATCAAAATAAATAAATAAATAAATTAATTAATTAAGAAAGCACCACAGGCTTGCCCACGGTTCAAACTGGTTGGGGCATTTTATTAACTGACATTCCCTCTTCCAAAATGTGTCAAGTTGACATAAAACTAGCCAGCACCAATAGTATTGATGGGAAGTGGGCAATGAAAAGAAAGCCTTAGAACAGCTTACTCCATTTTCATTGCTGTGAACATGGTGCTAGAGCAGTACATGGGAGCTGGGAACTTACACTTGGTCCACAAAAAGGGGGGGGAGAGAGAGAGAGAGAGAGAGAGACCTTAGATTTTGGAAACCTCAAAACCCACCCACAGTGACACACCTCCTCCAACAAGGCCACGCCTCCTAATTCTTACCAAAACAATCCCACCAACAACTAGGGACAGAGCATTTTAAATATATGACCCTGTGGGGGGGAGAGGGTCATTCTCATTCAAACCACTATTCTTGGGTTTAACTTATTTGTATGGGATACAACTATTGTTCCTTGGACAGAAAGTCCACATACATGTGGTTAACTTCGTAGGGATGAGGAATCCTCCCTCTGCTGGCTGATGTCCCGGGTTCAGCTTCTCACTGGTGAGTGTCATTCACATCCTAAAGACCTCACGGTGGTCTCAACAACTGGAGAGTAACTGCTCTAAGTGAAACGTTGTTTCTTCTGAAGCCATCAGCTTTCTCTTTTACTTCTGCAGTGCTGGGATGCCCTCACTAGATACTGTTAGCTTGCTCTTAAGACTTCCCTGTTCCTAGAACTCTATGCTTCCTAAGTCACTCAGCCTCAGCTAACTCTGCTCTAGTAACAGAAAACGGACACAATGTTAAATCCCAGTTTGCACTGTCTTGACAGCAGAGTCCAGCCCTCAGGAGCTGCCTTGCTTCTTCCGTGGTTCCATTTCTCCTCGGTGAGGTTGCAGGGTGGATCCTTCTCTATTTCCAGGCTGCAGGTCATCCAAGCCCCTCAAATGAAGTTGGAAGTTACCCACCACACGGAGTCTCTCAGGTCAGGGATCAGCCTGGAAAATGATTGTTTCATACAACATGGAGCAACCTAGAACAGGGCATTGCTTGATCTCAACAGCCTGCTGTGGTTAATACTTTTTATTTGCCCAGTGTGTTCTATGCTTTTCTCCTTCCATGTCTCTTGTTGTGGTCAAAAGTCTCCAAGTTCTCCAAAGCACACACTTCTCATTGCCCCAGTGCAGCCTCCTTCCTTCTTAGCTCCTCCAGGGAGTTTCTCTAAACAAGTGTGGTTCCTATAAGAACAGATACCACACAAGTCAGATCGTTCTGTCTGTCTTACCGCACACATGCTTTGGGCTCTTATATTCATGAGTAAATCTATCAGGTCTATCCTGGAGAATTTCAAGCGCAGGATAAAGAAGAAGGTGACCTCGTGAGTTCTCGGTGGATAGAGAATGGAGCTGGACAGTGAGGCGAGTGTCAGGCATCTGTTCTCTTCCTTGATTTCCCCATCCCTTGCTGGACAAAACAAGTAGTGAATTCAGTTGGTGTCTTCAATAAACGTATTGGAAGGATGCTATCAAAACGGAATTTATGATAGGAATTTAAAATGGATTCACTAAGGATAAACTTTCCCTGCCCTCGAATGTGAGAGGGCCCCACGAGTTAAAAAAAAAAAAAAAAAAAAAAAAGCTGTTTTTTAGGAGTTAACTTACATCTCCAACCATATACTCAGTCCCTAAGTGTTCAGTTTGATGGGTCTGGTAATTGTACATGCATGTGAAAGCACCTCCCTAAACAAGATATTGATTAATAACCCTTTGATCTGTTTCTAAGCTACCTTCCAGTCACAATGCCACATACAAGGGGCCACATACTTGCCTCTGGTCCCAGAAGACTACAAAAGATCTGAAAAATTCCTATCATGTGTGGAGCCACAGATTGGGGGGAGCAATAGGGCTGGATCTACTTCTGAGCCACGCACTCCTTCCAGCTAGACCACACCTCCCAAGGGTCCAACAAGCTTCCAAAATGGCACTAGAGGCTAAGACCAAGGGTTCAGGCCCTTTTACAGAAGTTTGTGCAAACATGCAAAACATGTTTTTATTAAACATTCAAGGGTCAGGCTGAATAACAAACTTGAAACTGTCTCTTGCAGAGTAACTTTTTGTTGACTTATGGGGTGAGAATCAAACGGTGTGGAGGCTGTGCAGGTGTGTTTTTAACACCCCTATGACCCAAAGACAGACCAACAATGTTCATCTTATAGATGGAGGAGTTGCAGTAGAGGGTGGTAGCAAAGAAAGAAATGACATCTGACCACCTAGACTGGGGTGTTCCTTATGGAATGGATGGCTTGCCACCTGACTCAGCCGGCTACCAGATCCAAGGTGTGTGTGCACATTGTCACTTTTCCGTTTCATCTCATTGCCTACCGCAGGCATCACAGGACCAGCCCCCAAGGGCCACCTTGGCACTACCCACTCCGTTGTGGTCTGTTCCAGATGCTGGGTATTTGGTTGGAATACAACCTATAGGGGATGTAGGGCACCACTGTTTTGGTTTTGCTGGTTTTCACGACAGGTGGAAGCTTGTCCTTCCAGGAGTTAGGTGAGTTACCCCATAGGAAATTAGCAGAAGTGTTGGGCTAGGAGGATTGGTGATTCACGGGTGAGACAAGGGGTGGCATCAGGCCATTCAAGGAGAAGAAGGCGCATCTGAATTGACACAATGTTTGTGGTATTATAGGGTGAGAGGAACATTGCCATTGAGTAGAAATTACTGCTCCTGAAATTATTCATTGTCAGAAAGATTTTTTTTTTTCCAGATTGATTAAACACCCCTGAGTCTTCAGAGTGGTTACCTCCTCATGGCAGGGAGACAGTTGTCTTATTCTCTCTCAGTACACTGTGTGAGTGTATATTTTACAGATTTCCTAAAATTATTTCATGGTACTTTTAAAAATTAAAGTTTTTAGTTTTGTTTTGTTTTGTGTTTTAAAGTTTGAGGTGAGATGTGTAAGAATTGATACAGAGTCATCCCACATACTTTTAGCTGTCTGTAACCCAAACTACAGTACACTGTCACCATTGGGCGACGGACACCGATGCAGTCAGCACACCACTGGAGACTCTCAAATTTCTCTTTTTGGTCACAGTCACAATGTCCATCTAGACTTCCTCCTTGATCCTGGATTCTATGAATCTGTTCTTCATCTCTGATGCATATCGTTTCATGAATGTTATATACATTGCAACATGCAGTGTGTAAGTTTCCGCCATCTTTCCACACTGTTCTTTATGCCAACGGTCACCCCTTGTTTTAGCCAGACACTATCCCATAGTATAGACACACCCCAGATTATTTAACCCTGGGATCCCCTTCAGTTTCTTGCTGTTGTGTGGAATGCTGCTGTAGATGTGTATACACCTCTTTCTGAGAATAGTAAGCTCTCTTCTCTGGAAGAGACGCGTAGAAGTGCGTTTTCTGGGTCCTGTAATGCTGCCACTTTGTATTGTTAACCAGCTACCAAACGTTCTCCACAGTGGCTGTACTATTTTGCATTCCTGCTGTCAAGGTATGAGGGGTCTCCTTTCCCCACCTCGGCAGCATTTGGCGAGGTGCTCCGTGCTACCTGATTATCCTCTCCGTCTGCATTTCCCTCTTGGCTGGCATCTTTTCATGTGCTTATTGGCCATCTGCAGGTTCCCTTTGATGAAATGTTTCTTCTCTCTGCTTGTACACTCTCTAATTGGACTGTGTGTGTTTCCCTCTCGAGGTTCGAGAGCTCCTAACCTGCGCATGTCCTAATCCCGCATAAAGTCTAACTTCTGAATATTCTCTCCTGCTCCTTTACTTGGTGTCTTAGTCTCACAACTGGCTCCTTCTTCTCCTTACAAGGTAGACGTTTATAATTTTGATAGAGTCCAGTTTATTGTCTTTTTCTTTAATAGACTGTGATTTGTATGTCCAGTCTAGGATCTTTGCCCTAGCCTTAGGTGCTGAAATTGTTCTCCATTAAAAAAAAAAAATCTCCCCTTCTCCTCCCTCCCCTTCTCTCTCCTCCCCTTCTCTTCCCTCCCTTTCTCTCCCCTCTTCTCCTCTCCCCTCTTCTTTCTCATTCTTCCTGCCCCTACATTCCCTCTCCTTTTCCACCTTCTTCCCTCCTGTCTCCCTCCCTCCCAACTCCTAGTCCTGGGAACCAAACCTCTGCCCTACACGCAGCAAGCAAGCAAGCAGTCTGCTACCACTAAACCACGCCCCCAACTACCACTAAACCACGCCCCCAACTACCACTAAACCATGCCCCCAACTACCACTAAACCATGC